>NC_134710.1:432949658-433253181 GCF_043290135.1 Rhipicephalus microplus | reverse complement strand
TACCGATTCACACCGTTACGGTCTCGCTCACCTGCAACCATCTCTGTGAGAGCTAAAGCTTATTAAAACAGTGCACCGTAAAACCTCAAGCGTCGCTCGGCATTGTTGAAGTCAGTCGCACAGACTTCTACGTCACAAAAAGCGTTAATATCAGTCTGGCCTCACATGAGATTTAGCAACATGAAACTGGTGTCGTAAACTGTTTCTTGTTTCTCGACGATTATTTCCTACTCTGCTAAGAGCATGCATTCAACAGACAGACAGACAGACAGACAGACAGACAGTCAGACAGGCAGGTGGGCAGGCGGGCGAGCGGGCGGGCGGGCGGGCGGGCAGGCGGGCAGGCAGGCAGGCTCGCTAAGAAATGCTTTGATCACATTTAAACATTTGGCAGGAATTGACGTGTTACGAAGCATGTGGAGGGAAGGTGACCACGTGTTGCAAATATTTTATTGGAAGACGCATCATGAAATGACGCTAAATATATGTGGAAATGTTGCATGCACACACAGGCATATATTGAAGAGTTGCAGATGTTTATAAAACCAGTTGTTTGCACTTGCACAGCAATGACAACTGGTACATGCGTTTTAGACACACCTGAAGCTGATATGAAGCACTGATACTTTCAAAGATGCTGGCCCTGGACACTGCTACATAAATCAACTTCAGCGCATGGCAACTACCCACAATTGACGTTAACACGACGTGACGGCTGCATCACAAGAGTATGGCATGTGTAATGTTTATAAAATTGGGTAGGCAGCACTGCGACCACTATTGGCGTTTCATGAAGATTAGCGTTTATTTGAAAATTAGTTCCGAGACCTCTCGTAGCTCGTTGATAAAATACCTCAGTGCCACGTAGAATGCTTGGGTTCGATTCCACCTTGGACCCAGACATTTATTTTTTGCATTCGTCGGGTCGACGCTACCGATGTCGGGTGTTTCTTAACACTCGCACATAAAAATTTCCCATGTATGTTCTCGTCTTTCCTGGGTAGATACTAAGTGTCAATCACCTGTGTCAGTCACATACCAGCGGCACATAGCCGCCCATGGGTATGTGCCACTGTCTGGCGGGAAGTGTTTGACAACGTACGCGACGGGATTGTTACATCATTCATGTCTTGACCAGCCCGTCGTATTCGTGAAACCAACTTAGCCTCCTATGCAAATTTTGGTTCCCGCCAAATTAAGTGGGCGACCACGAGAGCACCCAAACCTAAGCGGCTAGATAGATAGACAGATAGATAAATAGATACAGTCAAAGTCACCGAAGTTCCCTAAGAAATGCTTCGCAATTAATATATTTGAATAAATAAGAGGCTTACTTTAAGTCCACTAAGGAATTTTATCCCCAAATCCGCTCCCATGCACAACAACATCGGCACCCTTACTATTACAGCAGTGCCTCCATCGAATTTCTGCATTGGATTTCTATCTATCAAATAGTGGGATAGAGAAATGATTCAAGAAATATTAGTTCTTAGCTTCAGTCACCTACAGATTGAGCGCACACAGATCAGAGCCAATAAAGAGGTGAAAAGAGAGACCACGCGTTTTCACGCCTTCGTCTTCACACTCTACATTCATGTGCAATTGTTTGTATGTGACACCTATATACGACGTACCCCCGCTTTGTTGCCCGCAGGTCGTGGCTTCGGTTGCCCGTACAACGAGTTTGCGTGTGTCAGACAGTGCGTCGACGCCGGCAAGCGCCACGGCTTCTGCGGAAGGAACGGCGTCTGCCAATGCGTCGGCTGAAAAGAGCGGAGCGCTCGCCCGCCGACGTCACCTCGCGACGTCACAAGTCTCACTCAGACGGACGACTGCACTGTTTGGCTGAATGAAGTGTCTGCCAATAAACTTTTCCCAATTCATGCACATTAGTTTTTAATCTTCTACGAATTACCCCACAACGTTAACTGGCTTGAAAGCGAACCACACAATGAGCAAGAAAGACCTTGTAGGACAGGAGATAAGATGCAGGATGTGGTTTGAAAACTCCGGGAGTTATCATTACGTGGAGCTTTCAACACGTCAGTGTAACACAGTCTATATACGGTATATAAACATACTATATATGAAACTATATATAAAGTACTATATATTAAACATACTATATATATGATGTACCATGAGTACTACTTATTAAACATATGTCACTATCTGTCAGCGCCGCGGACCATCCCCGCTCACCGGCTGCCAAAAATTCAGAATTCTTACTTCTATAGCGCGCATTTCGATGCAAACCTCCCTTTAACGAAACATATAGAGTCTGAGATACGTGCCTTCGTCATACACTAGCTTATTTTCTCGATCTCTTTTGGTTTACCTGATAAGCCGCAAGCCCCGTAGTAAAACAGTAATGAGGATGATCATGTTGCTGTATTCTATACGACTCTCTGAACATTGAAAGAAAGGAAAACAGAATGCGCGAACAAAAAAAGTGTCGTATAGTGCTCAAATGTTTCGTGAAATTATTCCATCTTGCGATTCGGCACGTGCCACAACATTTCGATATAAGAAAATCATTAGGACGCCTTTACAGTGTCGAATGAATAAATGTTCGAGAGATAGTTGAAACAACATGAAAAGGGCACGAAAAAAAAGTAACGATACAGTAATGTATATTTTTTAAGAAAACAAAAAATGAAAGGAACACAGAAATCTGACACCAAGATGTTTACGGTCCGTCAAAAGTGGTGGCGTGCTGGCATGAAGCAGTTCTGATCTGCTGCTAAGAGATATGCGAGGTAAATGGGCACAAGAGAGAGTGAAAAAGAGAACATATATTGATTTCATGGGTCTGCTATTGTCAAATCACGAATATGATAAATTATGTGAACGTCGAGAATATGCCATTTGAGCGCGATTTGTATCTATGCACTGGGACAATCAAAACTAACAGCGCCCACGTTACTGAGGATACCAAAACTGCAGAGAAGTGAATCAAACTTAAAACAACTTTATTTGGTTCTGCGGAACGCGACGGAATCACGCACCATGTTCAGTACCGCGAAGGAATCGGCTTGCCACCTTGTGGGCCAGTTGCAATGCTGTGAGTTGATGATTGGAAGCTGAACTGGGCATAGGTGCAGCTTCATCTCCTCTGATTCTGCACATATATATATATATATATATATATATATATATATATATATATATATATATATATATATATATATATATATATATACATATATATATATATATATATATATATATATATATATATATATATATATATATATATATATATATATATATATATATATATATATAAGGGAAACAAGTTTATACTTAAGGGCTCGTTTTTCGTGTTTTACACAGTATTAATGAGATATAACACACAATAATGCCAAGGAAGGTATAGGGGAAGTTATTAGGCCAATTATAATGTAAATGAGAAGAAAGAAAAGTGGGTGAAAGATAACTTGCCGTGGGCAGGATCCGAACCTGCGACCTTCGAATAATAACGCGTTCGATGCGCTACCACTGAGCTACCACGACAGCTATCCCCTCAGCCACTTTATTGGATATATATATATATATATATATATATATATATATATATATATATATATATATATGTATATATATATATATATATATATATATATATATATATATATATATATATATATATATATATATATATATATATATATATATATATATATATATATATATATATATATATATTGTTAAGGGGCTTTACTGAAGGAACTCAGCAAGCGGGTGGTAGCTCGAAAGGAACGCAGGCGGACCCAGATGACGGTGCTCGATCGCTGGTCTCGGGCCTTTTTTTTTTTAGTTGATGATAGTTGAGCTGATGGTATCAACGTCTTTCTTATTCACTATAATTACCCCCGGCGAAAAATTTGAAGCCATCCTGGCAATCTAACACGTGGGGACAAGTGGGTCGAAGTAGGGCTTGAGGCGGTTTACGTGAACAATATCTCACGTCCACGCCGACGACGGTCACTCGGTGGCGTGAGGGGTTCAATGGCGTAGTTCACGGGTGAGGTACGCTCGACCACGCGGTAGGGACCATGATAATTAGAAAGTAGCTTGGGTGATACACCAGGGGCGCAGGGTGGTACATGCAGCCATACAAGTGCTCCAGGAACGAACGTTGGTGCAGAACGATGGTCGTCGTCACGGGTCTCCTTCTGGCGCTGTTGGTCGGCTGTAGTAAGCCGCTTGGCTAGCTTGCGGCACTCATCTGCGTAACGAGCGGCTTCCGAGACAGGCATGCATTTGGAGGGATCTGGCGAGTATGGCAGTAAAGTGTCGATGGTGTGCGATGGTTGGCGACCACACAGGAGAAAAAATGGCAAAAACCTGGTAGTGACTTGCGCAGCGGTGTTATACGCGTATGTCACCAATGGAAGAACTATGTCTAAGTTTGTTTGATAAGAAGCGACATGCGTCGCGAGCATGTTCCGCAGAGTACGATTAAACCGCTCAGTCAAACCATTCGTCTGTGGGTGGTAGGCTGCATGTACTCTTCCGGTGTACAATATGGCACTGTTGAAGCGCTTGGATTACATCGGAAAGGAAAACGCGCCCTCGGTCACTGAGGAGTTCACGAGGAACACCATGACGAAGCACAAAACGACTGAGTAAGAAACTTGCGACGTCTTGTGCTGCACATGTGGGGAGAGCAGTAGTTTCAGCGTACCGAGTAAGATGATCCACAGCCACGATAGCCCATCGGTGGCCTGCCGTTGTCAATGGTAGTGGTCCGTAGAGGTCAATTTTTACTCAGTCGAATGGGCGGTCTGGGCATGGAAGTGGCTGCAATGAACCTGTTGCAGGATGTGGCGGGTTTTTCCGCCGCTGACATTCGTGGCAGCCACGAATGAACAGGCGGACGAAGGTAAACATTCCATGCCAGTAATGCCTTTTTCGTAGGCACTCGTAGGTCTTGAAAACACCGGTGGGAGCACATTGCGGGTCAAAATGAAACGACGCGCAGATAGAAGAGCGCAGCGTTCGGGGAATAACTAGAAGCCATTTCCTATCATCTGCTGAATAGTAGCGACGGCACAAAAGGCCATCCCGATTACTGAAGTGTGGAGCCTGGTGGCGCAGGGTTCGAGTGGTTGGAAGTGTCGGTGCCTCGAATAACGCGTCAAGAAGCGAAGCGATCTATGGGTCATTGCGTTGTGCAGAAGAGATGGTGTCCTCGTCAAGAGCTGACAACGTGTTGTCCGAGGAAACAGATGCGATGTCCGGGGATAGGGGAAATCGCGATAGTGCATGAGCATCGGTATGTTTGTGGCCGGAACGATATGCAACGCGGATATCATATTCTTGAAGCCGGAGAGCCCAACGGGCAAGACGACCCAATGGATCCTTGAGCGAAGACAACCATCATAAATCATAATGCGTGGTGGTCTGTTACTACATCAAAAGTATGGCCATAAAGGTATGGGCGGAACTTGACAAGCGCCCAAACGTTCGCCAAGCATTCCTTTTCGGTGACGGTGTACTTCGATTCAGCCTAGGTGAGAGTTCTGCTGGTGTAGGCGACGAAATACTTGGTGAATCCAGGCTTGCGTTGCGCGAGAACCGCACCGAGGCCGACACCACTGGCGTCAATGTGGACCTCAGTTGCCGCCGTATGATCATAGCGACGCAGTATTGGTGGACGTGAGGAGACGACGAAGGGTACAGAAGGCTTGGTCATACTCAGAAGACCATGACGAAAGATCGGTGGCCCTGCCTAGAAGTTCGGTCAAAGGCGCAATGATAGAGGTGAAGTTGCGCACGAACCGGCGAAAGTAGGAGCATAACCCCACGAAGCTCCGTAACTGCTTCATAGTAGTTGGTTTGGGGAAGTCGGCGACAGCACGTAACTTAGCCGGTACTGTAAGTATACCATCATTTGATACGACGTGCCCGAGAATCGTAAGTTGCCAAGCAGCGAAGTGGCACTTTTTGAGGTTGAGTTGGAGCTGAGCTTTCTTCAGGCGCGTGAGGACGTGTTTCAGGCGCTCGAGATGTGTCGCAAAGTCTAGCGCAAAGACGACAATATCGTCGAGATAGCAGAGACATACTTGCTACTTCAAACCCCGAAGAACCGAGTCCATCATGCGCTCGAAAGTGGCAGGTGCATTGCAGAGGCCGAAGGGCATGACATTAAACTCATATAGACCGTCGGGTGTCACGAAGGCTGTTTTTGGTCGATCGGCATCTGCAAGAAGGACCTGCCAGCACCCTGAGCGCAAATCTAATGAAAACAACTCGGCACCTTGTAAAGTATCAAGGGCATCGTCAATCCTGGGTAAAGTATACACGTCTTTTCAAGTGATCTTATTTAGGCGCCGGTAATCCACGCAGAAGCGAACGGAACCATCCTTTTCTTTAACGAGCACTACAGGTGAGGCCCATGAACTTTGTGAAGGTTAAATGACGCCGCGTTGCAGCATATCGTCCAGATGTTCGGTAATAACTTGGGATTCTGCGGGAGAAACACGGTATGGTCGTTGCTGAAGTGGCGCGTGGGAGCCGGTATCGATGTAATGTAGAGTGGTAGAAGTGCGGCTAGCCCCGCCGCGGTGGTCTAGTGGCTAAGGCACTCGGCTGCTGACCCGCAGGTCGCGGGTTCAAATCCCGGCTGCGGCGGCTGCATTTCCAATAGAGGCGGAAATGTTGTAGGCCCGTGTGCTCAGATTTGGGTGCACGTTAAAGAACCCCAGGTGGTCGAAATTTCCGGAGCCCTCCACTACGGCGTCTCTCATAATCATATAGTGGTTTTGGGACGTTAAACCCCACATATCAATCAATCAATCAGAAGTGCGGCTAAGTGAAGGTTGAACAACATCGAAAGGTTCGCGGTACTGGTACAGCATGCAGTTGGAGGAGTTAAGATCGTTCAGATGGTGATAGTCCTTCTGCGATCGCCGAATCAAACACTTTCGAAGCCTAAAGGTCAGACTGGTTAATAGCACTGACGGTGGCGAGGCCACTTTGCGATTATTCTTGCGGCACGGTAAAAATTTGTTCGTTATCGATGTGCTGTACGCATCCAAGAGATTCGCCTTTAAACAGTTTGATAGTATGCGGAAACGGATTGGTAAGGCAGACAGCACTGGCTCGATCACAAATTGAGAGGGCTGAATAAGAGACCAGAAGTGGTTTTCGACTTAGAAAGAGGCTTGGTGGCTCAAAAAATGCTACTTCATCACGCATGCAGTCGGAGACCACTGGGAACAAAACAGCTGTTGTTGGTGGAATGTCAGTGTCTTCTTTGACAACTAGCTTGTGCGCGGCTTGATTCGTGTCGTTGTAGGGCTGGTCGAACAACGGAAGCAGTTCAAGTTCGGAACGGGCACAATCTATAACGGCGTGATTAGGCGATAGGAAATCCCAGCCAAGTATTATGTCATGAGAGCAAGAGGAAAGGGCGATAAACTCAACAATGTAGTCTCCGCAATAGTGAGTCGGGCAGTGCAGGCGGCTATAGGTCAAAGAGGTTCTCCATTTGCTGCACGTAAGGACATCATATCAAGCGGCGTGGTAACCTTTCGGAGCTTGCGCCGAAGTTTGGCGTCTGTAACAGACACAGCAACACCGGTATGTACAAGAGCGTATGCATGGGTGCCGTCTACAAAAACTTCGACGATATTTCACGGCAAACTGCGAGGACTTGAACGTTTCGATAGCGCAGCTCTTGCCTCCTGAACTGCGACAGCTAGTTTTCCTCATTTTTAGGGGCTGGTCGTGGACGCATGGGTGACAAGGAGCGACGATTGGGTAAAGGTAAACGACTAGACAAAGTTACCAGATAGTCACGGGAATACGTGCTTGACAGATGATCCAAACTTTCATAACCAAAAGGGGGTCAGTCCATGTAGTTGCTCCGTGATCGGGCACCTGTGTAGCCGGGCACGCGACGACGGCAGTATCGGGAGATATGGCCAGGGCCGCCGCATGCGAAACAGATCTGCCGGTTATCACGCGTTCGCCAGGCATTTGCAGTGAGGGGCGCCGCCCGTGCGACATACGGCTTAGTCGAGCTGTGGTAGCAAGGGAAGGGGCCCATGCGACGGAAGACTGAGTAGGAGCGGTGACATACGGCAGTCCATTGAACGGCGAGGGCTTGTGTGGCTGCTGCTTCTTCACTGCGTCAGCAAAAGTAAGAGGTGCAGCGACTACTTGCTGCTGAAAGGGCACTGGCATAGCCTCCGCAATCTGGTCCTGAAACACATGTCAGATCATGGGAGCTAACGGGGTCGGTGGTCGCTCTTGCTGTGGCTGCGGGAGCTCTTGGCGCTGACAAAACGGCAAGAGAGAAAGCCGACGTGCGACCTCCTTACGCACAAAGTCTTTCATTTGTGCCGGAACTGGTCAGGCACGACGTCCAGTGCAGCGAGTGATTGGTTAAGCTGAAATGAACGATGGGTGAAAGCTCGTAGCCGTCGCAATTCGTCGTAGCTCTGGCACAGAGTTACAACTTCAGACACCGTACCAGGAGACTTCGCAAGGAGCATTTTAAATACATCGTCATCGACACCTTTCATAATGTGATGTATCTTGGCGCTTTCGCTCATTGCGGCGTCGACGCGCCTGCAGAGACCGAGAATGTGTTCGATATAGGCGGTAAACGTTTCGCCAGGTTCTTGTGTCTGTGTACGCAGGCGTTGTTCGGCGTGCAACTTCCACACGGCCGGGCGACCGAAAACAGAGGATATTGCCTGCTTGAAAGCGGCCCAGTTTTCGAAACCGGATTCGTGGTTTGTTGATTGATTGATATGTGGGGCTTAACGTCCCAAAACCACTATATGATTATGAGAGACGCCGTAGTGGAGGGCTCCGGAAATTTCGACCATCTGGGTTTCTTTAACGTGCACCCAAATCTGAGCACACAGGCCTACAACATTTCCGCCTCCATCGGAAATGCAGCCGCCGCAGCCGGGATATTCGTGGTTTGTGTACCACAGCTTCGCCACATTAGCGAAGTAAAATATGACGGTACTCAACTTGGCAGCGTCATCCCACCTGTTTGGTCCACTGACTTTTTCGTAGGACGACCGCCAGTCCTCGACGTACAGGTCTTTGGCACCCGAAAAGATCATGAGGTCTCGCTGGTGAACCGGGCCGGGGCAAGTAGCGGCCGCGAGAGGTGGTGTTTGTTGGGCAGCGTCAACTTTTATGGTTGACGGCAGGGTGCGGGATCGGACTTCCAGGGTGTAGGTGATGTAGTTACCTAGCATGATCCACCAAATGTGAAGGGGGTTTATTGAAGGAATTGAGCAAGCGGTAGGTAGCTCGAAAGGAACGCAGGCGGACCCAGATGACGGTGCTCGATCGCTGGTCTCGAGCCTTTTTTTTAGTTGATTATATTTGAGCTGATGGTATCAACGTCTTTCTTATTCACTACAATATATATATATATATATATATATATGGGATATGGCGCAACGGCAGCGTTGTCAACAAGGATAAATATATTTATATGTATATATTTATATATTTTAATATATTTATTTAACTGTTGGGAAATAAATATATTTATCCTTGTTGACAACGCTCCCGTTGTGCCATATCCCATACCTTCACGAAGACTAACTGGCCCATTGAATTATTACTCCCACTGACTATATATATATATATATATATATATATATATATATATATAGTCAAGTAGATCCTCCGTGAGCGTCACAACGTGGTTTATTTCGACGTTTCGGCCTAGAGAGTCTGGCCTTCATCAGGATATATATGTATATATGTAAATATATATATATATATATATATATATATATATATATATATATATATATATATATATATATATATATATATATATATATATATATATATATATATAAAGGAAATAAGTGTATACCTAAGGGCTCATTTTTACGTGTTTTAACAAAATATTAATGAGATCTAACAGACAGTAATGCCAAGGAATGCACAGGGGAAGTTATTAGAACCAATGTAATGTAAATAAGAAGAAAGAAAAGTGGATGAAGAAATGTCTTCTTATTTACATTCCATTGGTTCTAATAACTTACCCTGTACATTCCTTTGCATTACTGTCTTTTAGATCTCAATATTATTGTGGTAAAACACGGAAAAATGAGCCCTTAGGTATACACTTCTTTCTCTTATTTCATTGAGCGAGGGTCTCGTACTGGCAGACTTGGTGTGTTTAGGTTGTATAAGAGGGACAATTAATCAGCTGCCTGCTCATAATAAGTTCACGTGCTACATGACGCCAAACATGCGCATAAGAGTGTTTTCACACTCGTCGTTTGGCTTAAGGATGGCGCTGACTGTCACTCCTACTTCTAAATTTACATATTAACCTAAAAAAGTGGATGGAGGGAAGGCCGCTGTGGTAGCTCAGTGGTTAGAGCATCGAACGCGTTATTCGAAGGGCGTAGGTTCCTGCCCACGACTGGTTATTTCTTCATCCACTTTTCTTTCTTCCTATTTACATTCTATTGGTTCTAATAACTTCCCCTGTACATTCCTTGGCATTACTATCTGTTAGATCTCAATTATATATATATATATATATATATATATATATATATATATATATATATATATAACACAATAAAGAAAAGTGCCGCCATATCCACGAAGTGAATGATGATGAGTGGGCGAAGCTCCGGAGGTAAACCTGGTAAACCATGAATCCTCTGTGCATTTTGCCCACTCGATTTTATTACATCGCTCCCCTTAGCGTACGTCGCCACACTAAATCGAACGATTGCCTTCAACCAATGACACGCGCCATATGTGACATCATTCCTATTTTATAAGATCTCGCGTCTTTCATCAACTACAAGTACCGCTTTTTAGTTTATAACATCTTGCATCTTTTCATCATCAGCTACAAGTACCACCATCTAGTAAACACTACAAGAACTAAACGAGAGGTGGCTACATACAGGAAACGGTACCGCCATCTAGTGAACACTGCAAGAACTAAACTAGAGGTGGCTACATACAGGGGACGGTACCGCGATCTAGTGAACACTGCAAGAACTAAACTAGACGTGGCTACATACAGGGGACGCACAGCCCACGCCCTAAGGAGCTTCGCCCCTAAAACTCACCAGCGTTACTCGAAGCAACAAACAAACTTATTCATATTGTTCTTAGTCCAGTGGATTAGCCAATAGTAATTTTCATTATTTACATTTGATTACGTGAATTAATCAAACAGCCAATTCTAGAACTACTGTTCTAATCGTTGTAGTGTCAATGAGGAAGTTGGTGTTAACTACGTGCGGCACCAAACTGCGCTATTTTCAGTGACGTATGAATTCCATACTCCATTTTTCTGGGTTATAAACGATCCCCGCTAAATATAAGTGCCACGTCAAAGCACTTATATTAGCCACATCGTAAAGCAGCGCCCCCGAATAAGCTGATTGACAGGGGTTCCTTTGCCGATTGCACATCCGATGAGACAGCGAATCCACTTATTTGTGATATGGAAGCAGGAGCAAGCTAGGCAGCTTACCAGCGATTCATTCCTGTCAGTTATACATCGCTTTTCTTACCCTAAAACTTACTGATTCATTTGATAAGAATGGATTTCGACAGCATGGTCAAAGCGCTGTTTAAATCATGGACTAAACCCGAAATACAACCAAATTACAGACGTAGAATAATTCAAAATATCAGTTCTACTCCCACCGCGATTGCAGTGTGAACGTGCAGCTACATCTTGTGTCAGAAGCTCGCTTTGGAGCAAGGCCAAATAAAAGTTCGGGCTTGATTTTTTTTCTAATTACGTGCCGCAAAAAAAAACTGGTATTTTTCAAATATAAACAAAACTGAAACGATGATATGTGGGGTTTAACGTCCCAAAACTACCACATGATTATGAGAGACGCCGTAGTGGAGGGCTCCGGAAATTTTGACCAGCTGGGGTTCTTTAACGTGCACCCAAATCTAAGCACACGGGCCTACAACATTTCTGCCTCCATCGGAAATGCAGCCGCCGCAGCCGGGATTCGATCCCGCAACCTGCGGGTCAGCAGCCGAGTACCTTAGCCACTAGACCACCACGACGTGGCACAAAACTGAAACGAACCCACCGGAAAGCTACCGACTTGTAGAAAGAAAGAAAATCGATGCGTTGAAAAAGCTGAGCGTGCCACTGGCAAATGTGCGTATTTGACAAACACGATATTTGCGCTATATAAAAGCAAAAGTCAGATTTTATTGTTGCTTCATTACTGGTGCAATTGCAAGCACTATTGAGCACTCGATACCGCTTACAGAACATGTCCAAATTGAACGTGTCTGCAGCTGCAGCTACACAGTATACTGAGCCCGCTTCAAAACATGCTCAGTTGCTTTTTAGACGACCGACGGAGTAATTCTGCTGCATACATTCGTTATTCTGGCCTTCAGGTCATCTGGAGTCTTCGTCTTGGTCATGTACACATAGAATCATTCACGTATCCTCATAGTAAGAAATCCAGTGGAGTGATATCAGGCTATGAAACTTAGTAGCATGAGCATGATCTATAAAGGAAAGGGGGACAAAGCTGACATAAACAACTATACCGTCCTATAACATTGACATCAGTGGTCTACAGGCTGGCGGTGCAGAATATAAAGGAAAGACTGCAGGCATGGATAGAGGATGAGGGGGTGCTGGGAGAACTTTACAGTGAGTTTGGGAAACACGGGAGGTTGGAAGACAACCTGTTTTCACTGACACGGTGCATCGAAATAGCAGAAAAAAAACACAGGCCCCTGTGGCTAGCATTTTTTGGATATCAAGGGAGCGTACAATAGCGTGGTGCACGAGGACTTGTGAGGAATACCGCACACCCTAGGTATGAAAGATGAAGTCACGAATCGTTTAAAAAATATCTATAATAGTAACAACTCTATCAAAAAAAACTTCCACCAGAGGAATGGTGGATTCCAACAACCACCATTTTGGTGGATTATGGTGGTGGAAATGTTGGTGGCACATGTTGTATGGTGGCTATGGTGGAACGGATAGTGGATGGCGCGCTCAAGCCGGCAATGGTGGAGCGCGAAGCAGCGTCAGAACCACCGTGACGAGCTGCCACTAAAGAAATAATAAACAATATTGTATAAAAAAGAATGTAGCAAGCACCCATGAAAAAAAAACCCTGCACCAGCGGGGGTTCGAACCTGCCACCTTCAAATTACGAACCGTGCACACTAACCACTGCACCACGCCAATTTTTCTTCATAGTATTTATTAAAGTACTTGGGCAATAAAGACAAAATCAAGCGAACAAAAGTACAATCAAATCGCGAAAGTAAGCGTTCAAGTGTTACTCATAAACACTAAATGGCTAATACAGCGCGAGTTCCTCACATGGAGAGCTCTTCACATCGTGTTATACAAACAAAAAAGGGGTGAGGTCAAACAGTTCTCTAAGACGGAGTACCAGTCCGGTATAAAGTCTAGCTCGTCGTAAATGTTTTTTAGGTGGATAGCCATTTGAATGAAGTGTGCGCTTGAAGAGGTGGTGGGCTCTGCATTGCGGTCTTGCATTCGTGTCTTCCACAAGCTGTGCATACCCATGAGGAAAAGCATATTATATGGTACTTCATCAAGCGCAGCTGGCAGAAGATAACGTATTGTGTGAGAATTAATTACGAAACGCTTTTTCAGTGCTCGCTGAAGGACATCCCAAAATAGTATGGCATCTTTGCAGCTAACAAAGCAATGTTCAACCGTTTCCGGCACATCACATAGACGGCAGTTAATAGACGGAATGAAAATACCTTTTCTTTCGAACCATGTGTTTACCGCCAATGTTTCAGAGTGGAGTTTATAGAAGAATGTTTTTAAATTCGGTGGAATGTACATTTTGCGCACTCGCTTCAACACATCGTGACCTGGAAGATTGGCGTAAAATGAACGGTACAATGGAGGTGGGAAGAGTGTACTCAGTAGGCCCTTATACAGCACCTTGCGCGATACTGTGTACAGGTATTCAACAGAGAAGCGAGCTTTAAGGAACTGAACTGCGAGGTAAACTTCCTGCATGAATCCCCACAAGCATGGGCGTTCGGAGAAATTGGATGAAACAATTAAATCTGGTAAGCAATCAACAAGTGTAACCTGCAAGAAGGAACGGATTACAGGATGGGAATTGTCTCGAAAGAAGAAGAATCGGGACTATTTGCCATAGATAAAGGTGTTTTGGTCCTAACCCACCCTTACTAACTGGCTTGAATATATAATCACGACGCATGGGCTCAAAAGTCAAGGACCATATGAAAGTAGTGAAAATCCGATGAAAGCGTTGTATATAGAATCTTGCGCAATGAATAAGTTGCAATAAATCGTAAAGTCCCTAAGCTTGAACGACAGGCCCAGACATTTGTGCCCTATCGACTTTCGATATTTGGGAGAGCTGAAGCTTGCAATACTTTCTTAGCCACTGCACCACGCCGACAGGTGGCTGTAGGTTGTTAAAGCAGTAGTCAACTCCCAAAGTCACTGTTTAACTTCAGTTCTATTTGTTGTTTACTCGGGAGGGCCGGGATCTGCACCTGCTAATAAACTTTGCACATTTGATAAACACGAACCACTGCTGCCTGTAATGATTGCCACTGCGATAATGGCAACGGCGCTATGTATTTGTTAAAATTTACAACCGCAAGGAAAAAAAAACTCAGTGGACTGAGGAGCCGGTAGAATTTATCGGCGGTTACTACTGGCAAGTTTA
This sequence comes from Rhipicephalus microplus, assembly GCF_043290135.1. NCBI lineage: Eukaryota > Metazoa > Arthropoda > Arachnida > Ixodida > Ixodidae > Rhipicephalus > Rhipicephalus microplus. The sequence goes on along the minus strand of NC_134710.1, from coordinate 433,238,470 downwards.
TTATTCGTTTCTCGCTCCTCCCAGAGGGCGATATCACTTCAGGCTTTATAACGCTTCTATGCTCTTTTCATAGATACGCCCACTCGATTGATTTTGATGTTTTTCGCGCAGCGCACACCGCAGTCGTGCCAGCGCACCGCTGTTGCTCTGTCGTTAAGAACAGCTACATAACGACTTGTCCAAAGCGAATGCAGTGCGCCAAAAACATTATGCTATCATATTGGTTCAGTAAGCGTACGAATTGACGTGTGTAAGTTCTCGCAAAGAGCCAGCGAAGCGCCGGCCTGTGCGACCGGCGGCGGTCGGTGAGGGGAGGCGTACCTTTGGTGGAAGTGCTCCAAGCGCGTCGCATCGGTGTTTGTCGCTTCTTGCGCGGACACCGTACACAATAAGAAAGGCTTCATTTAGGGTAAATGAGGCCACAGCTGTGCTGTATTGTCATTTTTACTCGTCGAAATTGTGTATTCTGAAACCCAGAAGCGCCGATAACACCTGTACGAGCTCGGTCACTGGCTCGGTCGGTATGATCAACGCCTCCTCTAGAAGATGCCTGCCGCATGAGAAGAAAAACGGCTGCCACACCCTTTCCCTCCTTTATTTTGGAATGTTCTCGGTCGCTAGCGTCACCTGTGGCGGACGGTGCAACAACGCAACATTTTGCATAGCCTCCGAAACAGTGATGCACAGTTGCAGGTCTCGAACAACTCTCGACTGACGCGCCCCTACGGGCCGCAGCTAAAAACGCTTAGCTGGTACCGCCCGTCGCCGTGATGAGATAGATAGATAGATAGATAGATAGATAGATAGATAGATAGATAGATAGATAGATAGATAGATAGATAGATAGATAGATAGATAGATAGATAGATAGATAGATAGATAGATAGATAGATAGATAGATAGATAATGTGGCAAGCAACCCTTTGCAACGGGCGGACTCAATGAAGTGTCCTAACTATATTGTAAAAAAAGAGAAAAAAAAACACGAAAGAAAACATGAGTTAAAAAACACAAACGTCAGGGTTCACAAGTCATACACTTCCAGCGCCGTGTGTGTCCGCCGTGGGTGACCGTCTTGCGTCCCTCCACCACACTTCGAGGCGAGCTTTCGTGGTGCGCACACTTTTGCCACAGCGGTTTCCTTCCGCATCAAGAAATCCGAAGACTTGCGGCAGGGTGGTGCCCTCTACCGTAGGGGGGGTCAACTTTGAACATCGTAGGAGCAAGTGCTCGATAGTATCCCGCTCGCCACTGCAGGACCTGCACACCGCCGCGCGCGTCTTGGGGGCGCAATCATAACGGCTTCGATAGTCGAGAGTGCGCAGCGCGCCCGCCCGACCCTCGAGGAGGAGGGTACCACCACAGCTGTTCTCGTACAGCGCTGGCTCCGTCGCAATATCTCTCTTGCTTTCCCGGTAGATGTTAAAGGTAGTCTTAGGTAGCATGGCTGAATGCCACATTTCTCTCTCTGCCTCACGAACACGGTCACGAATGCCCTTTGCAGTCTCTCGTTCAGGTCTCGTTTCGGTCGATAGATGGATGGATAGATGGATGGATACGGCTGTACCCTTTAGATCGGGCGGTGACTAGCGCCACCAAGCCGTAATACCTATTGAAACAAAAACTATATTTATTTTTTTTCTTTAAAGAGTGAGTTTGAGGATTCGTACTTTGCAGTGAAGAGTTTAATTTTTACTCGTGCCTTGACTTTAGCCACCAATCAGATAACCTCCTTCTAGTTAACTCTACCCGCTTAAAGTCTATTTTGCCCTCCCGGTCCCTAAACCCCAGTGCTTTGAAAAACGCAGCGCCATCATCCTGAACTATAGGGTGAAGCCCTTTACAGAACATTATCAAGTGTTCGGCAGTTTCTTCTTTCTCTCCACACGCACTGCATACTGTGTCTACCCCTTCGTATTTGGCCCGATATGTCTTGGTTCGCAGTACTCCTGTCCGGGCCTCAAACAGTAGAGAACTACCCCGAGTATTATCATAGATCCTTTCCTTGGCAATTTTCTGCTTAAAGGTTCGATAGGTCTCTAGTGCGGACTTCTTAGTCATGCCCATTCTCCACATGCCAGTCTCAGTTTCCTTCACTTTCTTCATAACCGATAGTTCTTTTTGGTTTGGCCACCTGCTGTTTTCTAAGTATTTACCAGTCAACTTCCTGGTTCGCTTCCTCCATTTTGTATCGACATTCTTCATGTACAAGTAGCTGAAAACCTTCCTAGCACAACGCTCTTCCCCCATTTCTCTCAATCGTTTATCAAATTTTATCTTGCTGCTAGCTTCCCTGCCCTCAAATGATGTCCATCCCATATCACCTTGTACTCCCTGATTAGGTGTATTCCCGTGAGCTCCTAAAGCAAGCCTACCTATTCCACGTTGCTTAATTTCTAATCTTGCTTGAACTTCTGATCTCATGCACAAGACCGCATTGCCGAACGTCAGCCCAGGAACAATGACACCTTTTCATATTCCTCTTACAACATCATACCTATTGTAATTCCACAGTGCCCTATTTTTCATGACTGCTGCATTCCTGTTACCTTTAGTCGTCACGTATATTTCGTGTTCCCTCAGATACTCGGTCCCATTGCTTATCCATACGCCCAGATATTTGTATTTATCTGTTATCTCTAGCGTGACCTCCTGTATTCTAAGCTCACTACCTTCGTTGTCATTGAAAATCATGACTGCTGATTTTTCCTTACTGAATCTAAAATCTAACCTATCTCCCTCATTACCGCAGATGTCCATCAATCTCTGCAAATCTTCCTTGTTGTTGGCCATTAGCACTATATCATCTGCGTACATAAATGCTGGTAGTGCCTGATCAATAAGTTTTCCTTGTTTGACTAAAGAGAGGTTGAAGCCCAGTCCACTTCCCTCTAATTTTGCCTCTAATCCTTGTAGGTACATCATGAATAATAAGGGTGACAGGGGGCACCCCTGCCTAAGCCCCCGTTTTACCTCTGCAGGCTTGGATACCTGTTTTTCCCACTTTATAACTACCTTGTTACCTTTATAGATACCCTTTAAAAGATTAGTGACTACATGTTCCACGCCTAGTGTGTCCAGTATTCCCCACAATTCCTCTTGAACCACGCTATCATACGCTCTCTTGATATCTAAAAACGCTAGCCACAGAGGCCTGTGTTCCTTTTCTGCTATTTCGATGCACTGCGTCAGTGAGAACAGATTGTCTTCCAACCTCCTGTGTTTCCGAAACCCATTCTGCCGTTCCCCCAGCACCCCCTCATCATCTATCCACGCCTGCAGTCTTTCCTTTATAATCTGCATCGCCAGCCTGTACACCACTGATGTCACTGTTATAGGACGGTAGTTGTTTATGTCAGCTTTGTCCCCCTTTCCTTTATAGATCATGCTCATCCTGCTAAGTTTCCATCCATTGGGAACTTCACCATCGATTATTATTTTGCTCACTGCCTCTCTCAAAGCCTGCTTAGACTTCGAACCTAATGTCTTTATCAGCCTAATTGGAATGCCATCAGGGCCTGTTGATGTACTACCAGGAACCCTTTTCTCCGCTCTTTCCCACTCTTGTTGTGAAAATGGAGCCATTGCACCACTTGATTCGTCCTTGTCTATTGTGGTCCATAAAGTACTTCTTTGTTGAAATTTTTCTGTCACCCTTGTTCTTTTATATTATAGCTTCGTCCCCTTCTAGCCTAGCACCTTGGGCTGTAGTTATAAAACTCTGCTCTAGGCTCGTCTCATTTCTTAGGGAGTTTTATAACTACAGCCCATTTCTCATTTCTCGTCTCATTTCTCATCTCTAGGGAACACAGACATGCTAAACAGCGGGGTGAACCAACAGATGATGTTGAAAGAAAATGGGCAACCTTTCTAAGCTGTAGAAGGGATGCATCCCTTCTGATCAATGAAAAGATTAGAAGTAAGGGAGCTCAGTGGCTGGCAGAAGTACATAAAAAAGATAGAAAGGCAGCTGCGAAATTTTGGAACCATCTAAACTCCCTAAGAAATGAGACGAGCCTAGAGCAGAGTTTTATAACTACAGCCCAAGGTGCTAGGCTAGAAGGGGACGAAGCTATAATATATAAGAACAAGGGTGACAGAAAAATTTTAACAAAGAAGTACTTTATGGACCACAATAGACAAGGACGAATCAAGTGGTGCAATGGCTCCATTTTCACAACAAGAGTGGGAAAGGGCGGAGAAAAGGGTTCCTGGTAGTACATCAACAGGCCCTGATGGCATTCCAATTAGGCTGATAAAGACATTAGGTTTGAAGTCTAAGCAGGCTTTGAGAGAGGCAGTGAGCAAAATAATAATCGATGGTGAAGTTCCCAATGGATGGAAACTTAGCAGGATGAGCATGATCTATAAAGGAAAGGGGGACAAAGCTGACATAAACAACTACCGTCCTACAACAGTGACATCAGTGGTCTACAGGCTGGCGATGCAAATTATAAAACAAAGACTGCAGGCGTGGATAGAGGATGAGGGGGTGCTGGGGGAACTGCAGAATGGGTTTCGGAAACACAGGAGGTTGGAAGACAATCTGTTCTCACTGACGCAGTGCATCGAAATAGCAGAAAAGGAAAACAGGCCCCTGTGGCTAGCATTTTTGGATATCAAGGGAGCGTACGATAGCGTGGTTCAAGAGGAATTGTGGGGAATACTGGACACACTAGGCGTGGAACATGTAGTCACTAATCTTTTAAAGGGTATCTATAAAGGTAACAAGGTAGTTATAAAGTGGGAAAAACAGGTATCCAAGCCTGCAGAGGTAAAACGGGGGCTTAGGCAGGGGTGCCCCCTGTCACCCTTATTATTTATGATGTACCTACAAGGATTAGAGGCAAAATTAGAGGGAAGTGGACTGGGCTTCAACCTCTCTTTAGTCAAACAAGGAAAACTTATTGATCAGGCACTATTAGCATTAATGTACGCAGATGATATAGTGCTAATGGCCAACAACAAGGAAGATTTGCAGAGATTGATGGACATCTGCGGTAATGAGGGAGATAGGTTAGATTTTAGATTCAGTAAGGAAAAATCAGCAGTCATGATTTTCAATGACAACGAAGGTAGTGAGCTTAGAATACAGGAGGTCACGCTAGAGATAACAGATAAATACAAATATCTGGGCGTATGGATAAGCGATGGGACCGAGTATCTGAGGGAACACGAAATATACGTGACGACTAAAGGTAACAGGAATGCAGCAGTCAGGAAAAATAGGGCACTGTGGAATTACAATAGGTATGATGTTGTGAGAGGAATATGGAAAGGGGTCATGGTTCCTGGGCTGACGTTCGGCAATGCGGTCTTGTGCATGAGATCAGAAGTTCCAGCAAGATTAGAAATTAAGCAACGTGGAATAGGTAGGCTTGCTTTAGGAGCTCACGGGAATACACCAAATCAGGGAGTACAAGGTGATATGGGATGGACATCATTTGAGGGCAGGGAAGCTAGCAGCAAGATAAAATTTGAGAAACGATTGAGAGAAATTGGGGAAGAGCGTTGGGCTAGGAAGGTTTTCAGCTACTTGTACATGAAGAATGTCGATACAAAATGGAGGAAGCGAACCAGGAAGCTGACTGGTAAATACTTAGAAAACAGCAGGTGGCCAAACCAAAAAGAACTATCGGTTAAGAAGAAAGTGAAGGAAACGGAGACTGACATGTGGAGAATGGGCATGATTAAGAAGTCCGCACTAGAGATCTATCGAACTTTTAAGCAGGAAATTGCCAAGGAAAGGATCTATGATAATACTCGGGGTAGTTCCCTACTGTTTGAGGCCAGGACGGGAGTACTGCGAACCAAGACATATCGGGCCAAATACGAAGGGGTAGACACAGTATGCAGTGCGTGTGGAGAGGAAGAAGAAACTGCCGAACACTTGATAATGTTCTGTAAAGGGCTTCACCCTATAGTTCAGGATGATGGCGCAGAGTTTTTCAAAGCACTGGGCTTTAGGGACCGGGATGGCAAAATAAACTTTAAGCGGGTAGACTTAACCAGAAGGAGGTTATCTGATTGGTGGCTAAAGTCAAGACACGAGTGAAAATTAAACTCTTCACTGCAAAGTACGAATCCTCAAACTCACTTTTTAAGGAAAAAAAATAAATATAGTTTTTGGTTCATTAGGTATTACGGCTTGGTGGCGCTAGCCACCGCCTGATCTAAAGGGTACGGCCATATCCATCCATCCATCCATCCATCGATCATCACGGCGACGGCCGGTACCAGCTCAGCATTCTTCATTTGCGGCCCATAGGGGCGCGTCAGTCGAGAGTTGTTCGAGACCTGCAACTGTGCATTACTGTTTCCGAGGCTATGCAAAGTGTTGCGTTGTTGCACCGTCCGCCACAGGTGACGCTAGCGACCGAGAACAATTTAAAATGATAGAGGGAAGGGTGTGGCAGCTGTTTTTCTGCTCATGCGGCAGGCATCTTCCTAGAGGAGGCGTTGGACTAATCTTTGGTGGAAATCATGGTGGTAGAACAGAAGGGTAAAAGTCAAATTCGCTGGGGCTCATCTCGACGCATGTCGGAAGTTGGAAGTTTATGCCTATTCGCACGCACCTTGTTAAATTAGAGGTACGGCTCAAGCAATAAAGTGTGCAAGAATTGCCAGACTTGCGTTTCTAGCGTGGCGACATCAAGTGACCGCACTGTGTTCTGTTCTAACATTGAAAGGGGAAATTGCGAACTGGAGCCCATTTATTTGTTGACAACTGCGCGCCGATGTAAAACATTTATTGTCATGTTCACAGTGACAACTCCAGTCTTCTAAACACACCAACAAAAAAAACACATCGCGGATGTCAAACTGGTGAAAGTACGTACGTGACACGTAAACATATTCCCGGCAACATACTCTATGCTCTACAAAAACTGAAGCGTTGTTGACACCACAGGAATTAAAAAAAAACGTACTAGAAAGCGTAATGAGCAGCGTTGGTTTCTTTTGACCATGAACATATATCTCTGCGCATTCAAGAATGAAACACTACAAATAAGTGATTTCACTTGCTGTCATGTGCTTTTCATCATGCCACCGCCATCCACCAAGCTTCCATCATGCCACCGTCATCCACTTTGCTCACCAAGCCTTCCACCAAACACGTTCTGCCTCGCCACCATGAGCCGGCCTTTTCCACCGTCAGCACTATTGGCTCGCCACCACCACCACCATCTGCCACCGTTTTTTCTACTCTAGCCGTCATCAGCCGGCATTTTCCACCATTACCACCATTGGCTCGCCACCACCAGCATCTGCCATCATTTTTTCCACTCTCACCGTCATCAACCATTATGCCCACTCCACTTCCCACCATGTCCACTAATATTTCCACCATATCTTCCAACGAATGAAGCATCCAACAACCCAGGATTTTCAATAGGGAAGGTAGATATACCATAAAAAACAGGTGTCCAAGCCCACAGAAATAAAACGGGGGCTTACGCAGGGGTGTCTTCTGTAACCCTTGTTATTCATGATGAATCTACAAGGATTAGAGGCCAAGTTAGAGGGGAGTCGACTTGGCTTCAACCTCTCTTTCATCAAACAAGGAAACCTCATTGAACAGACACTACCAGCATTGATGTATGCAGATGACATAGTGCTAATGGCCGACAAAAAGGAAGATGTGCAGAGATTGATTAGACATCTGCGGTAATGAGGGAGATAGGTTAGATTTCAGATTCAGTAAGGAAAAAATCAGTCGTCATGATTTTTAATGATAATGAATGTAGTGAGCTTAGGATATAGGAGGTCGCGCTAGAGTTAGCAGATACATACAAATATCTGGGTGTACGAATGAGCAATAGGACCAAGTACCTAAGGGAACACGAAATATACGTAACGTCTAAAGGTAACATGAATGCAGCGGTGATGAAAAATAGGGCGTGCACTATGGAATTACAATAGGTATGATCTGGTGAGAGGAATATGGAAAGGAGTCATGGTTCCGGGTCTGACGTTCGGCAATGCGGTCTTGTACATGAGAACAGAAGTTCAAGCAAGATTAGAAATTAAGCAACGTTGAATAGGTAGGCTTGCTTTAGGAGCTCGCGAAAATACACCAAATCAGGGAATAGAAGGTGATATGGGATGGACGTACTTTGAGGGCAGGGAAGCTAGCTGCAAGATAAAATTGGAGAAGTTATTGAGAGAAAGGGGGAGGAGCGGTAGGCTAGGAAAGTTTTCAGCTACTTGCACATGAAGAATGTCGATACAAAAAGGAGGAAGCGAACCGGAAAATTGATGGGTAAACATTTAGAAAACAGGAGGGGGCCAAACCAAAAAGAACTATCAATTAAGAAGAAGGTGAAGGAAACGGAGACTGACAAATGGAGAATAGGAATGATTAAGAATAGATTGTCTTCCAACCTCCTTTGTTTTCGAAATCCATTCTGCAGTTCCCCCAGCACCCCCTCATCTTCTATCGAAGCCTGCAGTCTTTCGTTTATAATCTGCATTGCCAGCCAGTAGACCACTGATGTCACTGTTATAGGACAGTAGTTTATGTCAGCTTTGTCCCCTTTTCCTTTATAGATCATTCTCAACCTGCTAAGTTTCCATCCATCGGGGACTTCACCATCGATTGTTGTTTTGCTGACTGCCCCTGTCAAAGTCTGTTTAGACTTCGCACCCAATGTCTTTATCAGCATAACAAGGGATGCCATTTGGGCCTGTTGATGTTCTACTAGGAACCCTCTTCTCAGCCCTTTCCCACTCTCGTTGTGAAAATGGAGCCATTGCGCCACTTGATCCATCCTTGTTTATTGTGGTGCATAAGGCACTTCTTTGTTGAAATTGTTCTGTCACCCTTGTTCTTATATATTCAATAGCTTCGCCCCCTTCTAGCCTAGCACCTTGAGCTGTAGTTATAAACCTCCGCTCTGGGCTCGTCTCATTTCTTAGGGAGTTTAGATGGTTCCGAAATTTCGCAGCTGCCTTTCTATCATTTTTATGTACTTCTGCCAGTCACTGAGCCAGTGACGGCAGCGCCATGGCGAGTCATGGCGCGAATTAATACGAGTGGCCGCTCGCGGCCCAAGTGCCTAATTGCGTGAACATCCCTAGGCGCTTTAGTCCCTAGCTGGCAGGCTGGAGAGTTGCGGGTATGTAAAGGCGCCGCTGGCTTTGTCATGTGTGTGTCAGCGCTTCCTCTATTTTGGTGTTGTGCACGGTTTGTATATTTGCAATATTATTGCTTGCGAAAATGGTGATGCTTGATTGTTGTCTGTTCTGTCTTGACGTTAGTTCTGAATGAGATGGTGCGCGCTGACGTGCTTTATTGAACGCTGTCACACTGGTACTTCCTGCATGTGGTTGCGATTGGGCTGACGGCTGTACTGTATTTGATTCGGATTAGTTTAGACCGTGTAGTGGTGACTAATACCGGTTTCAGTCGAGAACCGCGCACAACAACTTTGTCACTGCAGTAGAGCATCGAGTTTGGCGCACCGACGCCCTGACCACGATCACAAGTGTCTGTGTGTTAATGGTGGTATGAATGTCGCATTATTTCAACTACTCGCACTGATATATTTTAAGTATTATGACAAAAAAAACTGTGACTGCGATATCTCCTGTCGGTGATCACACGCGAATGTTTATACCAAGTTAAACCGTTCAGTTATGTACACTTTTGTGGACTCTACTTCCTTGGCTTTTGCCTACATGACAATGCAAGAAAAAAGCAGTCTACTAATTACATCGATATTACGCAGAAAAGGTGCATCATACTTATGCAAGTCTCTAAAAAGATAAAACTCTGCAAAGAAGCGCATGTAAAGGTTTGGTTCGGCAAACAAGCTTATTGCTCACGCTTTTGGCGAATTTCGTTGTTAGGGTTCTGCTGACATGAGCCACTATAGACCACAGCACTATTCATATATTGTATCATTGACGTGTCAAGCTGTCAACTGTACATTGGAATCTTCATAAGGAGCGAGTGCTTTGCCTTCAGCGTAACTTTGGCAAGCCCACTTTTTGCTTAACACCTAAATTTAAACTTCGCCGTACAGCGAAGGTGTCATCATCATCAGCCTGACTACGTCCACTGCAGAGCAAAGGCCTCTCCCATGACCCGCCAATCAACTCACTCTTGTGCTTTCTGTTGCCATGTTATACCTGCGAACTTTTTAATCTCATCGGCCCACCTAAAGTTCGGTCTCCCCTTCGGGCGTTTGCCTTCTCTGGGAATTCAGTCAGTTATCCTTAATGACCAGTGGTTATCCTGCTTCCGTGCCCAGCCCATGTCTCTTTCTTCTTGATTTCAGCTGTGATACTCTTAACCACCGTTTGTTCCCTGATACACTGCTCATTTCTTGTCTCTTAACGTTACACCTATAATATCCCTTTGGATCACTCACTGCACCGTCCTAAATTTGAGCTCAACCCTCTTCGTAAGCCTCCAGATATCTGCTCCATGGGTAAATACTGGAAATATGCAGATATTATGTACCTTCCAGTTGAGGGTTAGTGGCAGATTACCATTCATGATTTGAGAATGCTTGCTGAGTGTGATTCACCCCATCTTTATTCTTCTAGTTACTTCACTCTCGATCATGGTTCAGCTCCGTGGTTATTACCTGTCCTAAGTAGACATATTCCTTTACAACTTCCAGCGTCTCTCCATCTATGTCAAAGTGATGTTTTCTGCCGAGACTGTAAAATATTACTTTATTTATGTGCACATTTATTTTCAGACCTACATTTCTGTTTTCCATGTCCAATTCTGTAATTATGAGCTGTAATTCGTCCCCTGAGTTCTACCCCTGTCATGCGTCCACCACCGAACTCCATTTATCTTGTGCATCGTTTCGTCGAGGGAGATTCGGTTTTTGTCATACTGTCCGCATTTCGCCAAGGAAGCCAAATGGTGCTTTTGGGAAATCGAGCCTGGAAACGACCATTTGGGCTCGATGAAGTACTCTAGTTCACAGATGACGAACAAAACCGCGATAGTGACTATGACGAACAAAACCGCGATAACAAAATTGTCCTAATAACCTTACCTATAAATTTTTGCATTATACTTCTATTAGATGTAGCCATACACACTGCACAGTGTAAGTTTTATTTGCATTTTTAAAAACATGAACACCTGTACCCTCTACCCCAACGCTTCGCCATGCTGCCACCGGCCTTGCACCGGCCCAGCGCCATATTGTTTGTGTACCCACGTGCGAGGCACACGCTCTTGCACAGTGTAGCAAAGATGAGCATCTCTGGCACCTCTTCGGCCACAACGTCGGAACTATCAGCCGAAGAGCGCAAAGGTAGCTCCCCTGCGCCGCCAAAGTCAACGTGGATCGAGCCGGAGACGTGGGTGCTAACTCGACTTTGGGAAGACCACCTGCCGTGCGGCCTTATTCATCGCTCACATGAATCGTGCCTAATTGGGTGCTGCCTGCATCTGCGTGACAGCCGACATGTTACGAACATCGGCTTCATAGACAGCTGTTGTCGGGGGAAGTCGCCGCATCAGCGCTTGCACGACGGCTGACTGTTTATACATGAGCAACACTGAACAATGCGAAGTGCTTCCGCTTAGACAGAATTTTGTTCAGAGCACTCACGAAATAATAGTGCTTAAGTAATAAGCGGTGCGCCATTTTGCTACGGTAAAGTGAGTGGGGAGGTCTTAAAATTGTAAAACTTCCGTTCACTGAACGAACTACCTTTTTCTGAATATACTCACTATATGTTTTCTGCCCTCGTGAGTAGGCTTCACAATTGTGTTCGTTGAGTTCTCAAGATGCTTCTAAATTGGGCAGCCACAGCGATGTCCAGGTAAGTGCTGTGTCGAGAGTTGTGGTCTTTGTTTTCCATACTTGAGCTTGCAACCCAATGCAGTTTGGGTGTCTAAATTTTTAGTCTCTATTGCTAAAGAAAGTGAGATGATCACGTAAACAAATATATATCAAAGTAACAGTGTAGATCAAACGAGCTAGTAGGTTTTGCATGTATATTCCGTCTGTCTGCTATGTGTCCGGACACATTACAAAGCTTTGCGAAGTACTTTGACGTCTACCATTTGTATAGTATAGGAGATTATCCCAATTATAATCATCAATTTCTGTGTTTCAAGGAAAGAGTGCTCACAACATACGACAGGGTCCTCACCATCTCCCTCTCCGTTCTTTTCCGAGATACACAGGTTTTTGGGATCCCTGCCTGCAAGTGATCCTCCTCTTGAGCAAGAACGCCGTCGCTCTCCTCATGAAACTGTGGAGACGGTAAGGAGTACAAACATAAGTGCTGCCGAAATAACTTTTTTTTGAGATACCTTTGACACATTTCAAAGACCTTACAGCCATTGCTCTATTATGTCGGCATGTGTATACAGTTTGTAGACCTGCAGTTAAAGTTCAATGAATGTACAGCTAACCATTTGCAGCAATGACAGGCGTTTTCTTGTATGACTTTCACTAAACATCACATTTATGCTTGTGGTAACTGTGGCCTGGCGATAGTTATAGCGCGAGAACAAAACGACGACACAGAGACAATATGGACACGAAAGACACCTGGAGTCACGAAAGCTTTTGTGTTCGGTAAATTGGGTGCTGTATTTGCTCACAGAAAACTCCTGTAGCATCAAAGACTTCATAGTAAGTCCTGAGTTTGTGAACCCACCAGAAAGCTCCCAGAGATAATACCCTGTCAGAGGGCACATACGTCATTCGCAGCGATTGTGAGCAGGTGTCAAGACCAATTTTCGGTGCTAACACACGGCCGTAGTGAATGAAGTTCAGGCAAAAGTGACATTTCCCCATCGAATGTATTTTCTGAATGCGTGTAACTGTAACATGTGTAATCTTGACCACATGTAGGTGCAAAAGAAAAAAATAAAACTGATGACTCAAAGCGTGAAGTAACCATTGTGAAACTAATTAATTACTTCTGGTAACTTCTTAATAACTTTGGGACGTACTGCATGACAGTTGAAGCAACTGGCGCAACAATATTTTTCATTTCTTGTGACCACATTGGTCAAATTCGCAAACATTCATCTGTTCCGGCTCAGTTATTAAACAGCCGTGTTATTGAAGAGACCAAAGGTTCGAGAACTACTGCTCAAAAAGTTGCTAGTCAAACTCGCGCTATAAGAGAGTGCCGCCAGAGGGAAGCTTTGGTGAATTAGCAGACGAAATGTTTTGTTCAGTTGGTTATCTTTGTGGTTAAACTGTCAAGCATTTAAGGATATTGTCATAACTGATTCCTGGAAAGAGCCAGTTGTACGTGGGTTAATCAAGTGTGCTTTTTTTCTTTTTTTTCATTTCAGATCATTTTAGGCATGGAGTGAGATGCACCTGCCGAGGAACAGACAAAAATGCTGTAGCCCTCAAATGAGAACCAAGTGCAAGCGACCGCGGCGAGCGTGCCAGAGGCACAAAACACACACCAGAAGTGCCGTTCAGTGAAACGCAAGAGGGTGTGAGGGACGAAGTTGCGCTGATGTTTGATTAGCATTTTTTAATGCTTAACTTGTGGTTGTTTTCAATGATGTTCCCGACTTAGCTCTTTGTGCACTTGACTGGAGTGCAGATTCATTTCCACTACTGTCACCTTTTCTCCTTTGAGGTCCTTGGCAGCAAGTACACCTACCTGCAACAGACATGACGAATTACCCTACCTCCTCCTTTATTACCTGTACGATTCAAGCAGCAGCCTATCTTATCACTCCCAAATAAAGGTGGCCACAAGTAAGCAGTGCATGCATGAACATCACCGCATGAGTCAGGCTGCAATTCAAAGCATAAACTCTCATAAGAAACTGTGATAAGTGTCCACTTTGTTCAGACTGCAGAGAATAAAGCAAAATTTGTTGAAACACAAAAATATGAAAAATAGGTGTCCTTTTATTACTGTAAAATACAGGGCAAAAATAATAATGTAAAGAGGATATTCGCAGGTGAAGCCGCCGAATGGGTGGCAAGCGTTCCTTTGGTTCAGCGGGCAGTCACATTCAATGAGCCTCTTGTACAGCCCTGACTATGCTATGAAAAAGCACACGCTAGTGCCTCCATTCCAACTTCAATCACGAGTGTGCACTGTAAAATACCGAGCAGGTGCTGCTTTTTACTTTACAGGAGATCTGGAATAAGTGCGAGTAACCTAGCAAGCTCCATCTCCCCTTCCTCATGCATTTTCAACCTGTTCTCCTTTACAAAATTCTGCAGCAGCAGTTAATTGGAACCAAAGTTCTGAGAGTCTTTATATATTTGCAAGAATTTTTCAACTCATTTACAGTGTGATGCCTCGAGGCTACATTCTGAGTTGTCACAAATTGTCCGAACATTTGTAGAAAAATTTTCCCCCCTTGTTATAACACATAAAATTTCACACAAAGATTCTCCTCGGGTCTCTAGAAAGAGTAAATTCGTGTGTATTTAGTACAGCATTTCATTAGACACACAGGCGTGCATTTTTCTTAAAGGCACTTCCATATTGAATGAGTGTTCGAGACCAAGCAAGGACCCCACTATAGATAATGCCCGATCATATTTGAGCAGAGGCGGTTATTTCATGAGATTTTACAGCTGCATTAAGTGGGAAGAAGTGCTTGGGCCAGCGTGGATTTCTCACTTATAAGTAATAAGAACCTGGACAGCTTCTACCCCTACAAAAAGAGAAGGAACACAGTAAGGCCAAATACGTTTACACTGTTCCAAGTTTTAGTTCACCATGGTGAAACTCGCATGTCCATCTAATGAGTTGTGGAAATGAGGACAAGCTATAGCCATGTGTAGCCATTGAGCTTGAGAGGACACACTTCCCACGTTACCAGTCATAGTCGGCATGGCTATACACTGTCGTTCTGTATGAAAGAAAAAACGGGAGCAGATTCTCCTCGAGTCTTTTGGTTTAGTTGTTCCAATTCAGTTAGTAAATAATGTTAAAAGAGTACCGGGACAAAAACTGGAGCTGTCATTTCTTCTGATGCAATGATTGGCTAATGACCCAGTTATTTTGACTGCGAACCTTGTTTACCGGAGCGCGCAACAGCTAAAGTTTCTACTGACATTTTTATAGTGCACTGCTGGTATGTACAACCATCGCCTCACAAAGCACCACAGTGCTGCAGACTTGTGAGACTGCATATTTCTTATGTTTGTTTGAGAACAGCAGTACATGGGCTTGTTCAAATGTGTATGTAATATGTGTGTATTGCATTAAATTGTCCTCTGTGTCACGCTTCGTATCCTCCATCCTCCTTGCATTATACGCCTTGAGATGTGATACACCTAACATTAAACTACACTGACTTTCATTTCTCTTTAGGCCAGGTGGATGAGATGGTCAGCTGCTCTACATAATCCCTGTTAGTTTTTTCTTTGGTTGTTTAAGGGACCCTAAAGTGCGGTATCATTTTTCGCATACTATTAAAGTATGGTTTCAGAACACCACTTTTACCAAGACACGACGGTTGCCAAGTGCGATACCGCGCAAAGAAAATATCCCGCCAGACGCCGTGAAGTTATAAATTTTGATGGCGCTTACTTCGTTCTACATAGCTTCTAATCGATCAAAATGAAGGACATTGTCATTTGTGCGTGTCATAGACCTAGCATACGAAGTTTCAGAAAATATCACCGAGCCAATCACAAAAATATGAAAAGTACATTTTAAAAAATTTTCACGTCCCGCATGAATATTCTGCACAAATTTCAATAGTAAAACTTTAACCTCAGTTTCCTCTGCTAATAATGAGCTTGGGATAGAGAAACATACGGAATTAGCACTAGAGTTATCAGAGTGCAGTTTATCAATCTAAGCAAGGCCATTGTTTCTCTTGAGTATCCTTGTAATGCTTTTGTAAAAAACACACACGAAGCTTGTGAATCAAGTGCTAAGCAGCACAGCAAACTGGTGTTGGGAATGCGGAGTTTGTACAATGTGATTTCACCAATGCCGCATTGCTGCTGTGAAGGGAACCAAACTGCACAAAACTAAAGCAGCAGACGCCTATTAATATCTCCAGAGTATCCTTCCACAGTTTCAACCACTTGGGTTCAATAGTGGCAAAGCATGACCTTTATTCCACTTGTTCTTTACAACTCTATCATAAACAGAGACTAAGCCATGCATTCATCTTGGTTTAAATTTTGTTTTTTTATATTTCAATCGATAAGTAGTGTTGAAATAACACTGATAGAATTCAAAATAGAACCATTTTGAAGAATAGATTCCATTGCTCTGCTGCTAGCCTCCTTTTTGGCGTGCATTTATGACAATTACATTCATTGGCAATTGTAACAAGTTCACCCTAGTAGTAAATTTACCATGCACCACCCTTTCACAAAACTTAACTTTCTGAATATGATGGCATCCACTAAAACATTATTGTGAGGTATGAAAAAAAAAGACAAATCATCCTCCCACACCATAACCATATATCAGGCAATGTCAATTAGAAAAGAAAAATGAACAGGGCAGAGCCAAGGGAAGAATGTGCACGAGAAGTTGACTCCACCGCCAATCGAAACAGACAAAAAAACACAGAAAAAAATATCTCCTTTTGGTTTACAATGTTGTTATTGCTGCTAACATGTCTGGCAAATTTAATCTTTAGTGGTGGGTTCTTGTGATGCGCATCTTAATTGGGCTGTCTTGGAGTTCTTGCTTTTACAGAGAAATCAAAGGTTACTATCTACATAACGCCAACAAATAGCCAACTATAACACACAGATTACACAAGTCATCATCTATGACACAGCAAAAACAAATATTTGTCAGACAGGCAAAGCATTTAGGAAACGTCAGTAGTGACAAAGATGACTATGCTTACCAATTAGGCAAACAAAAGGAGACCTTTGGCTGAATTACCTGCACAACAGTCTGAACAAAGTCTACAATGAAGCTTGCAAGTTAGAAAATCATCACTAGCCAGGATGTATACCAACCTATTAAAAAAGCAGAGTTCTATAAAGAACAAACTGGGCTAGATAACATTCTAGCTGACACACAGAAAAAAAAGTGGACCTAGGCAGATCAAGCAATGTGAGAGAGAGACAAACGACTATGTGGGCAACTGTGGGCACAGGTTAGCCAGATGAGGACAGAGGACGTTCGAGGACAACGAGAGACTTTTATATACACGAAGACGGCCAAAGGGATACACACAACATAAACTCACACATATATACACGCGTTCACGGTCCTACGCGAAAGGGAGTTAATGTTCTTGTTCGTCCACTCACATTCTACTCTTGGGGCGTGAACGTTGCGCTTGACCTTGAGCTCTCTGGTATTCAGGAGGCGGTGTGCCTTGTGCTTGCGGAGTTCGTACCGAGGCGGGGCCCGCTCTAGAAGATAACCGCCAGGGGCATCTCAGTACGGTGGTCAACGCCTGGGCTTGCCTGTACACCACCGAGAACAGCGTACCGCCGACTGCCGCGAACAGACCTGGGACAGCGTCTCGCTCCGAGACCAGAACAGCCGCTGGCCGTGACGAACGTTGCTTCAGACTAACGTGAGGGTGAGGTGGGGCGATGCCCAGTCCAGGACGCACCCGGGGACTTCAACGCCGAGACGTGGCGCGGACACGGAGGGTCAGAACGAGCAGCCGGGGCGTGGCCCAAACTTGTCCTTGCTCTCTGCTCTCTGGGGTGAGGTGGGGCGACAGCCAGTCCAGGAGGCACCCGAGGACTTCAACGCCGAGACGAGGCCCGGACACGGAGGGTCAGAACGAGCAGCCGGGGCGTGGCCCGAATTTGTCCTTGCTCTCTGCTCTCTGGGGTTAGCCGAGCTGTCCCCGTGGCTCGGGAGCTTTTCACGTGGTACGCGCACGAGCCGCGCGTAGGCGAGCTCATCATTTCCCCGCTATCACCATCATGGTAACTCCACGCACCTGGAATGCTCAATTGGTCCCGCACACCGATCACAAATAAATCAACCCCGAACACCGATCTTCTACGTCAGAGCACGACGCACACTCTCCGGGGCAGCGTTTTTTACCACAGACTAGTTAGAGAGATTGTGTGGGTGTGGCTACGAAAAGATGGGGAAAATATCATAGCAAGGCAGAGAGCTAGATGGGATGATGAATCGAAAAAAAATTGCATGCATAACATCGAATAAGCTTGCACAGGGTTGGGCAAATTGTAGGTAACTGGGGAAACCATTTTATAGCATTGGACGTAAAAAGCCTTATATACAAGAACATGTGTTATTGAGCCATTGCTCATCGCACGTTGGTTTCAATACCGGCAGGTTAATCAACTCACATCACAACGCTACTGTTTACGTATTGTAGCTGTACTACCAGCTGCTTTTCGATGGGTCTCTAGCAACATAAAAAATATCCGGGACATTTAGCAGAATGACGTACAGCCATGTCCATGACTGTGTATCGCGCATCTGCAGCCAGCCTTGATCGGTGGTACCTTGCGGCAGTTGTGGGCGCCGACGTGGTGTGCCGAGGAGCTCGCATTATCTAATAGGCATGCTGGGCTGCTTTGCACGAGAGTGACCATGTTGAAAGTTGGGCTTGTTTAACCGAAGGTGCATTTGTACCTCAAGGCGCTTTCAGCATGGCGGTGCAGATTATAAAGGGAAGACTGCAGGCAAGGATAGAGGATGAGGGGGTGCTGGGGGAACTACAGAATGGGTTTCGGAAACACAGGAGGTTGAAAGACAATCTGTTCTCACTGACGCAGTGCATCGAAAAAGCAGAAAAGGAACTCAGGCCCCTGTGGCTAGCATTCTTGGATATCAAGGGAGCGCACGATAGTGTGCTTCAAGCGGACTTGTGGGGAATACTAGACACACTTGGTGTGGAAGATGGAGTCACTTATCTTTTAAAGAAAATCTATAAAAGTAACAACGTAGTTATAAAGTGGGAAAAACAGGTATCCAAGCTCACAGAGGTGAAACGGGAACTTAGGCAGGGGTGTCCACTGTCGCCCTTGTTATTCATGATGTACTTACAAGGATTAGAGGCCAAATTAGAAGGAAGTGGACTTGGCTTATACCTCTCTTTAGTCAAACAAGGAAAACTCATTGATCAGGCACTACCAGCATTAATGTACACATATTATATAGTGCTAATGGCAGACAACAAGGAAGATTTGCAGATTGATGGATATCTGTGGTAGTGAGGGAGATAGGTTATATTTTAGATTCAGTAAGGAAAAATCAGCAGTCATGATTTTTAATGATAACGAAGGTAGTGAGCCTACAATACAGGAGGTCACGCTAGAGATAACACATAAATACAAATATCTGGGCGTATGGATAAGCAACGGGACCGAGTACCTAAGGAAACACGAAATATACGTGACGACTAAAGGTAACAGGAACGCAGCAGTGATAAAAAATAGGGCTCTGTGGAATTACAATAAGTATTATGTTGTGAGAGGAATATGGAAAGGGGCCATGGTTCCTGGTCTGACGTTCGGCAATGCTGTCTTGTGCATGAGATCAGAAGTTCAAGCAAGATTAGAAATTAAGCAACGTGGAATACGTAGGCTTGCTTTAGGAGCTCGCGGGAATACACCAAATCAGGGAGCACAAGGTGATATGGGATGGACGTCATTTGAGGGCAGGGAAGCTAGCAGCAAGATAAAATTTGAGAAGTGATTGAGAGAAAGGGGGAGGAGCGTTGGGCTAGGAAGGTTTTCAGCTACTTGTACATGAAGAATGTCGATACAAAAAGGAGGAAGCGAACCGGAAAATTGACGGGTAAACATTTAGAAAACAGGAGGGGGCCAAACCCAAAAGAACTATCAGTTAAGAAAAAGGTGAAAGAAACGGAGTCTGACATGTGGAGAATCGGCATGATTAAGAAGTCCGCACTAGAGATCTATCGAACTTTTAAGCAGGAAATTGCCAAGGAAAGGATATATGATAACACTCGGGGTAGTTCTCTACTGTTTGAGGCCAGGACGGGAGTATTGCGAACCAAGACATATCGGGCCAAATACGAAGGGGTAGACACAGTGTGCAGTGAGTGTGGAGAGGAAGAAGAAACTGCCGAACACTTGATACCGTTCTGTAAAGGGCTTTCAAAGCACTGGGGTTTAGGGACAGGGAGGGCAAAATAGACTTTAAGCGGGTAGACCTAACTAGAAGGAGGTTATCTGATTGGTGCCTAAATTTTCACTCGTGTCAAGGCACGAGTGAAAATTAAACCCTTCACTGCAAAGTACGAGTCCTGAGCCTCACTATTTAAAAGAAAAAAAAAGATAAATGTAATGATTAATTCACTAAGTATTTCGGCCAGGTGGCGCTAGCCGCCCCCCGATCTAAAGGGTACAGCCACATCCATCCATCCACCGTTGCGTCAGTAGCCATTACACGTAAACTACTAGTCGTAACCAGTAGGTGTTCTGTGTCGTAACTACTCTGCCGCAGCTGACATGGCGACGAAGACCGCAGATGAAACATAGCATATTTTGCTTACGTGAGATACGTGCAGTCCATTGCGGTACCGAGACAGTTGAAGGTGAAAGCGCGGAATGCCAAGGAAAAAAAAGAGGTTTGTCCGAGTGTGCACCTTTTCATTTACCTTACCGTGACTTGCATGTTCTCTTGTGGCCTTGCAGACTTAGTTGTCGCGGTCTCTTGACTGACTTGGTACAAGCAGGTAACCCATGAATCGTGTGCTTCCTTTCGAGATAAAAGAAAGGTCTATTTCAAGCTAGATTATTGAACTGAAAATCTTTCCAACCAGAAAGGCTCCTGGTTTGATAATTTAGATAGCGCACTGTAACTCGGCCCAAAATGAATGAATTTGTAACTGGGATATGTCCGAATTACAGCTGAAAACTGATAAATTTCGTGTAGATATTCATCCACTTCGAGCTGAATTGTCGAACCGCAAGTATATCTAGCATGAAAATGTCTTTGTTTCAAACCCAGCTGGAAATATAACTTTTCTTCATGTGCATGTTATTCGACCGCCGGGCAACTCAGTCGAAGAAACAAAAACGATGGTTCCAATCGGCCATGCTCTGTGTTTGCAATGAACCGCCCACCAAATGAACCAGAAACCTTTAGGATGGTGACAGTTGAATCGGATAGCCATACTACTAGGGATATATTTTGTTTGTTTTGCCTCCCAATGGAGCACTTCATTACAATTAGAAGCCACTTGGAATTTCACTGCGATTACATATCCAGTTGCCCCGGCGCGGTGGTCTAGTGGATAATGTGCTCGGCTGCGGCGGCTGCATTTTTGATGGAGGCGAAAATGCTGTAGGCTGGTGTGCTCGGATTTGGGTCCACGTTAAAACACCCCAGGTGGTCAAAAACTCCGGAGCACTCTACATCGGCGTCTCTCATAATCATATGGTGGTTTTGGGACGTTAAACCCCACATATAAATCAATCATCTACAGATCCAGTTGGTATAATAAGCATATCAAATTGGCATTTAGTATGTACTGATGGGCTAGTTTGCGAGCCATTATTTTCGTAGAAGCAGAGAACAAAAGGAAATGAAATGCGCACTCATAAAAATACCCTAGGACAAGCATTGTTACATTGTTATTTAACAAGCTTGTGGCAGGTCTATTGTAATAGCTCCTTCTTGCGTGCTCAACTCGTATTGACTGTTCAGTTCCATTCTCGTTGTCTGCCCCTATTTTGAAATGTATAAGCGGTCATACTCAAACTGTTAATGGCTGAATACACAAAGAGGTAGTTAAGTACACTGGCTGGTTTTAGTCACGACTATTCGCTTTCAGCTGAAAGTTAAAAAAAAAGAGCAATGCTGTGAAACGCAAATTGAGGTCTCTTTTCATATACAATATCTATGTGCTTTGGCATATTCAGTGTAAACCAGGAATAATTGCATTGCAATATAGAATGTGCAATAAAAATTACCTGTTTGCTGTGAAAACCTGGTTCTGCTTAATGGCCAGAATGTGAAGACTTGGTGAATAAAACTACATTTTGTAAAACAAGGGTGACCTCTGGCATGCACTTCATTTTCTTCATGTTATATATATATATATATATATATATATATATATATATATATATATATATATATATATATATATGTATATATAGTAATAAACTGCGAGAACAGTGCAGTATAGGAAACAAAACAATAAAATATTTATTTATTCCTAACAGTTTCGGCTGGTGGACCAGCCTTCTTCGGAGGATGTAAGTGAAATGATACAAGTTCCCGTAGCAGAGGGTCACCCTCACAGTTTAAAGACCCTCCCTCCAAAAAAAAAAAAGAGACAAATGGGCGAACGAGGTAGTCTGTCCCGTTTGTCTCTTTTTTTTTTTGGAGTGAGGGTCTTTACACTGTGAGGGTGACCCTCTGCTACGGGAACTTGTATCATTTCACTTACATCCTCCGAAGAAGGCAGCCGAAACCGTTAGGAATAAATAAATATTTTATTATTTTGTTTCCTATACTGCACTATTCTCGAAGTTTATAACTTTTTTACCGGTAGCCGGAAGAAACTGTGATCATCTATTTCATCCATATATATATATATATATATATATATATATATATATATATATATATATATATATATATATATATATATGCATATTATTGTTTAATGTCAGATAATGCAGTCGGATAACATCATTTCAGACAATCATTACATGACAAAAGTGGCACATCAGATCACGGTGTAAGGATAACTTAGGTGCTGACACTCGCCACTCTGCGTCGGAAGAGGGCACGTGCAGATTGTTTTTGCCATTTACCTTGAGCCCCGAGTAGTTTCTGTCGCGTGAGTTGAGGTGGTGCTACTGTGTGGGGCACCAGGAATTCGCGTGCCGCTCGTTTTGAAATTCAAGTGCAAAAGAACATCTTCCTGAAAGCTTTGTGTGCATGGGATTTTATGATTTAGAAACGCGTTACCCTGTGCCTGTAAGCCCTGCCAGTGCATTTGTTTTGCTGATTCGCAATTTCTGATTTTGTGCACATATATCTTGACGCTACATATGACTCTAACGACGTGTCAGCAGGCTTGTTACTGGCTGCGCCTCGAAATGGGCAAGTAGTGTTTTGTACCAAATTGCAAGTCATGAGATCAGACTTGTATGAAGCATGTGTGTCGCATTTCAAGGCTCTTCGCGAACAAGAGCGTTTGGATAAGTGCCGTCGGGCAACTGCCTACCGAGCATGTGTGCGCGAAGCACTTCACGGAAAAAGCGATTTCTGCGACATATCATACAGAATACAAGGAAAACGTCCTGTTGCATGCATCGAAAAAAACCTATGCTCACTTCGAATGATGTCCTAGCATTTTCCCGGGCTGCCCAGAGTATCTGACCGTGCAGCAAAAAACCAGAAAAGCAGTGCTAATATTGGTGGCTCTACTGCCGAGTTTTCAGAAGCGATGGGGGGCTAAAAGGCTCAACTGTACCTGAAGTGCCTGATACGACCGCTGAAAGTACGCCAAGTTTGGTGTACGTAGAGACAGCTACTCCACAACATGGCGATGATGAATCAACAAGCACGCATGCAAAAGGCAATGCTTTGACTTCAGCAGTGACAGGCCTTCTTCAGGATTCTTCTCAACACGACATTGATAGTATGGGCCTATGCGCTACCTACTCAGTTTCTCATCACGCTGGAAAAGTAATTTCTTGCTTTGAATTCAGATGCCACTTTTTGAGCTGCCTCATCGATGCCTATTTGAACCAAGAAAAATTGTTGTAGAATAACCAGTAAACAGAAATTATTGTACATACTGTATCTGTCATGTAGCCGCATTTCTTTGTTTTTTGTTTTTTACATTCATCATATCCTTGTGATTATATTTAGTTTGCCATGCTTGGTGTCGTCAAGCCGGATTTTTTCATTTTTGGATGTCTCTAGTGATGATCACGGTGTTGCCATATTGCAGGCGTACTTCCGATTGTGTACTTGCGACACAACAACAATTAATAATGCAAAGGCCTTATTATGAAACACCAAATATGATTGTCGGCGTCCCACTTCAACAGCATAATGGGTGATCTGCAGAAAATACACTGCTTTGGGTAGGGTGCTCACTTTCACTGTCTCATAAGAACTTCGAGTTGAAGTCCGCCCAATCGAACCCAATCAGGCCTGGATTTTATTTTGGTCGGGTACATTTGCTGTGCGTGTTTTTCTTGTAGTTAAAACCTCAGAAGGCCATAAGCAGAGTATTGAGTCAGTGGTGCAAGCATTCTTTATAAATAACGTGGCATTAATTTTAAATTAGGTCATCAGGACCCAGTGATTAGAAAATGAGAAAAACGGTATCTTTTTTAATGATAATAGTGTACACAAAATGGGAAGCAATTTCTTACTTGTCAGCCAAATACTCACTGAAACAGCTATGGTACGTCGTCCCAAAAATGGCCCTTTGTCGCCTTGCCTTAAGCGCCTCCGCTTCACTGAAGACTTCGGTTGCGCTTCTTCTTTGTGGCTGCTACCACAACAAACGCCTTGCAATATTAATGTCAATTGCAGTGGGGATCATTGAAGAACTATGCCCCCAAAAATGAGCAGTATTGGTTACGCTTCCGAGATACTAGAGGAACTGTTGTTCGGTGGTGTCTATTGACACCGCCAGGGCCGTAAGAGGTAATAAAATATCGCAAAATATGTCTGATTGCACTGGCCTGACAATTCTGATACAGGTGTGGTACTGGTTAACCCAGCATCGACCTTTGGAACCCTATGTTCTTCCCACCATACCATGCTGCTTACACTGCCAGGGACTCAAATGGACGCATCTGCATGAAGCTATAAGCAAGACTGGCAATGGTAGTGTGTTGATTTAAGTTATTTAAAGAATGCGTGTCAGTTTCGTGCTACATTACTTAAAAGTTCTCTAACAAAGTATTTCGTTGATTTTTCTAGGCAACCAGAATGCAATAGCGATACTATTCACACGCACACACACACGCAGGTGCACATGCACTCACATACATGCACAAACACACGTACAGCGATTGTCGCTTTTCTAATAGCTGGGGTTGGCTTTGCGCTCGGGCTGATATCTTTATTGCAAACGTCGCAAGTTTTCTCTCGCCAAAAACGCTGCCTTTTTGTTCTGGAACTAAAGATGCAAACGCCGTCGACACCAAAATTTCAGCGAAACAAGCTCTTTACTGCTGTCGCGTCAAAACGCGACCGTTCTTCATGCCAACAATTGTTGCTATCGGTGCATTCATATGGCAAAAAAACTCTTAGCAAATAAGCTGCATATAAAATTAGGAAATCAGTTTCGTTACAGTAGAATCTCAATTTATTAGTATATTGACATCCACGAACATGTGTAGATTCCAGTGTTATAATCAAGCAAGGTTCCGGAGCAATAATCACCCACACATGTATCGGAGTGTCTCCCCAATGAGCTTTTCGACTCACCCTCCATGTGTGCCATCTGTCGCATCAAACGGGAACAGCTCAAGCGGCGAATACAATCTGGACGTGGCGCCGGCTGATGTGTTATCACAGAACTTATTCTTTCATCATACCCCAGGTTAAAAAGTTCTGAATGGTTCTGTCGTTGGAAGGCTGTATCGGCAAAGGCTTCTGCGGCCAATGTAGCCTAGCAGTTAGTTTTTGTGCTCGAATCTTTCTTCTTTTTCCTTGCTACCACTTGCCTACTTTTTTGTGTACATGCATGCTTTTGTCGGTAACTGTGCTTCAGCGGAAATGTTGAATTTCGGCAGAACAAAATTTTAATATGTACCAAGTGTGTGAAAGACAAAAAAAAGCCTCATTTTTTTTTCTTTCACATTCCGCAGAAATGGAAAGATGAATGAATTAGCAAAAAAAAACAGCACCGTTACTAGTCCCGCTGTTTTGTTCTTCGTCTCTAAGTGCTGTTTTGCTTTCAATAACAATGTGCACAGTACCTGCAAGGTCTTCGATGTATCGCTTTGAGCAGCGTTTGTACAATTTGCATTGCAGGCCACCATTCAAAAATTCAACGAAATGGTGTGCGACACTCTGCAGGAGGCAAAGGTGCGTATATGGCAAAAAGCTTGCTTCAAAAAGCTCATCACCCATAAAGGTGATTTAAAAAACATGGTATGTAGCTTCTCCTTTCTGACTTACATAGCACTGGTTAGCCCCTTAGGCCTTAAAAGCATAATTGCAATGCCACGGTACAATTTAAAACAACGCCTTTAACAGCCCATAACTAAGCTGACAACCTCTCTCTTACAGGATGATTCACAGCATTTATTTGATTATTAAAAATACTTTCACAGCCTGAATGCATTGTGGAAAGTAATTGGAAAATAAATAGTAATAATGCAGTGGAAATAAAAAAAAACAAAAAGTATTTTGTGAGGCAATCTTGACCGCATCCGCATCTGTTGTGCCAACATAAGTGGCGGCATGGCAGTTCCTGGTGATGCTTGTGCTAGGAATGAAAGTGTCCACGTAATTCTGTGTGACATTATGGTAGGGACACCTCGATTCAATGATATGTTTTGATTGATGTCTAATGAAGAGGATAAAATAAGGCTTTCTTCAAATTTTCAATATAATAAAGTTCAGACATACACTTTTATTCAAAAAATAAAAAGGGATTTACATGAGTAGGATCTTGCATGGTGTGTGTGTGTGTGTGTACTACGAATCAAAATGTAGCAAGCATTTGTAGATTGCGGACTCCAGAGACAATGGCGCAGTGAAAGTCTCCAGGCATCCTCGGAACACGAAGCACAGTCGCTGCAAACGCTCGAAGAGTGGCCTTCTTAGAGCCCGGTCTAAGGACAACCAGTGCATGTAAGGCACCCACATCTTCTTGAATCATCATAAACTTCATCCAATCAAGAAGCATCTACTATGCAATTAGTCCTCATTCAGCGGAAAAGCGTGGCATCCATCTGTTAGGCATTGCTGTGTGTGCTTTGTGCTGTGGCTGATGAAAAACTGGGCTTCTTTTGTAATGTGCTGGAAGCAATGACTTACTGATTCTGTTTGCATCTGCTATGACATTATATTACATACGTCAACCTGCTTGCTTGCCCGACATCGCACTCGTAGAGCGCGTTATTGCGAAGCAGATTGAAGCATCAAGTGTTTCTCTGTGGTGGAAAAACTTGAGGACTTTAAACTTCGCCTTTAAGAGTTCAACGCGATAGTGATATACTCTCCCTGGTGCATACTTCAACCCCTTAGTGCATACTTTTATTTTAATAGGTTACTTGACAGGTTTGAATTACGAAATTACTAGAAGGGTAATCTACCCATAAAATTGAAAGTGGCTTGTGTCAATGTAGCTTTTGCATATGGCTACTTTTTGCGTAATGTGTCGCATGCTTTATACCATGAGCAATTATGCGCGAAAGGTGTTGTTCAACTTGCTATGCACCCACTGCGTGGCCTTAAAGGCCAACTCTGGCGATTCTTCGACCATGTCAAGGTAATTTTTGCTTCTATGTTCCCGAGACTGGTGGTTCTATGTTTCTATGCTCTTCTCATGAGCCCAATAGGTGAAATGCTCAGAAAACTTGAAAAGAATTTTTAATAACCAAGAGGGTACAATACCGAAGCCCAACCCGGTGCCCAGTCTATGACGTACTATTTAGCAAGAACTGCAGGCCGTACACTGGTCCTGCCAGTGCAGAGTATGAAAACTGCGAAAGCCAGGCCAGTGAAGCACTGTATTTTTAAGCAGAGACATGACTGTGTCCCCGCAAGGTTGTCTTTGCAAGCAGGCGTTTCGTGTGTAGCGACACCACGGACCAAAGCTAACGGGAGGTTTTGATCTCCCACGCCTAGCTGTGCATGGTTTTGCCATGTTCGGAAAAAGGGGATAATCCTAGGGGTTGAGCCGACGGCGTGTGATTCGAACTTTAAGGCCTTCCGGCAGAGGCAACACACCCCTTTGGCCCTGGCTTCACGTGGACGGCACCACTGGGCTGACCCACCCAGGGGAAACCGGCAGTCGCCTTTTTCTATCTCTCTCTTCCTTCATGTTTGTCTTTTCTCGCTTTGAATATTTCCTTCCATCTCCTCATTTCTGTTTACTTCCATCTTCCAGGCGGCAAGGGTTAACCTTGTGTATATGCCCTCTCTTGGTCACATAATATTGAGTTATAGGGGCTTTGTACAGCTGGCGCTGGCATGCCTTTTGTAATTGTGCTGCTGCGTCCCCATGTTGGGCTCCGTGGTGGGCGGCTAGCATGGCTGCCAAATTTATATATAGTACTTTATGGGCTGTTTTCTAGTTCCCAAACTGTCTGATCGCCCTCCCTCTGAGAGGGGGCACACTAAAGGAAAGCTGAATGTCTTCCTAAAACTCAAAGAAATTTTCCCGCGCTTCCATGTGATTCATTGTGAAACAAAAAAGAATGCAAGAACAATCTCTCCATTTTTTCGTATCAAAATGCCTCACCTATACCCTTGGTATAGGTTATCAAGCTACATGCATGGCTAGTGGCGACCTTGAAGTACAAAGCGAGGCCCAGTACGAAAATTTTCAAAACACCTCTTTCAGAACCACACCTGTATTTGTCACACCGTACCGTTCCGTCAACATTTCCCGAGGTGTAGTGTCTGATGAAGACCTAATCGACCTGACAGAGAGTGAGCTCCTTGAGGGCTGGAATGAACAGCACGTAACGCATGTTCAGAGAATTAAGATCAGGCGTGACAACTAAGAAACGCCGACAAAGCACACCTTATCCTTACATTCTGCACAATCACACTTTCAGAATACATTTAAACAGGCTACTTGAAGTTAAAGGTTGGACCCCACGCCCTGAACCCCCCCCCCCCCTGTTGTTGTAAGTGCCAGTATTTCGGCCACGGCTCTCAGAGCTGCCACGACCGTCAAACCTGTGCAAGGTGTAGTTAGCACGAACATGCTACAGACAACTGTGCAGAAGAAACTCCCCACTGCACAAATTGCAACAGTGGACACCCCGCTTACTTTCGCGTATGTCCTACATGGAAACACAAAAAAATACTTGCACTGCTATGAAATTATATAAATGAAAACATCTCATTTAGGGAGGCGTGCAAGTGTCTATTTTTGCAGGGTCCTTCTTTCACGGAGGTGGCACAAAAGAGGGCAGTGCCACCAAAATTCGTGGCGCCCGCACGTACCACACAAAGCGGACTGGCGGAAGCGCCATTCAGCCTCTTAGCAGAAGTAGTACATGCTCTTTCGCCACAAAAAGGCTTGTAAGCCTCCGGACCTGAAGCCCCAGAGCCTTCTATTTTGATAGATTGCCCTAAGACTTCCGTGCCCGCACGCGTGAACCACAAGCGGGCATCCAGCACCTCGTTCGAGGTGGTGGACACAACAGCAAATTCAACGGTGTCTTCGGTGCCGAAGGACAGGCGCGCCTCTTTGGAGCGCGCCAAAAAGTAAAAAAAACATCATCACGGGGCCTGACAAGGGCTCCTGACTTAACGCAATACTTCTTTAGTACACGCAGCACTCATTTACGCTCATAATTGATATACAAATAATACAATGGAACGTCAGAGGACTGCTTAGAAACCTCCACGATACCCAGGAACTCTTTCACAAACATTCTCCAAAAGTGTTGTGTGTACAAGAGACACACTTCGATTCCAGGAACACCTATTTTCTACTTCAATATGTAATCAGAAAGGACCGCATTGATGTTGAAGCATCATCTGGTGGTGTGGCCATTGTAGTGGATCAGGGCGTAGCACGTACACATCTACCACTACAAACATCCCTTGAGGCAGTGGCTGTTCGAGCAGTTCTTTTGAACAAACTTGTCACCATCTGCTCTCTTTACATACCTCCACAGTACAGTTTAGAACAACACGAATTCCAGTCACTGATAGATGAACTACTGAAACCTTATGTGGTCCTTGGGGACTTGAATGCACATAATGGCCTATTGGGCGACTCTCCCTGCGATGCACGAGGTCGCGTAATCTAACAGTTCCTATTTTCTTTGGGTGCGTGTCTGTTGAATAGAAAAGAACCAACACACTTTAGCCTCGCCAACAAAACCTACTCGTGCATAGATCTCAGCATTGTGTCCCCATCGCTTGTACCCCTGCTTCATTGGAAAGTGATCAACAATCCTTTCGGAAGTGACCACTTTCTTATCATTCTAAGTACACCAATAGACAAAGGCCCTCTACATGTTCCCAGATGGCACACAGACAAAGCGGACTGGGAAAAGTTCAGAGAAGCTACTCGCTTAAGTTGGTCGGACATGGTGAAACTGGACGTCACTGCTCGCGTTATGAAAAAACCAAAGAAAGAGGGGGAGGGAGGGCAAAAAAGAGGGAGAATTAGTTGGGATGCGAAGAGTAGAAAAGTGAAAGCAGGCTAGAAGTGAAATCAGTATAAATGCAGCTGTAGACTTTCTGACAGGCTTTCTCATTGATGCTGCAATAAAGTGTATCCCACAAACTGGACGGTCCACCAGGCGACACCCCCCTTGGTGGAACAGTGAGTCTCAGCATGCACGCAGAAAGCAAAATAAAGCATGGAAGCTGCTTCGAGACTCCGACAGCGGAGAATATTACAAATTTTAAAAACGTAGTCTCAAAGCAGGAGTACGCGCCTACAGGCTAGGAGGGAAAGTTGGCACAGTTTTATATCAGGCATCAATACGTATACACAGGAGACTAAAGTCTGGAACATGGTTAGGAGAATAGCAGAAAGACAAGTGCATTCACTCCCTCTCATAAACACACAAGGTGATAGCTTGGAAGATCAAGCAAACTTCTTTGGCGCACACTTCGAACAAGTGTCCAGCTCGTCACACTATAGTGAAGCCTTCTAAAGATACAAAACAAGAATTGAAAAGCAGAAACTAGAACACAAATGTACAAAACACGAAGCATACAACCAAGCTTTCAGCTTAGCTGAGCTTTACACATCTCTAAACTCCTGCAGTCATTCAGCCCCAGGATCTCATCGTGTTGTGTAAGGAATGTTGAAAAACCTACGGATAGAAACGCGAAAACCCCTACTTTGCTTGTACAATACTGTCAGGTTTTTTGGCGCTATCCCTACTTCCTGGAAAGAGGCTATAATTAATACCATTTTGAAAGAGGGCAAGGACCTTTTCTCATTTCCGAGTTATAGGCCTATTCCACTGACAAGTTGCTTGTGCAAACTTTTAGAAAAAGTGATAAACTGCCGACTTGTACATTTCCTTCAAACAATTTGCTCGACCCGTTTCAGTGCGGATTTGGAGGGGGTATATCCACCACCGACCACCTTGTTCGTATCGAGGCACAGATCAGAGACGCTTTCGTCCACAAAAAATATTTTCTCTCTGTGTTCCTTGATATAGAAAAAGCTTACGATACAACATGGCGCTTTGGAGTATTAAGAGACCTTACCCACCTTGGCGTGCATGGCAGTATGTTTACCGTAATTGAAAGTTACTTGTCGAATCTGACATTCCGTGTCCGAGTGGGTAGTGCCTTCTCCCAAACATTTGTCCAAGAAACAGGAGTGCTGCAAGGTGGTGTACGTAGCTGCACACTTTTTATAATCAAAACGAATTCTTAGCGCTTGGCCATCCCTCGAAATATGTTGTACTGCACATGTGTCCATGACGTGCAGCTTGGTTTCAAGTCTTGTAATCTCGCCATGTGTGAGCAGCAGGCTCAGCTTGCTTTGAACAATGTCTCCAATTGGGCACAAGAAAACGTGTTCTGACTGAATGCAAAAAAAAAGCAATTGTGTCTTGTTCTCCAGGAATAGAGGTATTCATTTCGAACACGATATTCAACTACTTGGACAGCGTCTGTCTGTTCATACTGAACACAAATTCTTAGGCCTAATCTTGGACGCCAAGCTAACATTCATGCCACACATCAAGTATTTAAACAACAAGTGCATAAAAGCCAAGAATGTTCTATAAATGTGTTGTCACGCAGTATGTAGGGAAGTGACAAGAAGTGCCTGATCAACTTGTATACAAGCATAGGTACTTGCCTAGATTATGGGGCAATAGCATATCAGTCTGTGACACCTTCTGCCCTTAAAATGCTTGACCCTGCTCATCATCTGGACACCCGCATCTATACGAGTGCTCTTTGCACTAGCCCTGTGGAGAGCCTGTACATGGAATCGTGCGGATGGTCGCTCCACCTACAGAGATGTTACCTGTCTTTTAAATATTAACTTAAAGTGAATGCAGACAAGCAACATCCTTCACATTCTACAATTGATGCTTTGTCAGGCCTTGCTGTCTTTGAGAAACGACCTTCTATGAGACAGCCGTAATCATTCTGTGTGAGGGGCCTAGCGAAGGAAACCGGTGTGCCATTTGAACACCGTTTGATGGCTCACGCAAAATGCCGGCCGCCGTGGCAGTGGCAGGCGATAGATTGCGACCTGCCTTTCTTGGAGATTATGAAGCACGCACCAATTGCACATATTCAGACATACTTCCTAGAGCTACAACAGAAATACACATGTCCTGAGTTCTTTACGGGGGCCTGAAAGACCAACACTTCTGTCTCGTACGCAGCCGTTGGCCCATCCTTTTCGGAAGCCGGTGATCTGCACCCTGATACAAGCATTGTCACCGGTGAAGCTTATGCAATACTTGCGGCTGTTAAACACATTAAACAAATAAAACTACAGAAAGCATTAATGTACACAGATTCCCTGAGCGTAGTAAAAGCTCTGAAAACTTTTAAAAAGCACAAAAACCCTGTTCTTGTCTCGCTTATCCGTTTTTATGCACAGTCTACTCATCCAAGCAGCATGTTGTAGTCTGCTGGGTGCCAGGGCACCGCGAAATACGAGGCAACATTCTGGTAGACCAGCTATTTGAATCTGCCAACAAAATCGCTACCAATACATTCATATGAATTCCTGCACTCGACTTGAAACCTTTTATAGAACGAAAGCTCGGGGGTTAATGGCAGATCACATGAGACACACAGGTAATAAATTGCATGTCATCAAGCCGCAACTTGGTCATTGGCCGCCAGTATCAAAATCACGCCACACAGAAGTAATACTTACAAGGTTGAGAACAGGACATACATACACTACACATTCATTTATTTTGTCTAGTAGCGATCCACCTTTGTGTGATAGATGTGGAGAAGCACTCACCATACTTCATATTTTAGTTCAGTGGAAACAATTAGACACGCTGAGAAGACAACACTTTTCATTACCTTACCGACAACAGATACAACTTCCTCCAGCAATGTTCGTCCGTAGGGAACCACTTTTCGCATAAATCATTGGCTTTTTTGAGAGAACTGTGTACCTTTCATGTAATATACCTGGGCATTCCGTAGTACCACCTCGCCAGAGATGTTACCACTGCGGTGGCTGCACTGAGCAAAGCACTTGTCTCGCAGCCCTTGGACGCAAGGGTGTGAACGATCGAGGCTTTTGTGCTCATGCCAATATGTCCACCACAACTTTTAATGTCACAAACGTTCATCATTTATTGACACTACACACATTTCACCACATGGTCATGATTTTATTACTTCTATGTTTTTAGCTGCCTTAGCACGAGAAATTTTAAGGCCCTTATGCAGCTGCTAATAGAAATAATTGTCCGCATCTCTGGTCCGATGAACTGGCGCTCTTTGGCCATCAAATGGCCCTTGTGCAAAAAACACCAAGTATCATCATTAGACATGGCTCTGCAGTGGAACACCTGCTTGACAGGCAGGCAACTTCGGTTCGATCTCTTCTCCCAGCCGGATATTTTTTATATTTATTTCAATTTCACCTTTCTTGCTGTCTTGGTCACGCAGAAAATAATGATTTTTCACTCACAAGCAACAACGCTGCTGCTGACACCGGAATCGCTGCAAAATGAGCTCACTAACACTATCGCATTAATCCTCAACTGCCAAGCAAAGAGCCTAGGTTAATGTATTTCTTCCATTTCTAGACATTTTCTTCCCACTTCATTTTTTTTTAAAATTTCACGTAAGAGCTGTTACAGACACCAGTGATAGCGGCGCCGGTAGGGGACAGATAAGGCGCGAAAATTGGCTTTGGTTGGAATTGTAGTGATTTCTTCTATAAGACGCTGATCAGGGAAGGCACAGTTCAGTAAAAGTACACTGGATTTATTTACACTATCTACAGGCACTAAAAAAGGCACTTCCAAACATCACAAGGAAGACATCTGAGCGGGCGTCCAAATGTCTTTTTCAACCACTCTTTTATGGTGAATTCCACTTGTCGAGCAAGTTTTTTTGCTCCACGGCCGAGAATCTGCATTTTGCTGGTAGATTCGGAGCAAGTTTCTCTGTTCCACTGGCAGATTAGGAGCAACTCACTCCGTGATGAAGCGTTTGGCGTGCTCCATCTTGCAGAGACGGATTTGTGCCTTGAGAGTTTTTTTTTTTTTCTTTTTTGAGGCGGTGCCCTCTGCACAGGTTTACATTTCTAAAATGGTATTGTTTGGTGCGGTTGGTTTGCTTCCCACTTTGAGCGACAGCGAGAGCACTAGTAGCAGCAGCGAGGACGAGCCACACGTGCTTTCCCGCTCCGCCATGTGCATGGCCGAAGATAATCGGCTATGTCGAAGACGTTTTCAGGACTGGTTCAGTGACGTATGTGTAAACAACTTCCGGTGCGTCCTCAAGCGGGGCATTCACATCTTCCACTCGCAGTTCTTGCTTGGTGTAATCCGAGTGCTCACTCCAGGATTTCGGTGGCTGCTTCGGATCTACCAGTGGAATTCGCCATTACACTCTTTGCTCTGTCACCGCTTGTCCCCCCGGAGCACTCCTATTTCACCCGTAGGCGCTTCTCTTTCCCCGAACGGGCTCACTGAAGCGGTGTAACCAGAAAGGCTTTGTCGCCGAGTCCCGTAAACGAAACAAGAAATATGTGTTGTTCGCAACAGGGATATCATAGCAGCTTTCATGATAACATATATAAGAACCGAAACATCATCACTGTTACCAGAGCTATGGCCGACAGAACAGAGTAGATGCTTATCAATGGCTAGCTAGGTAGGTGGTGGGTGGAAGCGAAGAATGACACGCACCACTCGTTGTATCCCGGATACAGTATTCATCGCCCTGGTTGACACCATCATTTAATGTTGAAAAGCGAGGTTAAGGGTATGAAACCTTACCTGCTGTTAGACCTGCTCATGCTTTGTCGACTATGCTCAGTTAGAGTGGCCGACGTTCCTAGAAATTTTTTGCAGTGAAAGCTGCTATGAAATCACAACTCAAGTCACGCGCAGTTATCTGCCGCCGTTGTCGCCGGTGTCCGTAACAACATCATGTGAAGTGAGAAAAAAACCTAGCGCCAATGACATAGTAAGGCTTGAGCCCGGGTCCGCTGGGTGCAGCAGCCACACCAGTGCTTAGGACTTGTTGGCAAACTTGCCTTAGACAGGCTTGATTTCAGGAAAGAAATTGCGTTAATACGACTTATAAAGCGTTTTAAAATAGGGAAAGAACAACCAGTCGTCGCACAATGCGAATAGCATAATGAGTGGGTCGTCCAATACTCCAACACATTACAAAAGCTGGTTCTTGTTCCCCTGTTAACTGTGGCACATACGCACTTCCATTATTCCTCGTCATCGTCAGCCACTGAATGAACGATTGACACTTCCATTATTCCTCGTCATCGTCAGCCACTGAATGAACGATTGACACAAAATTCCTTGCAAGTGTTTAGCGGATATACCATGCTTCTCAGAAGAATGGCGTAAAATAGCATAGCGAATGCCGGCCTACTATCCAAAAAATTTTATTATTCATGCCCTAGTGGATAACAAGCACACACTTGGATAACAAGCAAGTGTGTGTCAGTAGTTACACAATGAGTGTTTTGAAAGGCTTTGAAAGGGTGCTCTTCTAGCTTTCGCTGTACTGCCCCTTCCGTGTGGGCGTGGCATTTTTTTGTTGTTTAAGTTTTTTTTTACTTCGCAATAGTGGTCACAGACACTGACGGCGGCAGACAACTACCCCGCTACAACTGCTATTCTGATCCGGATAATCTTTGCTGAAATTAGTGGCTTCAGAAATCATTTTTAGGCGTGTTGGCTTGTAATTCTCGAGTGTACAGCCAGAGGGGAAAAAATATGTTTATTTTCTGAGTATAATATTATTAGATCATCTTGAAACTTTATGTTGATGCCCCTTAAGCATTTCTTTTTGATATGTATTTAGATAGAGGCTGTATATTAGTAAAGAAGATAACTTATAATCAGAGTGTAGTTCAGCCCTTGGGAGTAAGTATTGTAATTAAGTCTTCCAATCTGCAACAAAGAAAAAAAAAGACTAGTGTCTTGGCAAGCAAAGAGAGTTAATAGCCATTGGCGTGACTACTTACATGCTTTGTTGTTTTATTTACTGCGGCGTGGCAGCATTGAGAATGTCACTGCAAGTCTGGAAGAGCAAAACAAGAAGGTTGCGGACGCTGGTTACGTGGCAATCAGAACTGTCAAGCCAATTGATAAAGGCAAGTCATCTTTCTGTTCACTGTTTTGCAATCACATGCTCAGTACAGTTGAAACTTGGCCTGAAGAAACAATATTTTACTAAGTTTCTATTCTAGGGCAGGAATTGCTTGCTCCAGCAAGTACGCAGAAGGTTTAGTGTTGTCATCAACTTGTAATAAAAGAACTTTATGCCAAACCTTATGCTTCAGAAATCATTGCATAAAAAAATCCATCAATTTTAAAAATTTTGGCACTGATGTGTTCTCTTTCGAGTTTGCGCTCTAACATTGTCACGGCAAAACATGCAGCTGCCCTAGCCTGCTTTATTTTGACAGGGTGCATGCTAAGACCATGCACGGAACAGTCTCAACGTCTTTGAGCTCCCTTAACAAGTGATGACTGTGTGTGCTTGCATAGGAACACTACAGTGGCAACTTTCATTATTTCATGGGTTATACGACAGATGGCACTCTTGCCCTTCAGTTTTATTTGCAATTGCCGTGGGCCATAGGTGGCGCATCGTGCAATTCAAGGTGGCTGCGGGAGGATGATCAACTCGTGAACTCTCCTAGAAAAAGATAGAATGTACGCCCCGTGCTGCTTTCACCGGATGAACTCTTGATCGTCGAATGAAGATATATCGGACCAAAGTACTCTCCCAAATGATACGAACCGCTAAATGTTCGCTACCTCATTTCTTGCTGCAGTGTGAAGGGTGGTGGTGTCAGCTGAATGACCGTGCATTGATGCCTAGCGTAATGGTGTGCGTGCTACAGAAAACTGTGTGAACTCGAATTGACATAGGAATGGAACGGTACTCTGAGATAATTTGTGCCGAGCTTGTCTGGCGGATTTGCCGCAGTAGTAGCAGGCCACAAGCGAATAGCGCACCGTCGCGGCTGCACAGGAACGAATGTTCAACGTAGCGATGGTTTGCGAACGTATTACGCTGTCATCATTACTTGCACTGTAAGCACCGTTGAGTTGCTTGTTCAACGGAACACAAGAATTTAACTTCCCAATAAGTAGCGGTTGTGTCACAGCCTTGATCAGACTCTAGCAGTGCGCAACTCACTGCGCTTGGATGTTGCAGATTTCATCAGCCCGATCGCAACAAGAATATCGAATTGAATACTTCTTGCGTATGTTTTTTGCAACATTGAAATTGTGAAAATTTGTCGAACACCAACGTTGTTCGGACGTTACTGGTGAAGTGCACAAGAAATTAGCAGAGACGCGTGGACTGTAGGCGTGACTGCATGTTTCATTGCTCTAACCGTTTCGCTTCAATGGTGTAGCTCAAGCATGTTGATGGCATGCGGTACTGCGTAGTATCCACTGTAATTGGGATACATGCAATGCGCAAGAAAAAGTATGCTTTTATTTGAAACTCGGTGAAGCATATGATCCAATATTTGCAATGAAAGTGACTTACGAGCGAGAAAAAACATCAACGCACGAGGGGACGTGAAGTGCAACTCGCTACTCGTGAGTTAGCAGGTCATCGTTCATTGTAGCTATCACTCCCGATGCGCTCTATTTCCAGTGAAAAATTCTGGACGTCAAGACGGTTTCTTTAAACCCCTCTTCTGAAAGTAATCTGAGGAATTCTCTCTGCCTAATGACTTTGATAACAAGCTACAAGCCTGCACAAGCATACTTCGTAGTCTGTGTTGCATTATATTATTTCCAGATGTTCAATTACTCGAAGCAGAAGGGATTAATTATCTTCAAACGGCTGCATTGCGGACAGGGAGGCAGCATGGCTTTCTGAACACGATGGATCCACATATCTACCTTGTAACAGGCAAAAACACTTGTCTGATGATCGCCTGAAGTCGTAAGTTATTCCAGAGACGAAACTGTCGAACACAATTCAA
The DNA here is from genome assembly GCF_043290135.1 of Rhipicephalus microplus. Lineage (NCBI taxonomy): Eukaryota > Metazoa > Arthropoda > Arachnida > Ixodida > Ixodidae > Rhipicephalus > Rhipicephalus microplus. The sequence continues at coordinate 433,200,255 of NC_134710.1, read as the reverse complement.
AATACCTAAATTATGCACTCCATGACTCTGCGCTCTTTATCAAGAATATCACTACTACACCTCGCTTCTGTGGCTATCCGCGGCACGGTAGCTAGCCCTTGTCGCATATGCTGTACGAAACTGGTCGTTGCTGTGTTTGAAATTTGCTGTGTTTGCCTGTGCGCTTCTTTCATTGAACATTGCGAAATTTGAGTGCAAGATTAGATATGCAACTGCAGTGACGGCTGCCTGCCATACTGGCAGGGCGTGAGAGAGGAAGCGGGAGAGTGTGTTAGATGTTTGTGGTAAAGCCGTTTGTGGTTGTGTACGATGCACGTTTGCGTTGGAAAGTTGCAGCATATAGGATAAAGGTAGTCTTGGCAGTGGTAGCTACAGGCACGGCCTTGTTTTTTTTCTTTGGCAATATTTGTTTGGCAAACTTACAGCCTGACATTAATCGAGACCACTTTGCCCCCGTATTTAGACGGCGATAAATGTAAAAATATTGACAACAGTTTAATGCAGTTGAATCTACTGAAGCTAAAACAAGCGTAAGTTTGAATTTAATGTGTTTGCGCACTTGTTAAACTGAATACTCCACGATAATGTTATTTTAATCATCTAAGTAGCTGGTCATTTGTTAAAACAGAAAAAAAACTTTTGGATAAAGCCCATTTGTTGAAGTGCAACAATTCTACGTCATGCACAACCGAGTTCTCCTTTTTTCTTCTTTCACTGTGAAGAAGCATACCACCAGATTATGTTGCACTTTCAGTTAGAACGCAACTGGGACCAGAAGCTTCCAGTTCAGCTGTTGATGGTCCCCGTTGGTGGCCAGTTGCGATGTAACTGGGAGCAATTACCAACCGTTTCCAGCTGAAACCATTTGAGCTGTAACTGGGACCATCTACTATATGGAACCACTTGCAACTGGGACCCACTGTTCCCAACTGATTCCCAGCTGAAACCAGTTGGCCTGAAACCGGGACCACTGATTCTAGTGATTCTAGTGGTCCAGGTTTGATACCCGGTTAGACATTTTCACCTGAGTCTGAGACCACGTGAAGCTGCGCTGAAGGAAGCAATTTTCGCACCTCTTCTTGCATGATCGCTTGGATCGTCTCATGCAAGTCGGTAGTTCCTAGCGCTTGGATTCCGGCGTAGCTTGTAGATGAGAGGCTATAATTGTATTGCTGTGTCTGTATCTCTAGCGTTTTCTCTATTGTTGATGCTTCTGAAATGAATTCGGCGACCGTCTTCGGCGGGTTCCTGATAAACCCGGCGAAGAGTTCTTGCTTCACTCCTCGCACGAGCCGGTGGACCTTCTCCTTGTATGTGTCGGGGTCAGCATGGTGGAAGAGTTTAATTATATCTTCCGTGAATAGTTGCAACTTTGTATTTGGCATCTGCATATGGGTTTCTAGGAGCGTTGCAGCTTTCTCCTTGAGGACCACACTTGCGAAAGTAGTGAGGAAAGACTTCCTCTGTTGTGAGGCTTCCCTCTTGATTCCGGAACCAGGTTGGCGCACCATCGCGTAAGGCGAAATACACATGCCGGAGCTTGTCAGTGTCAGTCCAATCATTGAAGACGGCATTGCGGTCGAACCTTTCAAGCCAGCTTTCCAGGTCTTCCAGTGGGAAACCGGGAAAAGTTGGCGGCTGTTTGGGTAGCTTGAGCAGGAGTGGTGCAGGTGGCACAGGCACTATCATTGTCGCCGTGGTCGAGGTCAATGTCTTGGTCTTCCGAGTCTTGTCGGGTAAAAGCCCGTACTCCGGTGGCAGACCTTGTTGCCTGCGGCTAACTCGCTGCTCGTGGCTGGTGTCGGTGTCTTCTTCGCAACATGGACAGGGTTCATGGCTTGATGGGGGCGTCTGGTACATGTAAGAAATAACACCTTCACCAAATGTCACGGGCATCTTAACAAAACGATCTACTACGGTTTCGCAGCCAGCTTCACGAACATCATAGGTGCAGTTTGCGCTGAAGGTAGTTCCGCAGCCGCTGCATAAAAGAGCGCATGGGTACGGCTCGCCGCCTGTTCCAAAACTGGGGTGACAGGTCTAGTTCCCGAACCACTGCTGCGGCGCCACCTGGAGTGGACAGTTTTCGCGAGCTCCCATAAAATCGCATGCAAGGCGCGCTTGCGGTAGTTACTATTGAGCGCGTGTATCTTTGTGTGACCCGCGAAATCTTCTTTTAATATCCATCTGGCGTGTGCGCACCAGGTACTTACCAACCTTGCTTTTAGATACCTGCAGCTTTTGCAAATTTTTGATATTGTCTTACCCGAGATGGTACCTTGCACACCGAACATTTTTTTGCGAAAGTAAGAATTGTGAGCGTATTTCGCTCGGATCCTACAAGGTCACAACTAATAGATCTGGAAGAGCTACACTTTTCTAATGTGTCTAAATTATTTATAGTACCTGTGAGTATGTCGCTTCAGAAAAGGTTGCTTCAAATTTGTTAACTTCATTTAGAATATTTAACCTCAGCAACTGCAGTTGCCACTGTTCCTTTAACACAAACTAAGATAGACTTAGACTTAGACTTAGATAGACTCCAAACACGTCTTAGTATTCATACAATGCAGTATCAGATGCAACAGTCACCAAATATACTTTGCATGTGTGCAATCTCATAACATTGGACTAGAGCCTGTTTGAAATTTCAGTGACTGTAATTTAAATGCTGGAAATTGAGCGAAAAGTTATGAAGTGAATAGCATGAAAACTGTGAGACGAAAATAGCAATGATGCTGCAACATGTGAACGCAACTGCTTGCGTTCCTGCGCTTTTGAGTGTTTTCGTATCTTTCCGTCTCGACATTCTTAGGATAATGCAACTAATTCAACAGTGAACACATAATCGGAACAAGATGTGTGAAAATATTTTATTAATTCTCAATTTAGGGCTGATCCTGGCATTTTGTTTTTTTTTACTTCTTTACACTTTTGCATAATCAAACGACTTGACAATTGCTCCAGCTTGTGCACCCAACTGTTGGCTTCTGTGTCTATCGACAATAAAACCATCCGTTCGGTCTTTTCATGTTAGCCTCTCCACGCGCACTGGCGAATCCCGATAGCACTCCTATGCGCTTGTCTTATGGCAGTCTCCGTCATGTGGTTCTGTCATCCATTACTATTTTTTTGTTCTACTAGGCATCGTCGACAAATAGGCACCTGTGCTCGCTCAAACGGAAGCACGTCACGTGCACTCGAGTGCCTTACAGCAGCAGGGGTTTTGTGATGTGTTAACATATTAGCAATGTGGTTGTCACTTGACCCGGTCATATATATATATATATATATATATATATATATATATATATATATATATATATATATATATATATATATTGTGAAGAGAAGACTTTCATAATTGTGTTGGTCCAGTGCGCTCAAGAAAAAATTTATCGATCATAACGCAGCTAGTCTTAACAATTCATGAGTTCACGTCGTCGCTTGATATGGGGAATGAAATTGATGCTATCTTTTTAGATTTTAGTAAAGCCTTCGATCTTGTCACGCATAGCAAACTCATTTCTAAATTACATATTCTAGGTGTACTGTTAACCTCATTGACTGGACTCATTCTTACCTTCACAATCGCAAGCAGCATGTTAACGTAGAGTGCATGTCTGGTATTCTACCAGTATCATCCGGAGTTCCTCAGGGCTGTGTTTTGGGACCTATTCTCTTTCTAGTGTATATAAATGACATTGTCAAATCAATAGACACATCACAAGTCCACATGAAGTTTTTTGCAGATGACTGCAGACTTTTTAAAACGATTACTGCTCCGAATGACCAGAAATGCCTGCAATCCAACCTTTGTGCCATTTCTAAGTGTTGTGAAGATTGGTCAATGAAATTAAATACTGATAAATGAGTTGTCGTGCATATAACAAATAAGAAACACCGTTTTAATTATACGTATTCTCTCAACAACTGTCCATTGACTGAGTTTAACGAATATAAATATTTGGGTGTCACAATTCCAAGCCACCTAACATGGTCAAGCCACATTAATAAAACATGCTCATCTACTTCTAGAACGCTCGGTTTTTTGAGATGCAAATTAAAAACAGCGCCCTCACAAATCAAAATGTTGGCCTACAGTGCTTTTATAAGACCAAAGATAGATTATGCTAGTGTCGCTTGGGACCCACATATAAAGAAAGATGTTATAAAGCTTGAGATGGTGCATCAAAAGGCGGTTCGCTTTATCTTTAATGCCAACCACAGAAATGACTCGCCAACGACGATCATGGCCATTAATAATATCCCTACTTTACAATACCGAAGAGCTGTTGCCCGGCTGAAATTTCTACACTCACTTTATTTCCATAAATTTAACATTTGTCCAGAAATTGTATAAGAAATCGAACCTCAAGACAAACTCGACATACGCACAGTTACACTCTTGAACCATACTTTGCACGTACTAATCTTTTCATGAACTCGTTCTTTCCTCGGACGATAAATGATTGGAACGCGCTACCTTTCGAAGCATTTTCTGATAATGAAAATCCTGACTTGGATAACTATGTATCTTTCCGTTTTTAGCCGTACCACTCAAGATCTCAAGACTGTCTCACGTTGTATCTGATTTGCATTCTCTGGTTGCAATTTGCAATTTCTTGCTGCCAATTTACTTTGTTCAAATGTTATCCTGTGTTCTACTGCCTTAACATGTTTTTATTGCTTGAACTTTCTTTTTATTGAACCTACATTGTGCATCACTTTTTATTAGGCCCCCCTGCTTGGTCTTTCGACCGCAGTATTCTGTAAATAAATAAATTAATTAATAAAAATATATATATATACTACTGTGTACCACATAACATGAAAAATATTGAAATTATGTTTCTTTGATACGCTTTCAGAATATAAGAACTGTGAACGTCTATTGTAAAGTGTCCAAAAATAATTGTCAAGCATTCCGGCTCAGAAAACGCGAAAGTGTTGAATAAACGTCACAATGATCAGAATATGTTAGTTTAAGACATCTTCATAAATATAACAAAGAATTTGTCACGCATTCAGTGCCATATCATGCAGCTACATGAATTGTGGATTTTTATGTCAGCCTCAGAGCAAGAAGCTGGTTCTAAAAAAAATGTCAGGTGCTCGGCACGCACAGGCAAAATAAATTGGCTTTTTAACTAAATAGTGCCTCGTTGTCTACTAAACATGCGATATGTCATCCCGATAATAATTGAGATTTAAAAAAAAACACTGATTAGAACAACTGAGTTGGTTACTGTTGTGACAAACACCAACTAATGTGCTGTGGCTGCGGCCCCGAGGGAGCCACCGTAACTCATTTCCCCGTCTCTCCCGTCCCTGCCCCCTCGCGCTGCAGCGGCCGCAACTGACTCTATGGCTGACACGCGCTCACCTATAGAAAGCCGCTCCACGCGGTAGGCCGTACCGTGTGCTTTTCATCCAGCAGCCGTGGTAGTGCATCGAGGCTATAACAAAACTTGAGGAAAAGAATGTGGCGATATCACAGTGCGCATTCGAAGTTTGTGAAGAGAAGACTTTTGAAATTGTGTTGGTCCAGTGCACTCAAGAAGGCTTGTAATCATTGCAAAAGAGATAGCTTTGAAGGACACATGTTATGATTGATTAGTGCTGGTTATCTCCGTGATATGCTTGTTTTTGTTGCTCGCATGATATCGAAAGAAATTGAGTTCAGCGAGGCCACTTCACGAGAAATAACCGAACATATGCATTAGAAGCACCACCAGAAAGCCATGGCAAGGCCCTGTATACACAAAGTGGCCCATAATTTGAAGAGAATAGGCGAACGTGCAAACGTAGTGGTGGCTTTAACCATGCTTGACATGCAGTCCAGGCTGTGAAGTAGTAAGGTAAACAAATGCACCTGTGATGACCTTCAATGCAAGAAGAGACATAAACCACGGTTTGTTGTAAATGTTCTGTACAGAATACCATTGACACATTAAAAAAGAGTACGTGGGCCAGGCTGGCCGCTGTTTTAATGGGAGGCTTTGTGACCACTAGTACAACGTAACAAGAAGAGCCATCAGTGGCCACGTTCTAATTCACCACATACAGTGCTGCTGCGGTCTCGAATTCAGTTAGTGTGATTTGTTAGCCATTAACTAGAATCGACTAACATGTAAAATAATTCAGGCCCACAACACTGCTGTGTTAGAAGATAGCTGTGTAAGTGCTTCTTGTATTTTATGTATCTTTGTGCTCGCAAGTCATATTGGCCATTGATGTCATGTGCTAAAAAGCTTCTTGCATTGGCATACATTTGATGTCTCTTTTTTGCCTTTTTCTTTTTTTTCTGTTCTTGATTGGAGTGACGAGGACTGATAAGTAGATATGTATTTTTGTTCTTCGTTGTAGCGCTAAATGCGATCGTGTGTGTGTGTGTTTCTGTCCTGGTCCTTTGCACCACTTCACCTAAAAAACAAACATGATGATGATTATGTGCAGTTGATGAAAAAGTGTCTGACAAATGCTAACAATAGACAGATTGTTTTTAGTGATAAAAGCCCTAAAATTGATTGACTTAAATAGCTACCTACCACAGCCAGAGAAAAGTTGTCAAATACACTGTGACAATGCTTTGCTGTCACATTATGCCCGCAGGGACACACTCGGAATCAAATTTTTTTGTGTATGCAAAGTTTGAAAAAACTGTAATGGTTATCTCAGGTATGCTTTGTTGTCTTTGATGTCTGTACTTTTGAGCATGCTACAAACATGCGTTGCCACAAACATCGTGAGTCCTTTTCATGTATTTTTTATTTTATTTTTAGTTCTGCATTTGTTGGTTTTTATTATAATTTTGGTGCCATTTCTGAAGTATTTACCGGTATCTTATTGTTAGCACAGTTTCTGGACAACTGCCATCATGCTGTATGTAGAACGTGGATATGGCTGCAAAACTAAATCTTTGAGAAAACATAACCTTTGTAGACTGATCTCATTCACCTGTATTAAGTTTTATAATGTAAGTTCATAAGCACAATGCAAAAGCAATAGAGTGAATGCTCGCCCAGGAATCTGTATGTCAATTTTAGTAGACGCTGCCAGTCATTTATAAGCCTTCGATACGGATAAGCCTGCAAAGTGCCATATCATCTCAGAACAAAATTTATTCTTAGAGCAGTATCATGCGGTGAAGTTTAGCATCAAAGGGGGGTGAAACTGGGAGTGCAGCCATAGGTCAGTCTAGTGTTTTTGATTGGCACAAATTGTTTCGGGAAGGAAGACGGCAAGTTTGAGGTGAGCATATGTCAGGACGTCCTTCAGCAGCAAGACACAGTGATAAAGCATATGCTATTGTGTACTTCCTTATTAAACATGGCATCACTCAGCTTTTATAGCCACACTAGAACCCAACTGTGGCTCCTTCAGACTTCCTTCTTTCCACAACTAAAAAGGGACATTGTCACAACTCGGGGCCGAAGCACAAGCTCCACTCAAGTCGTGGCATGAGGTTGGGCCTCTGGTAGATGGCTTGTGCCCATTGCCAGTATGAAGGAGTGATCTTTTTCGAAACGAACAGTAAAAGCTTCAATAATGCGTTTGAACAAAGATAAAGATACAGTATTTCCCACAAAATAAAAAGGTATTTTCAACAAATAGATACGTTAGTTTCAAAACCTAGGTGAATTAGTTATACATTTCGTGATGCAAGTGCAGCTTGCATGAAAGTTACAATATGTAGTGGCAATGCTCAAAAACAAATAGTGATGAAATAGCAAAAGCCTAACCAACAATTTCTTCACAGTTCACTAATTTCAAGCAAACAACATACGTAACCGGGTGCAGCAGAGTCCTTTAACTGCGGCCCAATTCATAGGTGACCCTTGGAGCTGGCAAGACGGGTCGGCGGCGGCTCCACGAAGATAGTGTGTGTTGGTTTTCATTACGTGTTGTTCACTGCGTTATGTCCTGGGCAAGGAGGATTTAAAAAATTGCTGGAGTGGAAATGATTTCGCAGAAGTGAAGCCGTTCCTCTGGCAAGATGGCGGCTGTGGCGGTCATCTTACTAGGGTCATGATAAAGTGTCACCATTCACCGATTAGAAACGAAGCGTTTCTCTCGGACGCCCATCGAGTTTAATGTGGGAACTTTTTCGGGTCATATAGTGCTTGAAGTGCATCTTACAGTTACTAGTTTTTTTTAGGGAGCCTCTCATGGGCGGCAAAGTTCTTTGAAGATTTAGTCATTCATACTTGTTTCCGTGTGTTGTTTTTTTGGGAACAACTATCTTTTAATATACAACTAACGTAGCATTTACATAAGATAACCAAGCCACTTGATCTTTAAGTGGGCATCATCAGAAAAGAGCATATTTCCGCCATCTTCGCAGTGGCAAAAGGTGGCTTCACATCTGCTGGCAAGGCATTGCGGGAGCTTCCACTCCAGCAATTTTTCTTTAATCCTCCTTGATCCCGGGAGTTGCCCAGCGTGGTTCTCTACTGCAGTGCCGAGGAGACTGTTGAAGCATGGGATCGGCTCGCTTTTTATAATGTTTCGTGGGCGTCGGCTTCAACTTCCAGTGTAGTTTTGATGCGTCCTTGAAATGGTCACGTATGCACTGGTTGCTACTGTGGTTTACACTTCACTTTTGTTGATTTGCACTGGCAAACAATCAGCTCGCGCACAAAGAACCTGCTACGTGGCACATGGCTGAACATGTAGCCTTGATTCAGCGTGCTGTAGTTCAGACTCTGCCGTCGGTCAACTTCACGGCAAGTGATTCAAAAGCATACAAAACAAACGCACATAATCTGACATGTAGCTTGCATGCAACGTCCTGTATTTCAGACTCTGCTGTCATATGTTCGAGCGAACTGCTTTGAAATTACACAAGACAAGAGCCTCTATAGTTCTTGCATGGTTCGTTCATGTTGGAACATAGATGTATCATTCATATTCCTATGGATTTCATTTACAAAGATTAAAGGACATACATGTGATCACGGCGCACCATTCTTGGAGACGAATTACATCAGGTTCGCCCTTGACGACAGTGTAAAAATCCCTTTTGACGGCATACCTTAGGACACATTATGTGCAAGAAATGCTAATACGATGCGACTTTTGTGACAGACATGAACAAAACGACACCGTGTTTTGCTCCAGGCCATCTAAAAGGCTGAAACGAGGGAACTTAGGAGCATTCTAGTTTCTGAATTCCAGGCAGCCTTTAGTGATCAGCAGAGTAATTGGAAATGCTCTGTTGATGCAGCAGAAGCCTGTAATAACTATTAACACACCAAAAGTGTTAATTATTAAAACAAAATCAGTCCTAGTACCTTCAAGACACCCTGTGATTCATAAAATTGTACATGAAAACACAACCTGTCAAAGAATAAATAAAACTTTTGTCAATGTAATGACAATAAAAAAGAACTGATTAAGTACTGCTTCAACAAAATAATGATTCTGACATAAGGCCTACCGCTAGGCAAATTTATATTTGAAGTGTTGGTGCTCGCCTTGAATGTTGCTAATCTAGATAAGGTGCATTCCATCATTCCTATGCGTACAACTGCAACACAGTGGCAATCTTGCCCCTAGGTAATTGAACAAAATACAATGGATGACTGTCTCCAATGAGCACAAGTCAGGCATGTGGATTTCGTCCATGTGTGTCGTTTTAGAGATGCTGTCACCAGCAATGTGCTTAGCACTTTCACTTGACTCGTCTGTTTCATCATTTCAGAGACCTTGTATCTGGAACTAAGTGCGCTGGTTGAACAGATAGGGAAGGCCAACAAGCTGTATCATGATCAGGCATAGATGGAACTCCTTTTCTCACTTCACAGACTCCCAAAAGATCTGAAAAGGTGTGAAAATGTTGGACTTGTCTTGCAGCATGTGTTTTGGAGTGTACTAAGCTCTGCAAAATTCTCAAAATGCAGGCGTTGTGGACTTTTATGTCAATTTGTGCGCTGTGTGGTTATAGAATGTCAAAAAACAACCTGTGGAACGCTGGAGGCTCTAGTGCAAAGACGGTGAAGCTGATTTGTTCAGTTTTTTTATTCCCGCCTCCATTTGCAAAGTATTTTGCTGCCATATTTATGGGCATCTCACACAGAGAATCTCGTTTTTTTGCTTTTGTTTGTTCGGCTGTGCTCACCATGTCTCGTAACCATTACTAGCAGGCAGGCAGATTGTTTCTAATTGGACACAACCAAGAATGAGGAAACATTTGAAAATTTTAAAGAAGTGAATTGCATTTTATAAGATTCGGTTTGCGAACGAAATTCGGCATATTCCAAGTTTCAAATATTTTTTCAAATAATCTCCCTTGCCGAAAAAAGCGTAAAGGAATGAAATTTTTGCACATCATGTTTTTTTTCGTGCTTTAATTATTAAAGTACAGAGGTCTTGTATGTAGTCCATGTTGGCATCGGACTGTCAAGTTTGTATAGACCGTTGATCAGAGCCTTTTGTTTACAACTCGAAAGATACCGAAGGGGAAGTGTCATAAGTCCTCCATCATAATTTTGATGGTTGCAAAGTTTCATAGGAAAAAATGTGTTGGTTGAGCTTTCAGTGACAGATCAGAATCCTCTTTCACAAGTACTTGCTTATATATTTACATGAAAAAATGCATGTCTTGTTTCTACAAATTGCTGCAGATTCAGCATTCAGCACTAGTTTTAAAGGAGCACTGACATCAAATTTACTCATGTCAAGATTTTTGCATGCAGGAGTAGCTATCGATCCCCAGAATCGATTCGCGACCCAAAATGCAACTGAGGGACATAAAATTGGCCCCGCATCTGCATCTTTTGCTGCAAATATCGTTTAAAGACGTCTTGCATGTGGAGAAAGTGAATAAAACACTTATTCGATGTTCAGTACGAGAAAAATCGGTGAACTGTATTCTAGAAGCACCGCGTTAGAGAGTCTCCATCCATGCAGCGAAGGCAAACGAGGGCATCGAGGTACGTTAGACACGAGCGCTATCTGGCAGTTGTCTTCGAAAAAGAAGGAAGGTGTGCGCGCTCATGGAGAAAGATGGCGCCTGTCTCAGAGGCGATATGGTGTAGAACACAAAGTAATGGGCAGGTGCCACCACAGTGTCATCTTAGCAAAACATTGGAAACACTTGCCTTTTTGAGCATCAGGTTGTAGACAGCGCAGCGTAATAAATGCCACACTCTTTAGAATTACTTATGTGTACCTTCTCTATAAATCCACACATACAAAATATTGATGCGTTGGTATGGAGCCTCAGATATGTGCAATAATTGCTATTTAATTGACAATCGCACAAGTGCGAACGCTGAAACCAATATTGGTGGGCGCTGCGGATGGGGTCGGCCGTTTGGGCTATCGCTTAGTGCTGTTTGGGGTACTGTTAAGGCGGAAAAACAGGCAAACATACAAACAGACCAAGATTTTTGCGTCGAAGTACCTCAAGAAAGACTATTGCCTTTAATGACTCCAAGTTTGATTGATTTATATTGCCGGTATCTAGCACAATTCAGAACGGCCGGCAAGCTTGCCATTTTTAGATTTGGGAGCGCTTCCTCATGGTCACCTCCTGAGTATGCCACAGGTGACCACGTTTCCACAAGGAGTGACGTGAGGCTCAGCTGCTTTGATAGCATTGCGTCTGCTATGCGCACACGCTCAGCCGTGCCTTGTCACCAGCCTTGTCACCAGCATTGCTGTCGTCGCCTCAAAAGGTGTTGTCTAGGGTTGGATACGACAGTCTGGAGCAGGGAACCACCGCAGTTCGCTATGCCGTGAATCACTTTTTCTTTGATTGACCCTTTGCAGAACAGCGATACTAAAATGGTTGCCATTTGAAGCAGCAATGAGGAGGTACCCTAAGATGCACACTTCAGCATTGCTCGCTCCTGTGTCTCAGTTAGCTATGTATATTGGAGAGTTCTGGCACGTGCCCCATTCAGGTAGGTACGAAAGGGCCAATGTAATATCGGTGTAGGGAATGCGCACTTGCGGAGAAATAGAATAGGTTTCCTGCTTTTCAGGTTCTTTGTGTCTCCAGATGGCCCCACTTGTCTGGCCTCTCACGGTTACGGCAGCAGTAACCTCGTATTACACAGAAGCAAGGATGTCTACAGACGAACTAAAATTCACTATCAACAATACCTGCGTGTTAGCGATGATATCTATCGATTCTCTACTTCACTTTGATGGATTTAAGCCGTATTGACGTGTAATGACATGACAGACACTTTGCGCCTTGTCTGCACTTCCAGCCAGAGAGCTCACAATAATTTTCAAATACGCACACGTTCCCAATCATGCTCTTTTCTTTCATATTTGTCTCATTGCTTGTTTGCGTCTTGTAATTTCATGAAATCATAAACTCATCACTTACACCGGTCCATTCTTATGTGCTATTCAAGTTTAAATGCATGACAAATAATAGCCCTATTGCTTAAAGCATACCCATTGTCACCATGCACGTTATTAACCTTGAAGGACGCTGGAAAGGCATAGAGTTTCAACAATTAAGAGCCTGTTGGTTCAGCCTTCAGCACCTCTGTATGTCACTGGCGTTTATTCACATTAACAGAACTACTATATGGGTTGCTGTGAAATGTACGCTTGCTCAAGACCTTCTTTACCCCAGCATCTAAGCTTAAAGACGGGCACGACAAACGCAATGTGTAATGAAGCTAGGAGCTGAAAGTGTTCGAACTGATGCGCGTCAAAGACGAGCTGTGAATATATAAAGGTGCACAGTGCTTTTAGACTGCCGTGGAAGTTACCCGAAAATTTTCTATACACAGCTGACTCTAGAGAAGCATTTTGACTTTCTCACATGAAGTTTGTAATAGAAAAAATTGGCTGTAAGCTCAGAGCACATACGAGAGGCTTGCTCTAGAGTGTGATTTCACTCATGACTTGCGTTCGGAAAAGCTTGTTGAGTGTTGTTTAAAAAAGCACGAATGTGGAAAATATGCACGAAGGAATACCCTTCCCAAATTGCAAAGTTCCTTTTTTTTCAGAGTGGCCCTACCCTGTGCCCTTAATTAGTTTTTTGTTAGATTCATTTTGAAAAGGAAGTACACAATTTCAACCAAAGTGGAAAAAAAAACTGCCCCTGTATGTCAGCAAAACTCTGTGTCAACATTAAAATGTTGACACAGAGTTCATGTAAATTGTGCACAATAATGTTCAAGGCGCGCAAGGTAACAGAGACAGTAAACCTGGTAAAAGTGTGTGGGCTTCATCGCTTTGAATAAAAACAACGAAGAAAATGTGTAGAGTGCACATACAAGTCTGCTGATTGGCAGCAACACACAGTTGATGAAGGTGAAAACACATTGGCATGCTGGGCGGATGCTATGTCTGTGAAGTGGTGTGTGTGCAGGTCCAAAGCTGAAAGTATGTGGGGCAGTGGCAATAGATGTAAATGGAGCTTTTATAATCCACATGTAATTGTTTCTATTTGTTTCTGTTATGTTCAGGATTGAAGAACTGAAGAAAGAAATAGCAGAGAACTGTGATGTCATGGAGTTCTTCAAATCCGTGCAGTACCTGTTGAGAGATGACTCGTCTGATTCCCAGTACAGCAGTGCTGAAGAGCTTGAAAATAGCGACACATCATAAAGCGAGATATAACTATAATGAGCCATTAAGAGCCTTTGTAAATATATGTATAATAAAGATGGTTCATCTTTGTAGTAGCACTGCGTGTCTGAGTCTATTAACCTTGTAATGACCACTGTATCATGTTTGATACATTGAATATGAAACCTCAATAACACTACTAAAAGCTACTATAGGTGTCACAAAGAAGCAGCTATTGCAAATATGACGTGTTATGAAGAAGGTACAATAGCTTATGTATTATACAATAGTATTATTTATTTTCAATCAGTACTAATTAAGTTGTGCCTCGAATAAAATTGAATTCCTTTTTTTGATGAGCTGTGGGAGAAGAGTAAAAACAGTCGGCATTTTCTGGTAATTTTTCTGAAGGCATAGCTATTCCTGGGCTGCATGTAGGCTTAATCTTGAAATGGTTTTGACGATTCTGTACGAAAGCACTGAGCTGATACAGCAAGTAAGGACCATTTGCTGACCAATTTAAGTTCTGTGTCATGTACATAAACATGGTAATTGCTACAGATGTAATCAATTCAGTTCTACGAGCTCTGAATTTTCTGCTTTCATTGTACATGGCACTGGTAAACGATCTAGAATATTTCTTGCCTTTATTACTGAATCTCCAGTGGACAGCGAAAGTCATCTGCCTGTATCAACATGTGTTGACGCTAGTTGCATGACGGTGTTTAGTATTTTGAAGTTCGTTTTAGTTCTCCCAGTTCAGCGACTCGCGACTTGTAAAGCTCTTGTAAGTCAAATGGTGAGCTAATTATCTTCAGCTTGTCTCTGTAGTGAGTGTCACGCTGTCACTATCTCATCAATGCCAGGATCAAGCGTTCATGGCTGTAACTCATGAAGACAGCCGCGTTTCCCGAGTTATGCTTATCTGTTATCATTCTCAAATTTGTCGATGTACAGGAGGAGGCTATGACAGGATGTGGTACAGGAGTATAAATGAGAATCGCTCCGTGGTAGTGTTGTGGCACCTGGCAAAGTGGTTTTAAACTGATCCGGGGCCGTTGGTTTTACGAACAAATGGCGCTGAATCATTTTCACACTGCAATGTGAGAATACCTAAGGCCGGATTTTAAGGCAGTGAAAGTCCCATTTTGAGTGCCAAAAATAGGCAGGTAAAACGCAGTTTGAGGCCTTGAAAAATCATGAAAATAGGCACAAAGTTTCACAAAAATGCAAATTACTGAAATTGTGCACGACCATATGTCTGTGACAGGAAATCAAGAAAAAAAATTTATAGTTTTTAATGGCACGTGCAAAGGCACCAATGGTTTAACATAGCCATGCGATTGTCGTTTTTCTCATACGGTTTGCACATCACGGTCTCTTCTTTTAGTGCCCAGCATGGTGAGTTAAAGGGGTCGTAAAAGCTCGCGAGGAGCGCGGAACTTTTCGGTGCTTGCGAGTGCGTGCAATCGGGACAGCCATCAGCAAGTTTGCCATACGCAGTGGGAGCTAACTTGAACTATGCAGCTCACATCGAATTAGGCAGCGTTCTTGTGGGACGCAGACTGCGTATGGCAGATGCCGATGAGCGGCTCTTGCGCGTGCTCGCCGATGCCGTAGAGTTCCGCGTTCCTTGATAGGCAAAGCGTCTATGCAAGTACACTCGGGCTGACGATATAGTTAGCACGTGTGGCTACTGATGGTGCCACACTGTCGTCAAGTGACTTTTTCATGACTCTTTTAACGCCCTGCCGCGATGGTCTAGTGCCTAAGGTACTCGTCTGCTGACCCGCAGGTTGCAGGATCGAATCCCAGCTGCAGCGGCTGCATTTCCGGTGGAGGCGGAAATGCTGTGTGCTCTTGTGCTCAGATTTCGGTGCACATTAAATAACCCCAGGTGGTCGAAATTTTTGGAGTCCTTCTCTACAGCGTCTCTCATAATCGTATGGTTGTTTTGGGACGTTATACCCCACATATCAATCATTCAGGAGAAAACTGTTGATCTGACCAAACTTTTCTTCGGTAAACAGAAAGTCAGATTACAGCGGTACACACTAGCGCTGATTGCAGCGAACAGAGCGTCAGGCGTCGATCAAATGGTTGTCGTTGGGGCACGTCTTCTTCTGTACATCACGCGAAGCGTGGAACTGTCACGCATTATCACTGGTGGTCGAACTAGTTCTACAACAATTTCGCGTGTTTGCGTCTGGTGTGCGAGCATTTCTTACACTGAGGCGCGATCTGGTCCGAGTATTGCACACAGTCTTTGTGAGTTTAAACTGTCAAATATGCGTATTGAAGATAATGTTTAACAAAAGTGAGACTGGCAGACCTTATCGCTGCCCAGGCTAGCTAATGCTATTGGTCAATGCCGTCTTCAAAAGAACATAAAATTGGTGTGCTTCCAGACAATGCTTCAGCTGCGAGAATGCCGCCTTAGGTTCCAGCCGACGAGAGGAGGTGCATAGTGGATCTGAGCATCCAAGGCCTTTCCCAGCGGGTTATCTGCCGGAAAGTCAAGAAGTGGGGTAAACCATGTCATTCAAATCTACCGAAGGACGGGGGGAATCGCAGACAATGAGCGAAGTGGAAGGCACAGATACACTGAAGATGAAGTAGAATTGTTGCCATTGTAGTAGCAGGTCCTTATACATATCGGTAAGAGACATTAGAGACGCCCTGCAGTTGGATGCGCCCATTTCCACCATACGTAGAAGACTGCTGGATGCAGGGCTTGAAAACTGTGCTGAGGCACAAAAGCCGCACATCGCGGAGAAGCAGAGGACGTACCGACTGCATTTTGTTCTGTCTGTGCAAACGTGGAGTTCAGCGGACTGGAATGAAGTCGTCTTCAGCGATAGGTCGACTTTCTCAAGTCGCTGTGACTAAAACCGACAAGTTCGGCGTCGAATGAACTCTGGGTAAAGGTTTTTGCAGTTTGTTTTCTTTTCTTATACATTCATCATAGTATTAGAGTACTCCATTTAGAAATTGCGTTAATGTGAAGGTAGACGCCAGGCAACCCCTTGTAATCAAGATTATTCCCAGTGCATCCGCTTGGACATGTTTCGTAACTACATATCGCAGTTTGCTCGTAAAACCCCAAATTTGTTATGGCGAAATTCTTGCATGTCTAATTATACGCTGGTCTTTAGAAGCGCCAAGTGTGGTGGGAAAATTCAAGCAACTTTAGCCAGTTTATAAAAAGTTGAGCCAAAGTGAAGGTTCTAGCCGAAGTCGAACCCCATTGCAGCCGAGTGTTCTACCCCGGCACCCTTCCAGACATCGAGGTGGCTAAGCAAAAAAACATAGTCCTTATATGGGCCAAGATGTCGTGCAGTATTACACAATAGATGTATCGCGTATCCAAAAAGTAGATATCATCAGATGTCACATTATATATAAAGTCCAATAGCTGTTTCATTTATTTGTCCATTTCTTTTCTTGTCGGGTGCTCTCCGCTCTTCACAAAGAAGGTCTTTTCTAGTGGACGATGCGTTGCTAGTGTCTGGGGTGCCATGAGCCGACAGGGATTTGGCCTAGGTACTGGTTCTCATCGATATGCAGTGGACGGCGTCAAAGTACGGTTTTAATATAGTGCAGGAGTTGGTTCCTTGTATCCTGTAGTGACCATTTAAGAATGGGTGCTGCATTTTTCAGCATGATAGCAGTCCGATTCACACTGCTCAAAGTGTCAAATCCCTCCTTGATTAACTTGCGATACGAACACAGCAGTGGCCACCAGTTGGAGCCGACCTTAACCTGATTGAAAGCGTTTGGGGTCTCATCAAACGTCGACTGGCAGCGCGTAACTTGGGAAGTGCCACAAAATACACCCTCTGAATGGCAGTAAGAGAGGAGTGGGACGCGCTCCGTGCGTGCCCAAAGATCGTGGCCGCACTATATGAATCGATGCCCCTTCGTGTGGCGCAAGTGATTGCCGCTGATGGTCATCTGACCAAATGTTCACCTGGTGACCCATCTTGTACATCATTCTTGAGTTTCTATTTCATTTAACAAAAAAAATAAATTGCTTTCGTCATTGCTTGGATTTTCCTGATCTTTTCTTCAAGGCATCAATATTTGGATGTTTACCGCATATAGCCCCCTCAGTGTTCTAGCCGTTCTGGTTATCGATTGGTGACCCGAAGGTCGCTGGATCGCATAGCAGCCACGCCCACCGGCGAAAGATTGAAGTTAAAGGCTAAGAACCCGTGTACTTTTGCTGAAGACCTGTATACTATTTAGGCGCACGTTGAAAAAAATTAGATGGTGGAAATTTCCAGGAGCGTGCACTTCATATTCTGGTTTCAGTATGCAAACCAATTATAATTAAAAATATATAATCAACGCATTAGAGCTATACCGTCCATTTCGGTCAAATACCAAGAGTTTTCAGAAACTGAGCGTGTAACAGCCTGAAAAAACAGATTTTTTTTCACGAATACCTCGTCCTGGTGGAGGACAGAGTTTTAACACTCCAAACTTTATATATATATATATAAATATATATATATATATATATATATATATATATATATATATATATATATATATATATATATATATATATATATATATATATATATATATATATAATCCGGAATTCTATACAGTGTTATGCTGGATACCCGTAAATGTCATGTTTCTTTTCACAAACCACATATAAACGCATGCATTACACTTCGACAGAATACCGCGATATATTCCCGTGTTTATGTGTTCCATGGGAGAAGACATGAACACCATAGTAACCTTATCACAAAGGTTCATTTCCGAAAAACCCACGCGGTACACGTTTTGAGCGCGGCTGGGACTAAGGCGCGGAATGCGGCGTGCATTGACCGAGCACTGCCAATACAGATTACGTGTTGTCATCGCGATATCATCGCACGGTGTTTCAGGATAAATGGATGGATGGATGGATTGATATGGCTGTACCCTTTAGATCGGGCGGGGGCTAATGCCACCAAGCCGTAATACTTAGTGAACAAAAAACTAGGTCTATTTTTTTTTCTTTAAATAGTGAGGTTGAAGACTCGTACTTTGCAGTGAAGGGTTAAATTTTCACTCGTGGCTTGACTTTAGCCACCAATCATATAACCTCTTTTGGGTAATTCTACCCGCTTAAAGTCTATTTTGCCCTCTCTGTCCCTAAACCCCAGTGATTTCAAGAACTCTGCGTCGTCATCCTGAACTATAGGGTGAAGCCTTTTAAAGAACATTATCAAGTGTTTGGCAGTTTCTTCTTCCTCTCCAAGTGCACTGCATACTGTGTCTACCCCTTCGTATTTGGCTCGATATGTCTTGGTTCGCAACACTCCCGTCCTGGCATCAAGCAATAGAAAACTACACCGAGTATTATCATAGATCCATTCCTTGGCAATTTCCTGCTTAAAATATCGATAGATCTCTAGGGCGGACTTCTTAATTATGCCGATTCTCATCATATCGGTCTCAGCTTTCTTCATCTTCTTCTTAACCGATAATGCTTTTTGGTTTGGCACCCTGCTGTTTTCTAAGTAATTACCAGTCAATTTTCTGGTTCACTTCCTCCACTTTGTATCGACATTCTTAATGTACAAGTAGCTGAATACCTTCCTAGCCCAATGCTCCTCCCCCATTTCTCTCAATCGCTTTTCAAATTTTATCTTGCTACTAGCTTCCCTGCCCTCAAATGATGTCCATCCCATATCACCTTGTACTCCCTGATTTGGTGTATTCCCGTGAGCTCCTAAAACAAGCCTACCTATTTCACGTTGCTTAATTTCTAATCTTGCTTGAACTTCTGATCTCATGCACAAGACCGCATTGCCGAACGTCAGCAGCCCAGGAACCATGACCCCTTTCCATATACCTCTCACAACATCAAACTTATTGTAATTCCGCAGTGCTCTGTTTTTTATCACTGCTGCATTCCTGTTACCTTTAGTCGTCACGTATATTTCGTGTTCCCTTAGGTACTCGGTCCCATTGCTTATCCATACGCCCAGATATTTGTATTTATCTGTTATCTCTAGCGTAACCTCCTGTATTCTAAGCTCACTACCTTCGTTGTCATTGAAAATCATGACTGCTGATGTTTCCTTGCTGAATCCAAAATCTAACCTATCTCCCTCATTACCGCAGATGTCCATCAATTTCTGCAAATCTTCCTTGTCGGCCATTAGCACTATGTCATCTGTGTACATCAATGCTGGTAGTGCTTGTTCAATGAGTTTTCCTTGTTTGACGAAAGAGAGCCTGAAGCCCAGTCCACTTCTCTCAAATACAGGTGTGACAGAGGACACCCCTGCCTAAGCCCCCGTTTTACCTCTGCGGGCTTGGATACTTGTTTTTCCCGCTTTATAACGGCCTTGTTACCTTTATAGATAGATTTTAAAAGATTAGTGACTCTATATTTCACAACTAGTCTGTCCAGTATTCCTCACAAGTCCTCTTGAACCATGTCATCGTATACTCCCTGGATATCCAGAAATGCTAGCCATAAGGGCCTGTGTTCTTTTTCTGCTATTTTGATGCACCGCGTCAGTGAAAACAGATTATCTTCCAACCTCCTGTGTTTCTGAAACCCATTCTGCAGTTCCCCCAGCACCCCCTCATCCTCTATTTATGCCTGCACTCTTTCCTTTATATTATGCATTGCCAGCCTGTAGACCGTTGATGTCACTGTTATAGGACGGTACTTGCTCATGTCAGCTTTGTCCCCCTTTCCTTTATAAATCATGCTCATCCTGCTAAGTTTCCATCTATCGGGGACTTCACCATCGATTATTATTTTGCTCACTGCCTCTCTCAAAGCCCTCTTATACTTCAGACCTAATGTCTTTATCAGCATAATTGGAATGCCATCTGGGCCTGTTGATGTACTACTAGGAACCCTCTTCTCAGCCCTTCCCCACTCTCGTTGTGAAAATGGATCCATTGCACCACTTGATTCATCCTTGTCTATTTTGGTTATTCTGTAACCCTTGTTCTTGTATATTCAATAGCTTCGTCCCCTTCTAGCCTAGCACCTTGAGCTGTAGGTATAAACCTCTGCTTTAGGCTAGTCTCATTTCTTAGGGAGTTTAGATGGTTCTAAAATTTCGCAGCTCCCTTTTATCTTTTTTATGTACTTCTGCCAACCACTGGGCTCCCTTTCTTCTAGTTTTTTTATTGACCAGAAGGGATGCATCTCTTCTACAGCTTAGAAAGATTTCCCCTTGTCTTTCAACATCATTTTTGGGTCACCCCGCTGCTTAACATGTCTGTGTTCCCTAGAGGCTTCCTGACATTTTGCTATGGCTCTCTTAACTTCCTCATCCCACGAACTCTTTGGTTTGTGTCTTCTTTTCCGGGGTGACTTGTCAACTGCCTTAGCAAGCTCTAGCTTAAACAGTCTAATTAGAATCGTGTATGTCCACACTGATTTATTATCCTCAGTGATTACTTTCTGAATTTGTTTAGTAGCTATTTTTATTTGCCTTTCTGAGTAAAAGTTTTTCCTTAGTGGCTCATCTTGTGTCCTTCTCACTTTCATTGCTCTTCCAAAACTTAGCTTGATACGTTCGTAATCACTACCCAGACTTCTGGAGCCGCTTTCATCTATGTGCATTTCCTTGAGCCTATCATACATCCTATGTGACATCAGTGCGTAATCTATCGTCGACTGAAGCCTTTCTACCTCCCATGTTATTAGCCCTTCACACATGTCGGTACTGTTGCAAATGATCAAATCATGCCTTTCATACATATTCATGATCATTTTGCCTGTTGGGTAGGTATACCCATCTATATCTTTTATGTGTGCATTCATATCTCCTAGTATAATTATCTCGCACTCCTCCTAATTCCTCAATGTCCTTTGATATACACTCTACCAGTGCCTAGTTTTCCTCTCTGGCCTTTGCTCCCGTCAACAAGTACACCAAACCAAGGAGTGTCATTTGCCCTGCCACTTTCCCTTTTAGCCATAAATGTTCCTTGTATTTCTGCTTGACCCTTTGTCAGTCTGTACTTTTTATGAATGAATGGCCCAATACCACCCCCCTTTCTGCTGCCTTCTGTTCTATTACAATATTTCCAAGCGTAGTCCGGATATTTAGAAGGTTCTTCCATGTCTCTAAGATGTGTTCCTACAAAACCGTATACCATCGGCCTCTCCTCCCTTAGCTGTTCTTCTGTATCTTCCC
Source organism: Rhipicephalus microplus (assembly GCF_043290135.1). NCBI lineage: Eukaryota > Metazoa > Arthropoda > Arachnida > Ixodida > Ixodidae > Rhipicephalus > Rhipicephalus microplus. Next base: position 433,178,536 of record NC_134710.1, on the reverse strand, counting down.
ACTTCAGCCTGTTCCTGCCACCCTACATGTTAATATACCCTATGTCTGAATCGGATCGGCCCTCGTGGCTACGTCTATTTCTGCCCCGGACTCTACCTATCTTAAATACTGGTGCCACTTTGGAATCTTATCTGTCCATACCACCTGTAAAAGAGTATCCCTGGTTGTTTTCCTCGTTTCTAGCAATTCTGCACCCTGAAGGGCCCGCGTTCGCCCCAAAAAAGCTACTGCGCATCCTGCAAGTCGCCAACACACCTCAAGACCTAGCCGCCCATCGAAGTGACTTCTGTCTCGTTGAAAACCACCCCACCTATGCACCTTTCTGTTTATTTCCATCACCTCAAAGCCTCTCACTCGCCATATTTCTTGGTTTGCGTTGACAACCGCTCTTTTCGTGTTACCGTCGTACACTGGTACCTCCGGTATCATGCACCTGTACTTGAGGAGAAGTGGCGCACATGCCATCGACCCTTTCGCCAGCGTCGTCGCTAGTCCTGCCATATCTTCATTTAAGACATCGTTTAAACCACCTGAAATTATAACGAGGTTTTGTCTATCCGCTGTAGTTTTGAGCTTTGCGCTTGCTTGCCTCATGACTGCTTCCAGCTTGTGTCCTGGGAACGTCCCTACTGCAACCCTATTGTCACCTCTTACCCTCTCTTTGATTGCGTCTGTGTATCGATTCAAATTCGAGTCCCCGGTAATTATCACATGCTATGACTTTTCAGCTGGAGCGTCCTGCACCTGGGAGTTACTTGCACCTGTGATGCTGGCTGCTTTGTCCCCTCCCAGCCCCACCACTACTTCGCTGAAGCGGGGCCTTGCGACAATTGAACCCGCTGAACCTGTTTTTCCCAAACTTGCTTGCTCTTTCTTCTCCGCTGTTCTGGTTGCCCGTTCCCAACTGTTTTCCCCATCGGCCGCTCCTTCGTTCACCTTGGCTAGTGCTTCATCGGTGGACTTCAGCCTTTCTCCCATTGCCCTCGTTTTCTCTTGCTCCGTCGCCAACGTAGTCTTCAGCTCGGTGATTCTCATCAGCAGTTCACTCAGGGCAACCGTCATTTTCTCCATATTTCCTCGACCATACATTGCCTACACTTGGCGTCAGCCTCTTCTTCATACGCTTCTGCACTTGAGTTCATTTTCAAACCCACTCCGCATTCTGAACACTTTACAGCCTTTTTAACCATGTCTTTCTGAAACTAATTGTCCTTATGACGTGTCCCACTCAATAATGACAAAACACGATCCCTGCCCTATGAGAAAGAGAAAGTCTAAGCTCTACTACAAAAATTTGCGTGTTCAATGTACGTGCAACTCCCCCACAAGGTAATAAAAAAAAACACAAAGAAACAAACACACACACGCACAAACTAATAAATACCTGATGCCTGACCACCGAAAAAGCCGTACAATGTAATAAGTGCTATGAAGGTTTTAACGGCTGCTTTATAAATTATAAAGGCAAGCTCAAAGCATGCGAAACCGCTTATCTGCGCAGTTGATCGGGATTGCTCAAAAACACGTCCATCCACAGTGCCAGTCCGAAATGAACCTGCGGCGTTTCAGCGGTGACAGCAGGAGCGACATCTTGTGCTTCTACTGGCGTTCCGAAGCGCACGCTGTTGAAGAGAGCGAAAGGGCAGGCTGGCAAGTAAAAAGGGCTCGCGTGCGTAGTGTGTTCTCTCGAGCTTCGCAGGCAGCTGTTAGACGACACCGCGGTGCTGTTTGACACGCGCTCGCGTGGTACGCAACATTTTGAACGCCCCTGTACGTGAGTGCATACTACGTAAACGTATTTCCAAGTTTTTCTAATGGCCCTATTTTGACTATGTTCTCTTTTTGCTTTAAAATAAAGATGTCATGTGTGCTTCTGGCTTCTTGGCGTAGGCTCTGGCATTAAATTAACAAAGGCTCTCGACGGCAAGTTTATAGAACAGGCGTTTTTCCTTAAGGGTCGGTAAACATTTTGCTATTGGCGATTACCGTCGCGGACTTGTTGTATTACGTCTGTTCACTTGGTTGAGAAAAATGGAAGGAACGCTGTTGCATTACTTAGTGCATCGGTTCTGCGCAGAGCGTTTTCTTGCCGGTGTTTGTACCACTATAATGCGTATCATTGTGGCCAGCACCATAGCCTGATATGTTTCCTTGAAATTTAGATGCGTGTATACACTTAAGGTAAAGCGCTTTCTAATTTGTTTTCAGGTGTATGATTCATACATCAAGCTGTAATATTTGAGAACCACTACCAAAAATATACCAATCCAAGAAGCGGCAGTGCTGTAAAAGCACCCACGGGGGCTACATGGTTTAATGCAGACCCAGTATCAAATTTTTTCCCAGGCACTAAGTTACATGACCGACTACGCTGCACTATTGCGAGAGGGGCTGAGCAAAAGAGGAAACGCCAGTTCTTGGGTCGGTCACAAAAATTTTGTTTTGTGTTGCAATGGCCATCACTCTGATATTGTGCGAAATATCATACTTGTGGCATCAGGACACAATCTCACAAGTATCTACATGTCTATGAAGAGAGATGTTCGAAACAGCAGATATAAAACCGCGAAAACTTTGCAAATGAGTAGCAACAGTGTCTTTGCATGTTCTAGATAGTGTTTGTACCTGCGTGCGCGTGTGTGTAAATAAAAAAAAGAATGAATAAAATTTACCTTATTTATTTTGTCACTTTGTTGGTCCGTCGAATTTTGCATTTATAAATTGACCAAACAAATAATTGTGTACAATATTTGATTTTTTGAAGAAATGGCTCACAGGGTGAATCTCCAGAAGCTTTCAAGCGCAATAAATTTCTTTAACCATCGCCTTTTTTTTACCCAAGAGGCAGAATAAAGCTGTTTGTAAAACTCGCCGCGAACGCTTTATCTTTTAACGGGAGTCGATGGTGGCAATGTATTCACAGCCTCCCATACGCGTGCTCGCTCGAGCGAAACGAGTGACGTCAAGGCAGGGGTGAGCAGGCCTGATAATATTTTTCTAGGTGGCATTATTCTGACCAACCTCCTTCCACGCGCAGTGACGTCGATTCGGCGATCGGTGACGTTGACTTAATTACTGTTTGTTGATACTCGATTTAGACCAATCGACGAGTTGCGTGCTGTTCACGTCGCCGATCGCCAAGTTGACGTCACTGCAAGTGGGAGAAGGTTGGTCACGCGCAGGAAAAATGCGCAAGCTTTTCCTGCGCTCTTCGGAGCCTGTTGACTGGCCCTTTAGAGCACTATTTTGCTGTCGGAGGCTTCACTGATGTATTTACACTCTGCCGCAGACCACACCAATAGAACAGGGAATGGGGGGATTTTGATCCTTTACGGTGTAACCCACACCCGAGGTTCCTCTAGCCTTGTTCTCAATCGCAGCACAGGCTTTTCTAACTTTCTGGTTCAGAGGAAAGAGAACATTGGTGTCAAAACTTCTTGCTATTTTCTTAAATCGACGAGACAGCCAGTGCTCATAAGGCATGACAACATATCTTCTGGGCTTATCGACTGGTTCGCCGGTTACCACTTGGGTGGATTGGCACTTCTTCATTAAGATTTTTGAGGCTGGCACAAGAACATGCGCAAGGAACCCAGCATTGTTTAGTGTACGCAGGATTTTTATCTTTTTTAAGGCAGAATGTAGGGAATGAATTGCGACGGCATTCTTAATAATCTTGGAATGACTGAATGTGTTAGGAAGGAGAGATTTTTTGGAACGCGGTGAGACTCACCAGCAAACATGGTCACTTCGCAAAAACAAAAGGAGTTTCAGAAACTGCGAATAATTGTTACTCGTAAATCCACAGGTGAAATTCAGCCCAAACATGAGACGGTGGCGTAGATTTGCTGGTGAAAAAGCATCTGAAAGCTATTTTGAAGAAGCGGCTTCTACGCGGGCAAAGAGGCTGAACGTGATGTGGATGCCCGTGTACATTTTTGCGGCTTTTAGCAATGAAAAATTTTCTGTGGACACTGAAATATAGAGGACAAAGAAAAATAATTTATGAAGGCTCACTTCTAACCTCGGCTACTGGGGAGTCGCCGGGAAATCGGAACTGTAGCTCGAATTTGCTGAAACCAATCCCTTCAGAAATTTCTATACACCATCGCATTATTGTCATATAATAAAAACATCTGTTTTTGCACCAATTCCGAAAAGTGCAGGGCCTTATTCTAAAAGGTCATGTTACCTATGCTTAGATAGTTGGAACACCCTTTTCGGTAACTTGCTAGAGACTCACTCTGTGTAGTGCAAGTGATTCTACAACTATCTGGAGCTATTCAACTGACTCACGTGTTGGCTTTGCGTGACTACCGTGAAAAATAGTGAAGTATTCATTATGAACAAGTTCGATAACACTTACCGCTGTGCCTAGTCACTGCAAAAAGACAGACAGAGAAAAATAGCTCAATTTTGACATTATTCTAACAAAACTCACCCAAATTACTCACCGTTCTATTCGGCAAAATAAAATACGAAGTGTGATAAGATTGCTTGCAATTTTGAATTGAGCAGTTAAGGTAAGCCTAGGCTTGCTTGCATTCATGTGTGTGAGCATTGCCAACGGGAACGTGCGACTATGATGTGCATGTCAAATGCTGCGAAATGCATGGCAGAAATCGGCATGAAGTTTCCATAGTCATTCATAATCATTATGGGTAAATGATAACGTGGTGATCGCTGAAGGCATTAGACTTGAAGGCATTAGAAGGCAAATACTGTTGCCTTTCCTGTTCACCATGATTACCCACCAAGAATGAAATCTGTGTAGAACGTGACGTTATAATGGGGCTATAGAAAGCGGAACTGTTGATTTGATTGATATGTGGGGTTTAACGTCTCCAAACCACCATATGATTATGAGAGACGACATATTGGAGGGCTCCGGAAATTTCGACCACCTGGGGTTTTTTAACGTGCACCCAAATCTGAGCGGACACGTTCATGTGGGCTTCTTTTGAACAACAAACGAGATTCATTGAGGCCCCTTGCTAATCACATTTTTTCTAGCGTCGTCTTTTCCGACCAAGGGGAGTGTAGTGTGTCGTTGACAGGGCGAACGGCTCTTATGACTTTCCCCACGTAAATTACCAGGCGGCAGACCTAAAGCCCCTCCTGGCCGGACCACTCTCTACTAATTAAACAGCGGCAGCATTATTTCATGTAGTGTGACTTGGACAGCTCACGTACTTGGTGTCTTTAATGGCCTCATAAGCTGTTAACAAAGAAGAAAGGGGAAAAAAAAGTACCATCTGTGCCATACGAGACGCCTTTTTTTATTGCGACATAGACTTGCCCTTAAGGCATAACTCTTTGCGTGTATGTGTATTAAATGTGCGCCGTTAGGCCGGTGTCGCGTATGAAGTGAAGTATATAGTGTCTTCGCAGCGAAAACATTTTTTTTTCAAGATGTGATGTTATGAAGGAATGCCGTTATCTCCCGGTAACTGGAAGAGTTTTGAAGCTTCAATATTTGCGGCCACATGAATACGTAGCTAGCTTTACTTGATTTATAATGAGCATTAGGCTCGTGCAACAAATCATTCATTGGTTTCGGCAATTTCTTTAGGAAGCTCTTGCATGCAGTCTCGTTAGGAAAGTTACATGTTTTTCTGGGTGAATGTTTAGGCGGTTGGCTGAAATTTGCAATTGCTCAAGAGACACTAACATATATAAGCTTATCTTTAATACTACAATACTAAAGATTGGACCAAGGTGACTTCGTAACATCGCATGGCTGATTTCCGAATGGTAGTGAGATCAAGGAATTCGCACGACAACATTTACATGAGTGCGGTCTTGCGCATGAGTTTTCTATTTGCACATGTCCAGTTCTTATTGCTCTATTTTTCTCCCACCTCTACTTCTTAAAACGGCATACAATGGACCTTTCCAGAAATTACAGTGCCGCGCCTTCCCCTAGTAGATCGGCGCTGGGACATTATGGGAGAGTGGAGCGCCGGCGGGCGGAGCAGATAACGATTTCCCGCTTTCCCCTGCTTTCAGCGCGTGCCGTGAATGGTTTTGGTTGGTGTAAGGTGCTGCTTTTGTGAGGAAATGGCTACGCCTGACTGCTTTGACTTATGCACGTAAACTAGATAGCATTTTTTTGCCTCAAATAACCGTAATCATCACTAAACATTCAAAGAAAGAAAGCGGCGGGAAAGTTGCTCGGTTCTTGGATGTGATAATACGTGAAAGTCACCGGACGTTTCGTTAATTGCTCGGTGCTAATTCGGAACTTCGCTCTTTTTGTTGTTTCAGGCTAAACTGGACCTTTTTTAAGATGTTTGTGTCCTCACTGTGATTGTAGGGCTGGTAGTTTACACCTGAAGAGCACCGTGTAAATAACTACAGGAATTTATTATCCCTTTCCGCCCTGGATTTTTTCTTCTGGTCGGATACACTTTTTGTGCGTATTTTTCTCGTAGTTAGGACCTCGGAAGACCACAAAGAAAAAAATTGAGCCACTGGTACAAGCATTTTCGGAATAATTAACGTGACATCAAATTATGTAATCAGGGTCTAGTAATTGTGAAACGAAAAAAATGCTTCTTTTTTATGCCAATGGATAGTGTACACAAAATGAAAACAAACTTCTTACTTTTCAGCCTAATACGCATTGAAGCAGCTTCGGTACGTCGTCACGAAAATGGCGCTTATCCGCCTCAACTTACGCGCCTCGGCTTCTTGTTGTTGTTTCCCTGTGCAAATGGCTCGTACCCAAAGGAGGGGATTGGCCGATTATAAGGTGAATTTGCCTTATACTTTCAGCATTGCGTCATTTCTACAAAACTTTTGCAACTTAATATTGATTTGAAATGCCGATATCAAGTTTGCAGAAAAAAATGAAGAAAAATAGTGAGACCATGATTTACAAAGAAAATCGTTTAGTCGCAGTGATGTATGCCTGAACGGCGAATAAAATATCCCTGTGGCTGAAACCCAGTGTAGAGGCTCCAAATGAAAGAAGATCAGGTTGTGATGATTGCAAGCCCAGTCTTTGAAGAGGTGGTGCTAGTATGCTTTGCCTGAATAAATCGAAACGGTGACAATGTCATAAAAAATGACTGATCGTTTCCTCTTGATTACAGTAAATGCACATAGGGGAATTCAATATACCTGATCTATGCGAGTAAAAATTGAGGGAGGTAACGCGGCAACGAAATTTCTTGATGACAACCTCCATCATCCTTGAATTAGACAGTTCACTGCGCCAGGAAAATAACAAGTGTTTGTACTCGGGGGAGCCGTCAGTGCAGGGTCTGATATATTTTGCCTGATTTTGAGTGTGCGAAATCGCGCCACCCTGTATATGTACTGTATGAAGGAAAATAGGAATAACTGGTGTCGAAAGCGATGCCTTCGCAAGAGAATCAGCTATTTCGTTTAACAACAAATCTTTGTGAACTAGTGTACAGATTAAATGAATACTTCGGAGATGACAGGGAACCAATGATTTAAAAAGTTTCAGTATGGGTGAGCGACCAGATGCAGACAGAGAAAAGCACACAGATAATGAATCAGTTATGACTGCTAAGACTGGAATGGAAATATTTACCTTTCGCGAAGCTAACATTATTGCCATGAATTCAGCCAGAAAGACAGGAAGAAAATCTGATAAGCGAAGTGAAAATGACCAATCAAATACGGGGCAATATATTCTAACGCCTGATTTTTCATGTGATTGAGATGCGTCCGTTGCTATAATGACATTTGTTGGCAGAGTACTTAAATGGTCCTGCTATAAACAATTTAAAATGCCTGTAGGTAATAGCTTAGCGTGAGTTGGGAAGATATCATGGTAAACAATTTCTGGAGAATTTCGTTGCTCAGTTAAAGGAATCAGATCACGAACTTGTATATTTAGAGGCTCAAGTAACGATTGAACAAATACTATTTGTGGTTTGTGAAATCTGGGCCAATGCACGGAGAAGAATAGGTCAGGATTGGAAATAAAAATAATTTGTTCAGGGTTAAACGGTGCTTCATATAGTCGTAAAAAGGTCTGCACAGTGAGAATGTTAAAGCGACATAATAAGGTTGGTATTCGTGCTTCAAGGTATAACACTGCATTTGCAGTATACTTTGTAAGTCCTAAGCAGAGCCGTAAAGCCTCTCTTTCTAATAGAACGAGTGGCCGAAGTTTGTAGGCTGGCGCACCAAAAAAAAAGAACGCAGCCAAACTCTAACACAGGTCGGACATACATTTTATATATAATCAAAAGTGCCTTCCTTCTCATATCTCATCTACAATTGCTCAAACTCCGCAATACGCCCCTCGCGCGTACTGCTTTGTCGCGATGTATTCAATGTGAGGGCGCCAATTTAGATGTTCATTATACATAACTCCAAGATATTTCAATGATTGTACTTGTGGGATATCTTGAAGCTTGTAAATAATAGATATGTGCACGGGATCTTTGATAGGAAAAACGAGAATAGCACATTTACCGGTATTCAGGTTCAACATCAATTCATCCAGCCAATGTTCTATTTCATTAAGATATGCTTGCAAGATAGTGTAGAGACAGTGGAAGTCATGTGCCTTGCAAAGAAAGCAATGCCATCGGCATAAACATAGGTTTTCACATCTGGATGAACGGGGATGGTACTAAGCAATATGTTGAATAATGCCGGGAAAGTACTGACCCCTGTAGTACACCTTGGGTTTGCTTCTGCTTACAGGAAGAGAAACCGCCCTGATAACAATAGAATTCTCTTCTACTTAAAAATTTCGTCACCTATGCTACTATATAAGGTGGAAGTTCATGACTCCATAACTGATTAGTCAAGATAGAATACTCTACACTATCGTATGCTTTACATATATCTAACGTTACTAAAGCTGCAAACTTCTTTTTGTGACGGGAAATATGAATACGACTTTCCAGATCTACATGTGCATGCCATATGAAATATTCAGATCTGAAGCCAATTCGGAAAGAACTCAACAGTTGTTTCTCGTTAAGAAACCTAATTATACGACCATGAAGTACCCTTTCAATAAGTTTTACTATATTAGATGGTAAGGCTATCGGTCGTATGTTGTCTAAATTATAGCCTCCCCCTGTTTCTTAAGCAATGGTATAATTTTCGCAATCTTCCATTCTGAAGGGATCCATGCTGTTCTGAGGGAATAATTGACGACACCTAACAGATCATTTAGATATTCCCTGTGTAGTATTTTTAGCATTGTATTTGTTATTCCATCGGGGCCTGGTGCTGCATTTGGCAATCTTTCCATAGCCTGATTTAATTCGGAAGTCGATATTTCTGTGTAGTCATAGATGGTTGTTGTGTAAGCCGAATTAGGAAGATGCGTTGAGAACTCTTTTTCTAATTGTTTAGCCAATTGATTCAATGATTCCTGTAGTTCCTGTGAGGTGTGAACTACTGAGTCAACGTTTCCTGGTATAGGGGTGTTCTTTCTACCACGAAGGAAATTGAATTAAGCACGTTTGTTATTTGATTTAGACAGGTACTCGAAAGGTTCTTGGTCAAATTGCTCTTTTGCTCGCGATACAGTGTGTTTATATGTTGCCGCAATGAACTGATAATCCTTCCAATTTTTTTGGACTCTGATTACATATAAGTCTTTTCCATGCAGCTTTTCTTCTTCTATAGTCTCGTGTGCACTCATTATCCCACCATCTACTAGGTTGGGAACTTTTGGATGACGATGAAGCAATTACAAATTCCGAAAAGTTCTTGGAGATTTTTAAAGCAGAACAGACATTTCTGCCGAGGTCTTCATTTTGACCACTGGACACTGCTCTAATGTTGGAACGCAAGCAGTCTTCAAATTTTTTCTAATTGATCAATGTTTTCTCTGTCCTTTCAATAGATTTCACAGCACATGAGATTTCAAAGTATACAGGAAGATGGTCACTGTTTGAAGAGAAATCAATTGTTTTCCAAGACTTTATTAAAACACTTGGGCTGAAAAACGTGAGATCTAATACCGATCGTGTCCGTCCGCGAATAAATGTAGGCTGTCTATCATTTAAGCAGGTAAGGTTTGTATTAATCATCCAATCCCACAGAAGCGTACCAGAAGGGTCTGTTCGAAATCCCCATGAAGATGTGAGTTGAAATCACCAGTCAGGAGGAAATCATTCTTGCAATTAGTTAAGGCAGTATCTAATTGTTGAGTATTATGCAAACCCGTTGGAAAATATGCGTTTATAAGTGAAAAACGGCGGTGCCCTGGCAGACAGAGGTCTATTGCCGAAATTTCACAGTCTGTGGACATAAGCTGGAAAGTTCTGCTCGCTGTGTGGCAAAATCGGAATGGAAGACCTCGGTCACACGTCTTTTTTGTGGCTGCTACCTCCACAAACGGGCCACAATATTGATGTCAATTGCAGCGGGGATCATTGAAGAACTATGCCCCCAAGAATGAGCAGTATTGGATACGTTTCCGAGATACTAGGGGAAATGTTGTGCGGTGGTGCCAATTGACACCGCCAGGGCCGAAAGGGCTAAGGCGACAGCCTTAAATATTGCATTAAAAACTCATAGGGTCGCCTCTCCGTTCACCAAAGACAATTCGACAACAAAGACCATCTTCCTTTTCTTCTCCGTCCATGTTCTGATCGTATCCCCTGGCTGTCTATGAGGTGCGTGTAGCCGGAAAATTTTTCAGGGGGAGGGGCACCGCCTTTAAAATGATCATTTTCGTTTTCTATGCTATGGAGAGCAAAATATCAAAGGTAGGTGGAGTGCCACCCCCTGGCTACGCCCATTCCACTAGTGTCAGCAGGATTTTACCATGGGTACAAACCCGTCTTGCATCACAGCTGGTAGAGGGGGAGAGCACTGGCGTAGCTTCAGTGTGGGCAAGTGCTGGTGAGGCTTGAGGGGACAACTGCCCATTTGCACTCCCCCTCCCGTTCAGATGTCCATGCCGGCACCCATTCACACCACCCTTAGCAATCTCGCTGCACCTATAGAAGTTTGCACTGCCCCCAAAATCAGAGGCAGTGCAAAACTGATTTCGCACTGCCTCCATGATCAGACCTCCTTTGACCAAGCTTGAATGTCAGGCGATGACATGATCACGGGAAGTAACGTGACGTTTTAAACACGTCACAATTTTACGCGATGTCTGACCCTTCATACATGTCGTCGTCATCGCGTGATGATTTGCCGGATCACTTGACACCGCTGACGCGGGGTGCGAACGGCCAAGTTTCACGCTTGCTGAGGCATCTGGCTTTTAAGTGTGAATACATTTTATAAGCGACCCCAAGCCATCCACCGCCGTCGGCGGCGTCCGCAGTCTTCTCTCTATCTTTAAAAGAAAGAGGGCTTGGCGGGCCGCAGCGTGACGCTCTACCGAATAAGCCACGGACGCGACGCTGATATCGGTGTCAGTAATGCGCCTTATATCTTTAACGCCGCTGCGCGCGTCCCCCTCCCCCTTCGCTCGCTCCTCCGCTCCCCGTGCACCCCGTGCATTCGCACTTAACCATGTTCACCCTCGGGGAAATGCTTGGGAGTTTTTTTGCCTGAAAATGAAAATTTACCGTCGGTGGCTTTGGCGTCTCGTGGCGGCTGCGGCAACAAGAGCGATGCAAAAACTATCCCGTGATGATATCACCATAGGACGTCATCGTGACATCACATATTACCAGAATGTGTAAGGTCATCATGACAGTCTCATGGTCACACGACGACGTCGCTTTGCACTGCCTCTGTGATCGGCCGAGTAATCACGAAGCCCGAACAAAGGCAGGTGAAGTGCTGAAAGTTCTGAATGCCTCCGGTCATATAGCCTGTGCAAAACACACTAGGTGCAGAAAAATTTGCAAGGGGAGCGGAAAGGACTGACAAATCGACTGAAGAAAAAGCAGGCAGCTTTCGCCTTCAAGTCGTCTTGGGTGAATGCAGAAGAAACCCTGCGGAATTTCATTTCATTCTTTCGTCATTTCCTTTTTGGTGTTGTTTCCCTATGTCAAGGCAAGGAGTGCTAGTTGTAGTTTCATTATTAATTATAAAAAAGCGACACTCGCCGTCAGATTCTTTCACATTGCCAGGATATGTAAGCGCTGCTGTGGCCTTCCATACCTTTCCCACAATGAATGAGGCTTTCGCCATTGTTCATAAAGTCAGAGTCTGACCACTAACAACCTTGCACTGCATTACATATCAACGTTTTCTGCCTTAAGCATACTGTGCCCAGATACTGAGAGCTTATTAGCACCCCAAGAGTGTTCATGCTGCGGACTTTTAGCTTCTGAATATGCCTGGGACGAGTTTTTCAGATGTTTTGTCATTGGCCCTTTTGACAAAGATGACTGACACGGTTGTATGTATTGGGCAACTTGCAGAGGCATTTATGTGCATGACAAATAACTAAATTAGCATAACTATAGACAGCATTAAAACATGGGGTCACGAGAGCTCGAACAGTAAAAACAGAATATTGTGAAAATTATGCACAGTCGCGCGCATTTCATTATATATTTCTTCCCATTGTTAACTACTTACCATCTTTTGCGCATTCAGGTAAAAATTTGTTGACAACATTTCCAACTCGAAGTCGTAAAAACAGAAGCTACACAGAGATAGCATGTCTTACGCGGTTGGAAAACAAATACTGCATGCGAAGTGAAATGTGCAGAGTATCCTCGCCTAATGTAGTGCAACACGGCGCCGTAACTATACAATCTCCGCACCCGACAGCACTCATTTGATGTTCGCTCTATGGATGTGCTGATCGCTGGTTTTTACTGCTCTCAGCGTCCCAAGTGTCTCTAATACGCAGCATTTGAAACACGCGCTTAGCATTCAAATCTACACAGCAAAGGGGGGCTCGAATGAGGGTGGTATTTTGACATTGATTATCGTGCGCTAAGTGCCACGGTCTTGCACTGCGTATCGCGCGGAAGCATATCACGAGTGATAGTGCCCTACGTAAAGTACTTATAATGAAGCTGCACGGCCAAACGACAAAAGCTTCCGCTACGCGGAAATACGACCAACCTGGGGCCGAATTCACAAAGCTTTCTCTTTGGCTACGCATTTTCTTAGCCAAATGTGCTCTTATCTGGAGGGATTACTATAGCGCGGGTATGAATTTAACTTATTCGGCACTTAAGAGGGCAAGGAGGACACACGCTAGCTGATGAAACGACAAGGAAAGAAAGAAGTGTGTGCCGATAATATCAAGGTAGCACGCAAAGCGTCTAGCATCGAGAGTATACGATGACAGCCAATGATTTGCTGCATCTAAGTTTCAGTTCCGCGCGCGTCTGCTACAGTGCTCACGGGATGCCGCGTACGTTGTATTGGCGTTTTGGCGGGTTGTGCAAAGCCAAGCACTCGCCTTTCATCAACGACTGTAGCTAAAAACGAAATTGCTCGATGGCCTTAAGTCATCGAGCAATCCATGCACTATCTCGCCAAGTACAAGTAAACAACACTCCAGGTGTACCACATAAATGAAACCACACATAAATCGATGCATGCAATGTTTGAAAATGTGCCTCGAATGTCTTCCCCTATTTAACGCGACCAGTTACCTTACATTTCATTGAAGCTGCGCTGCTACTTAACTAATTCGGTGCAATCTAGCACGGTATAGTGGTGAACGTAAGGGTGTTTTGTACCTATAGTCAAAGGTAGCCTTTGTTACAATATTCCTATTACAAGACACATGAGCGACTTTGGTGCCTGCAGACAAATTGTGCGGAAATAGATAACAGCAGTGATCAAATGAAATTGTGAGCGCAATTTCGCTGGTTCCATGCACCGCAGCATTTTTATAAAGCCGGAATGCGAGAACGTGCATACGCTTACGCTTAGGTATATGTCTACGTAAAATGAGGGAGACTCGTCGGGAGGTGTCTCAGTGCTAATGCTTTTCACAAAACACGGTGCAAATATTTCGCCCAGCGTTGTTTGAGTGCGCAAAGCAAGTGACGTGTATACGAGTCTTGAGGTCGAGAGACGTTATCACACGTGCGAAAAGGATGAAAGAAGAGAGAAACTCTCGTTTCGGCTTCACGAAAGCTTGAAATTGATAGATAATAAAGACAATTTTCTGTCCCAGCAGACGTCAGGGAAAGTCTCCGCAAAGCTGCGTCAGATGCTCGGGAGCATAAAAAAGTGGAGTACGCGTTATATGAGATTGACAGCCACACAGAAAGCGAGATGAAGTGTGACTGTCCTTAGGTGTGAGAATCAATGCTAATTAAGAGAGTTGAGTTAATGAGCCAAAACTTTCCTAAATAACGATAAAGAAAGAAAACTGAGCATTCATCTAGTGAAAGTGACACTAGTGACAGTGAACTCATAATAGTTGATTAGCGTTGTCACAGGCCGATATATATTTTTATTTTCTTATCTATATTTGGAAAACTATGAGAAGGTAGCGTACGTTAGAGCCGGCTATCCCAACGTCATGACAGTAATGTACAAGAATAAATAGCGCGCGGTTATACAATCACACGTGGCGGTTTCTATCTTCTAGTAACCTTGGGAAAACGCATTCTAACTATTTTTTCTATTTTTGACAAAGTTTCACGGGACGTTTTTGCATTTGGCTTCATTCGAAGGAATGACGATATATCAGCAATAAGGCGAACACAAGCACTGCTGCAGTGGACGAGCGGTTACAGCGCTCAACTACAATCTAGGAGGTACTTGGTTCGATTCGCAGAATCACTGAGCACTTTTTTTTTTTCAAGAGGTTGCCCGGCCTGACATTATGCGTGGTGGCGGGTACTAAGTTTTTGAGAAGTAGGCTTTCGCACTTGCTTCTTTCACTCCCCTTTTGACCCAAAAGCGCTGTACTGTGCTCCTTCAAAAATTAAACAATTCAGGGTTCATAATTTTCTCCTCCATCCTCTCTTATCGCAAAAGTGTCCAGTGCTGAAATACCAATATCATACCTGGTATATTACTTTTCACGTGTTTGGATATTCGACCAGCAATCAGTCTTCACGATGTTTTGAAGAAAATCTACACATGCAGTGAGCTAACTGCTTGCAGCCAATTTGACTGCCTTTGTAGGGACACGCTTTCGTGCTAATTTGGTGGGCATCATCATATGCAGCAAGACCAAAGAGCACGGACAGTTAGAGCTGATGCAAACAGAGTGATTAGTTTGTGTCTTCTCTCCCGCTATTTGTCATGCTGCACGCTTCAGTGTAATGTCGCTGTCAATGGTTAAAATGAACTATAGCAGTTAATCGAGTTCTGCTGAGAGGGTCCCGTATTGTCCAGAATGGAACAGAACAATGGCAATTTGATTTGTGTGATAAAGAGATACCCTGCTTTTGGCTACTAGAATAAATTTCTAAACTGAAGTTTATTTTTTATTAACAACAGTTTCAGTGCAGATGAAAGGTGCATGGACAAAAATCGTGTATTCAGCTTGACTAGGTTTGTGACCTTAATTGTAATTGCGAACCGGTATCACAGTATGCATAAATATCACACACATATACAACCACGGGTGTTAGCTTGCTTATTCTGATTAAAATTGAAAGGTTGAAATCGACATATTCAACCAACGCAATGTGTACGAGATATGCCATGTAGAGTAGCTATGCTCGAAACTAATCTTCGCAGGTTCGTTCCATTTTACCCTGTTTCTTGCCCGACTGTAGGTTGGTAAATGAAACTTCTTCGAACACACATATTCTGTGTAAGGTTACATTTATTTTTATGCAGTACAAAACAAATTGAAATGTATAATGGCTCAAAAGAGAAATAACTAGAAACAAATTCAGCCAAATCATTACCAAACTTACTCACCAATGATAAACGGATTCTCATTTAAAAGATACATAAATACATACATACATACATACATACATACATACATACATACATACATACATACATACATACATACATACATACATACATACATACATACATACATACATACATACATACATACATACATACACACATACATACATACATACATACATACATACATACATACATACATACATACATACATACATACATACATACATACATACATACATACATACATATGTACACCCATACATACATACATACATACACACACTCAGGTGTAAATATTAAAACGAATGGCTATAAAACATCAATTCTAATACACTCATTTTGAATAGACTACAGAAAGTAACTTACGAGAGATATCCACCGGCACTGTTATGTCTGAACACGGTGTTTCTCGAATTATCTCGCAAAAGCTTGATGCATAGTTTTCTGCTGCTGCCCAGTGACAAGCAGTTTTTATAAAAAACACAAGAATAAAGCCCTTGACAATGTCATGCTAAAGAAAAGGGCTGTGCATCAATATTTTGTACATGTCTGCAATATCACTATGTTTATTTACATAGCTTGGCTCATTCACAACCCACTAACAAAGCATGTTAGGACACTTGGGCTGAAAGTTGGCACAGCACGAGTAAATTCTAGACAAAACATGAATAATACAAATATAAGCTACTAAGCTCCTTGGTGCAAACAGTGTTTATATTGACAGCTATAGGTGCCGTTTCGTTTCCCCAAAACACTTCTCAAAAGTAGAATCAACTTTATTTAGCTAAAAGTTTCTATTCTGGCGCGTCGTGGTGGCTCAACGGTGGAAGCGACTCTTTCGGCCAAGAAAACAAAGACCAATTATTTTTCCAGTTCGTGAATTCACCCCATGCTAACATTGAGGCAGCTGTTAAGAGTGCTTTTGGAGAGAGGAAACCACCACATTCCCACCAGTTGTGGCCTTGGGTAGCTACTTCGCTTGGACAAAAATGATGAAAAACACTCCTCAAGAAGACTTCAAAGTTTGCCCATCAACACAGTTCCCATACAGCTGTTTATTAGTCTGCTTGAAAAATATTGAGTTTACTGGTGGGCAAAGACTGTACACTATGTGAGGTGATGCTCCAGTGCACTGCATGTATGTCTTGCTGCTGCCCTCAACTGCGATGTTGCTCAGCACATATGTGTAAAATAACAACTAATACTATGCCACTGCAAAGTAATTATGTGTCATTTGCATGAAACAGGGACCACAATAAAAGAACATAACAACATTTGCCTTCACAAAGTTCAAAAAATGTAAATAAATTTCCACAGAGTTTTCACAGTTCATCTGAGGATAGTAATATTGATTGTAAACACATTATACTTCCACTAACAAACTATTTTAAGATGCCAGATTCAATATTAGAGTATACCAGCACTTTTGTAGGGCTAAACAATTGTACAGGCACCTAGAAAAACACAAGTGAATGCATGGTATCGCTACATATAAAAATAAGTACTTTTATTTCTAGTCTGAGTAGAGCTGCATAGATGATAAGTCACTTGCATTACACCATGAACAAACCTATCCGAGCAAAGTATACATTTAAAAAGTTACACTTACACAGTAGATAAGTAGACTGTTGAAGGACGGACAGGCAGTGGGATAATACCCAAGCACTAAAATCTTCTGTTAAGATATACTAAGAGTAGTGATGATCTACTTCGTTCCAAATAAAATAATCCACATAGATTCACTTCCCAGAGCTCATACACTCATGGCATCATTGGTGCTATACAAATGAGTGCGCACTGAAGGATTACATCGACTAAGTACATGATTACTGCATCCATGGCTTTACTTCTTGTACTACAAAGAATGCAGACATAGTTACCATTGGCGACCATGGATGCTGTGATTTCTGGCATGTAAATGTAGAGGCACGCAGGCACTTAACACACACGTCAAAAACTTCAGCTCAAAAATATTTGCCCACGAACACTACAGCAGCCTTTAAATTAGTGTCATAGTTTGGTATCTTCCATGCAAAATTTAAATAATTTTGAATGCAAGCAAATGAACTGCTGAATAATGCACTGCTAAGAAGTTAAGCAGCAGCTGCTCCTGACATCACAATGTGCTCTTTCTGCTGTTGTAAACTTTGAGCTGGAGAACAGTCACTGGCAGTCCCTTTATACTTGTTGGTCTTCTGTGCTCTGTTCTTGATACACTGTACATGACCGTGGAGCACCTAACCCCTTGTTACTGCTGGAACTTAGAAAAATACAGATCATTGTTACAACCATGCTACATGAAAGATTGTATAGTTGTCAATTATGTGCTCATATTTACAGAAATTGTATTTTCAGAAGCCAATGACAAGCCTCAACACACACACACACAAACAGTGAAGACTGAAAATATATTTATTATGATACAAGAGCAAAACTACAATGTTATAGATGAAGGCATGAAACTTCTGCCAGACATAAAAAGCCAATAAGGTTTCTTTTATTTTGACTTTACACTAGGTGCGAGAAGCAGACCACAAATAAGTTCACTAAGAAATACAAGTTAGACTGCATTACAACACAACAGCCAATGTTCCTAACTTTAAGGCTGTCTAACATAACCAGCTCACCGTACTGCGTATAGGAGCAAATGGGCAGTCTAGAAGACACAAAGAACTTGTGGATTATGAGTGTGCTTGTTGCTGACATCTATTATTCTAAATGAAGAAAACCTTTCAAAAATGCACTTCATCAGGGGAAATAATCATACGCAACAAACACAACGGGCACCTACAGGTGCCACCAACACTCACCATTATTGTTGATACCAGTGTCTTGCCGGATGGATATGCTGCGTCCTGCACAGAACACCAAAGCAGCGCTCCATGACTTGGATTGCATGTGTGCTAGCTGCATCACTCTGCTGCTGAAATAGGCTAGCCACAGACAGAGAAATGAGAAGCCATGGCTTTGAAACACACTGAACGTCACCTTTAGAGATCAACAATGCATACTTAGGTCAGGTACAATTTGTAGAAAAATATATATCACTATGCAATCGTGGTGAACATGTTCGGCTGAAACATAAGCAACAGCACTGAGAGAGAAAAAGCTACATTAGGTAAAATATGCAGTTAATGACCCTATGTCATCTGAAGCTTCTTAAATAGGTCTTTCTCCTTACAAGTTGTGAACAGCCAGGCAATTTTCACCCACTTGCTATTTCCTTCCAGAGCACTTGATCCACAGAGGGAGTCACAAGCTCGAGAGCTCATTAAGGAATCAAAGTATTTGTGCTCGTTTCAAAGCACAAGCTTTTGAGCCTCAGATTATTGGAGTTTCATTCATAAGCTGCAGGCTTTCAGTTTCCAACATTCTCAATTATCTTGCAATTTAGTTCTATAAATGTTGAATAAGAATTATGTGTAAGAATATTACAGGTATCCACTGAAAGCAACCATGCTTGGGTTTTCAATTTGTGCACAGTAAGTGGTGTTCACATAATCGTATGTATTAAAGAAAAACTAATCTTGCAGCCGGCCGTTAGGCAGTTTTGTGCGCTCGAAGCTCCCAAGCATATCGCAGTCCTTCCAGATGAGGCTGCCATGCATGCTTCCACGCCCCATCCGCTGAATGATAACAGTCCCAGCAGTGACATAGGCTTGCTTAGTTAGGGAGAACGCGTCCTTCCTATTTTTGTACAGGTGCTCCAAGTAATGATGAGGATTGATGTGCCAGAATGTTCAACCGATGAATCACAGGACCTTAACAAACCAATCTCTGCGATCTGTGAAGAGCAAAAAACGAGATATTTAAAAACAATCATTAAAGCACTCACTTCTAATACTTATTTGAGGAAGCTATCACTTCGTTAAGGTAACCAAAATCTGTTATAATCACTTTGAAATAAACTGAAGCCTCATGTAAAATTTACGTACTGCAGTATATATGTTCTAGTGAAGTATAGTACTACCAAAGTGGTAATCGTCTATAGAACAACTTTTCCAAAATAACATAAATTTTTAAGTGCAACCTGGCTTCTGAAAAATACATTCACATTAACTTTCCAACTATCAAACGTGGTCAATCGACAGGCCCAACCTCATAATCAAACAAGAGCTCACTTGTATCAAATCACAAAAAACTTTTTATGTATTTGCTCCATAATATATGTATGTATATAACAGTAGTGGTATATTTTTCATGCTTCAACTTACCATAGAGAAACATTATATCTGATGGGCTTAAAAACTTGCACACGTTATAGAACTGCATGAATTATAGTACTGGTGAAATTTAGTTCTGCAAGGTGAACTCACCGATGGCAGCATTTAGTAGCCGTCGGTGTCATGAGGAATCAAGTACGGCCAACAGGCAAAGGGCATCTGCAGACTGGAAGCTGCCAATGACAGCAATGAAGGGCTGGCCAGGCGTGCACGTCCATTGATAAAGTGTAAGAACTGGCCATGACCGGCTGTTGTCAAGGCTCTAGTGCCGTGAAGAACGATGGCCAGACGAACTCGGAAACCTGTAGTTAGGCGATATTGGCCTAATACTTCATCCAAAGCATGGCACCGGTGAAATCTTTGCTTTTTCTGGGGGCCGAAGGGAATCTTGACGTTCACGGGCTCTCGCTGCCACACAGAACTCTCAAGTTGTTAGCGAAGAACAGTCTTGGCGCGCTTCCAAAGTAACACGATCCACAACAGAATGTAGCATCTTGCAGTTTTGGTTGATCACATCACAGCGCTAGGACTATGGTTACCACAAAAAGGAGAAGTGACGACTTAATAAACAAAAGCGCCAAGCTGCCCCACCACAACTTCGCCGGGCAAAACAGTTATCAACGCTGTCTTTCAATTTTCGGTCACACGAGCACAGCTTGTTCACAAGTCTTGGAACGTCAACACAGCACCACTGTTCACAACGAACATCGTTTCACTCCCGAACAGTACATCGCTCTCAAGTAAAGAGAAGCGTACGGGCTAACTAGTGGCGAAGCAAGAACCGAGCGCGTAGTTCATACGTTTCCGTACGTACTTGGGTTCACTCAAGTAACGTGTCAAAACGCTGTCAATCCGAAATGTCGCACAGCACCCAACTGAGAGACTGGAAAGTCAAGCGAACGAACTGTTACCGGCACACAAACACATATTGCAGGCTTCTCGAGTGATAGTTGCCGTCGATACATCGACGCCGATCCCCGCTTGATAACCACACCGACGCACAGGCTTCGCTGCGCTTCACCGTACACCATTGCACTGCCACAGCTTTCCGCACTGCTCACACGCACTGATAGAGCTGCTGTAATCACAACACATCCGGTCAAACGCTGAAGTAACTCGTGCGAGAAGCATTTGCTGAAAGTCGCACCGACCAATATGCTGTTTACGACGCCATGTTGTTTTCGACAACTGCACCGCACGTAAGAGAGCTCTTAGAAAGTACTTGCACTATTTTCACGGCGTGAAAAAAATTTCTCTTATGTGCGAGGGGGGTGATATGACGAACAGGACAGGCGTGCCAGATGAAAGAAGTGTTTTGGCAACGTCACGGAGTGAGCTGATGTAGAGGGTATTGCTTCACAACCAATCACAAGCTGTGCTTGACGGCCAAGCCGTCGTCTGCTCGCGTTTTTCGTCTGCTTCGATCAGAGCATGCGACAGGGGATTCGCCTTCGCAACGCTATTATTCTCAGGTCAAGTGGCCGCTGCGTCGCAGAAAATACATGTCAGTGGCTCGCTCTACCTTTGAATGATGTTCGTGCGCCAAGTTAAATGGCTGGTAATTGACGCAGGGATGAATTCAGCCAAGGTTTGCTCCAGAATCGTGAGGGTTTGCATATTTTCGGTGTCATACAAAGTTACTAGGGTCATTTTATTCCGATTGCTTGCCATATTATCATGGTCCATATCGGTGTCTGAACAGTGACGGTGAAGATGCATGATTTGTTTGTAGTTCCATGCGTAATCACGCGCACCCCAAATAGGCTTTGGTTTACAAAGTACGCTTTGTTCCAGATCGTCCCAAAGTGTATCGACAGCTGTATTTCAGAGATCGCAACCATTGGACAGTTAGAGCCAATGAAAGTACACTAGAGCACAAACTTAATGAACCACTCACTGAAAACTTCCTCTCATTTTTATTTCCAATAGCGTGCAAAGAATGTGCTCCCGTTAACCTCTTTGGTGGTAATTTCCACCAATGAGGCAAAGATCTCGAGTCGCACTTTTGATTGGATGAGATGGGGCGCAACACAACAACATAACAAATAAGGTTGATCCTATGTCATGTCGCGTTCGAATGCACCGACCATTCACGTATCACATTGGTTTTCATCCAACCACAAATCTTTACATGCGTAGTTTTATGCCATTGACGCCCAATAGAATTCTTAAATTACTGCAACTTCGAACTTATTGGACGGTGGTGGTTGTCAACACCATCCACTGCGTACAAGGGAAACAACACGCGAAGCTCAAAGCGCCGAAAGAAATAAAACGCACCAGCAGTCATCAGGCAGCCCTTAATGGGTGTGAATTAACTCAAAACCAGCCAGGGCACCAAAGTATACCGCTGCGGCAGCAGGTTCTAAGTAGCCACACTGTTCCTAAGAGTGGTCCGGACCACTCGTGGGATTTTCTCTCAGCCATGCGGTTTTTACGCACAATTTCGCTTCGTGAATCCACTTACGAGCACTTTTCAGTGACGTAAGCAAATATAGCAACTGCCTCACCATCGCTGACATGTTCCCAAGCAGTCACAGCGCGCTTTATTTGCAGTGGCCGATGTGACAACTATGGCCTCTTACGACGTTTTTTTCGTTTCGTGAATCGACTTACGCAACAAAATTTCTCTTGCGCAAAAATGTTTTCGTAAGTGAGTTTTGTGAATCCGGGCCCTGAAGCGCAGGAGACAAGCCAAGTAAAGTTTCTTATTAAGTGACCCTTTTCGCAGCTACGTGAGCATTTTTCCAGGTCATTAATAACTCAAGAATACTTAATGTTAGCTGGCTCTATCTTGATCTTGATGTGCCTCTTCTCTGAGTGCAAATGGAAACGGCGTTATTACAGGCGATTTTTACGCAAGGATCTATTGGTACACCCGCGCGCTGCAGGACCACGACGCTTCCGCGAACAGACGACAACGCTTCCGCGAACAGACGACACTCCACCGGCGCTCCGGCTTCCCTAATGCTATGCAGCCGCCGTAGGTGACGCGCGCTGATTTCTGGAAAGGTCCATTAGGCGGATTGAAGTGACGCAGACTTGCCTACAGATTAGCACACATCCGATTACCACGGATTTCACCATTGGTTTATTTCACTAGAAACAACGTCGCAATCTTCTCGCTGCGAGTCTGGTTTGCACTTCGCGGCACGGCGCCCGTATGTTGGGTATTGCCACTTCGTGAAAAGAGGCTAATGAAAGCTCTCTGCCTGCACGACGCGTGTCCGTAGCGCCCGCACTAGCCACGTGCAAACGCTGCGTCATCGGTTGAGCCTCCTCTCGTTATCCGCTGTGCGGCGCGACCTTATCTGACAGTCGTACATCCTACATTCAGTCATACATCCTATGTGACTGATGTCACATAAGATGTGTGATAGGCTCAGGGGAATGCACATAGATGGATGTGGCTCCAGAAATCTGGGTAGTGATCACAAACGTATCAAGCTAAGTTTTGGAAGAGCAGTGAAAGTAGAAAGAAGGCAAGATGAGCAACTACAGGACAATTTTTATTCAGACAGGCAAATAGAAGTAGCTACTAAACAAATTGAGTAAGTAATGACTGAGGATAATAAAACAGTATGGGCGTACACGAATATAATTTGTCTGTTTGAGCTAAAGCTTGCTAAGGCACGTGACAAGTCACTCTGGAAAAGTAGACAAAAAACCGAAGAGTTGGGGTGAGGAAGTAAAGAGAGCCATAGCAAAACGTTAGGAAGCCTCCAGGGAACACAGAAATGCTTAGCAACAGGGTGAATCGACAGATGATGTAAAAAGAAAGGGGTATATATTTCTAGACTGTAGAAGATAAGCATTCCTTCTGTGAAAAGAAAAGATTAGAAGAAGGGGGCTCAGTGGCTGGCAGAAGCACACAAAAAGGATAGAAAGGCAGCTGTAAAACTTTGAAACTATCTAAACCCTCTAAGAAATGAGACAAGCCTCGACCAGAGGTTTATAGGTACAGCTCCAGTGTTCGATTAAAGGGGACGCAGCTATTTAATATATAAGAACAAGGATGACCAAAAAATGTCAACAAGGACGTGCCTTATGCACCTTAATAGACAAGGAAGGATGAAGTGGCGCAGTGGCTCCATTTTCACAACGAAAATAGGAAAAGCCTGAGAAGAAGATTCAACAACAGTACTACATCAACAGGCCCTGACGGCATCCAAATTATGCTGATAAAGAGATTGGGTCCCAAGTTTAAGCAAACTTTGAGAGAGCCAGCGAGCAAAACAATAATCGACGGTGATGGATGGAAACTTAACAGCATGAGCATGATCTATAAAGGAAAGGTGGACAAAGTTGACGTAAACAACTATTCGTTCTATAACAGTGACATCAAAGTGGTTTACTAGCTGGTGAGGCAGATTATTAAGAAAAGACTGCAGGCGTGAACAGAGGGGGAGGGTGTACAGGGGGAACTGTAAAATGGTTTTCCGAAACAAATGAGGTTGGAAGACGATCTGTTATCACTGACGCAGTGCATCGAAATAGCAGAAAAAGAACACAGGCCCCTGTGGCTAGCATTTTTGGATATCAAGGGAGCGTACAATAGCATGGTTCAAGAGGAATTGTTGGGAATACTGGACACACTAGGTGTAGAAGATTGAGCCACTAATCTTTTAAATGATATCTATAAACGTAACAAGGTAGTTATAAAATGGAAAAAAAACAGGTATCCGAACCCACTGAGATAAAATGATGGCTCAGGCAGGGGTGTTTTCTGTCACCCTTGTTATTCATGATGTACCTACACGGATTAGAGGCCAAATTAGAGGGGAATGGACATGGCTTCAACCTCCATTTTGTCAAACAAGGAAAACTCATTCAACAGGCACTACCAGAAGTGATGAACGCAGATGATATATAGGGCTAATGTCACATAGCAAGAAAGATTTGCAAGGATTGATAAACATCTTTGGTAATGAGGGAGATAAGTTTGATTTTAGATTCAGTAAGGAAAAATAAGTAGTCATGATTTTTAATGATAATAAAGGTAGTGAGCTTAGAATACAGGAGGTCACGTTAGAGATAACAGATAAATACAATTATTTGGGCATATGGATAAGCAATGAGATCGAGTACCTAAGAGAACACAAAGCATACGTAACGACTAAAGGTAACAGGATGATAATGTGAGAGGAATTTGAAAAATGGTCATGGTTCTTAGTCAGACGTTCGGCAATGCGGTGTTGTGTATGAGATCAGGTGTTAAAGCAGGATTATAGGTTAAAAAAGTGTAATAGGTAGGTTTGCTTTAGGAGCTCATGAAGATACACCTAATCAGGGAGTACAGGGTGATATGGGATGGACATCATTCGAGGGCAGAGAAGCTAGCAGCATGATAAAATTTGAGAAGCGATTGAGAAAAATGGTGGAGGAGCGTTGTGCTAGGAAGGTTTTCAGCTATTTGTACATGAGGAATGCCGATACAAAATGGAGAATGGGAACCAGAAAATTGACGGGTAATTAATTAGAAAACAGCAGGAGGCCAAACTAAAATAACTGAACGATTAAGGATAAGGTGAAGGAACCGGAGACCGACATGTGGAGAATAGACATGATTAATAAGTCGGAACTAGAGATCTGTCGAACTTTTCAGCAGGAAATTGCCAAGGAAAGGATCCATGATAATTCTCGGAGTCGTTATCTACTGTTTGAGGCCAAGACAGGAGTATTGCGAACCAAGACTAATATCGGGCCAAATACGAAGGAGTCGACACGGTATGCGCAGTGCGTGTGGAGAGGAGGAGGAAACTGCCAATCACCGGGTAGTGTTCTGTAAAGGGCTTCACCCTAGAGTTCAGAATGATGGCGCAGACTTTTTCAAAGCACTGTTGCTTAGGGACAGATAGGACAAAACAGACTTTAAGTGGGTAGAAATAACTAGAAGGAGGTTTTCTGATTGGTGGCTAAAATCAAGGCACGAGTGAAAATAAATCATTTACTGAAAAGGGCCAGTACTTCACCTCACCATTTAAAAGAACAAAAAGATAAATCTAGTTTTTGTTCAATAGTTATTATGGCTAGGGGCTGTTAGCCGGCGCGCGGTCTAAAGAGTACAGCCAAATGCATCCATTCATCCATCCATCAATCCATCCATCCATCCATCCATCCATCCATCCATTCATCCATCCATCCATCCATCCATCCATCCATTCATCCATCCATCCATCCATCCATCCATCCATCCATCCATCCATTGATCCATCACTTCATCCACCCGTCCGTCCGTCCGTACCTGGCCTGATGATTCGATGTACCTGGCCACGTGACCTTGGGTTATTGTGCGCGGAGGACGATATTTTCCTAATATTGAAATATTGTTCGTATCTTTATAATATGAAACATTAGTCCATGAAAGTGTACATACAGACCCGCGTCGCGTTAAGTGCATTCGCACTGGACGGACGGACGGATTGACGTCCGTCTGTCCCGTCCGTCTGTCCAGTGCGAATGCTACTAACGCGACGCGGGTCTGTATGTACAATTTTATGGAATAATGTTTCTTAATATAAAAATACGAGCAATATATCAATATTAACAAAATATCGTCCTCCGCGCACAATAATCAATGGTCACGTGGCCAAGTACATGGGATCATTCATGCCTTTACCAAGAGAGGCGCCACTGGTAAATTTTTACAACTTTCAATTATTAAAAATATGAGTCCTCGTTTTACGAAAAAAAAGATAGGGTTGGTGATGGACATTGTGAACCTTTTCATCAGTGGAGTGATCTCATTTCTTATTCTGTGCAGTTATGGATCCCCTATGTGTAGTGTGAACAGGATTTAGTAATGTCTTAAATATGTGTGCTGTGTCTTTCGCGAACGCCCATTAGTG
Source organism: Rhipicephalus microplus (assembly GCF_043290135.1). NCBI lineage: Eukaryota > Metazoa > Arthropoda > Arachnida > Ixodida > Ixodidae > Rhipicephalus > Rhipicephalus microplus. The sequence continues at coordinate 433,151,691 of NC_134710.1, read as the reverse complement.
AGAAGGTGCCGATGATCCTTAGAGCATCATCATCATCATTTTTAGCAATGGAATGCGTGCACTAATGGCTCGTGCTACCTCAGAAAAAGAACGTTCATCCACCGGTGAGCCCTGGCGCTGAAACGCTACCGTACCGTAGTCGCTATCGCTGTGATCGGAGCAATGTCCTGCTTAGGCACGGCACTCTTCTCGCTCACCGTGGCTCGACAAGGGCCCTTGGCCACAACCACTGCAAGTTGCAATTCCACGCTATGTCAAGACAGTAACCCAGACGGCAGAAAGAGGGATGTACCAGACGCGCCAGCGTGTCACAGCTTCTACGACTTCATATGCTCGCAGCATTACCACGCTCGACCGCTGCCCCATCAGCAGGCAATGCTGATGCTCGCACCGCAAGTCCACGCGTCACTGTCAAGCTTTCCAGCACTCTCCGAGACGTTGCTTCGTGGCTCATGTCCGGGACACTACGCGTTGCTTGGTGTCGATTTGCACCGTGCCTGCATGGGGCCGGCAGCGGCAGCCGACTGGCAAGAGGTGGATTGCCTCCTGCGGCAGCTCGGGCTCTCTGGCTGGCCCCTTGCGCGAGTGCGGCCACTAGATCGCTCACCGTCAGAGCTTGCTGGACTGTTGGACCTGAGGCTAGGTGTATTCCCCATTGTGCGTCTTTCCCTTCGAAGGCACTACGGACGCGTCACGGTGCAGCTTGACAGTACTCCGCTGCCACTGCGCCTCGACCAGCTCTCCGTACCGCTTAAAGATATTAGAAGCTACGTGCGTAGCGTGGAACGGGCGCTGAGCCTCCTGCAGGGCACAGCGCACAAAAACCAAAGTGGTGGCACGCCATATTGGGGTGCCGCTGCGGCAGCCATCGTCGAGCTGGAGCAAGCACTGGAAAGGGCACAGCCTCACGACTCATTTGTTTACGGTGCGAGAATGATTGCTCTCAGCGACTTCCCACGTTCACGCCAATGGAACTGGGCAGAGTACCTGACCATTGTGCCTGACAATACCGCGCTGTTGTTGCTGACTAACCGCACACTGCTGGTGCACGAGCCCGAACATCTGGCTTTCGCGACCGAAACGCTGGGCAGCACTAGTGCAGCAGTGCTGTTAAACTACCTCGGCTATAGGGCACTAGTGCATCTGGCACCGCTGCTACCGGCTGAGACCAACTGCCTGCTGCCGCTGGCGCCTTGGGCTGACACCGTGCCTTCACGGCTCGCTGGTTGTTTACGGCTGTTGGCACACCTGCATCCAACCACTTTTCGTTTCTTTGCTGCATTGGAGTCTGGCCAGACGGAGTATGCACCACCAAAGCCTGAAGACAGTGCCGAGGCACTTTTCATTTCCGCCCAGTGAGCTACCATGGCTGTAGTCGAGAGACTGCCCTGGCGCGACAAAGGTCTCGGATTGAGGCGTGCCCGAGCACTGCTCCAGGCGCGTCTGGTGAGAGGTGGTGTACCTAGGTCCGAGCATTGTCCGCGTGGCCACTCCTTGTACCCAGCCAAAGACGGTTTCCTTGAAGCTCTGCTCAAGGCACAATCGGCGACGCCCAACGCTTATTGGGTGCTGGATATTCCTGACGATGGTCTTGACTCTCGAAACCAAGACGGACCCTTTTCAATGAACGCCGATTACTTCGCTGATCCGGATGTGGTATATGTGTCGCCTGCCCTGTCGTTGGCTCTCCAAGAACGACCCCTCGGCGATGTTCAAGCAGCAGCGCCGATCGTCGAAGCGCTTTTACGCACCGTGCTTCCCGGTGAGCCGAACAAGCTGATTCGCACTTCGCTGCCAAAGCTGCGCTGTCTTGCGCGGCGCCTCGGCACCACGCCGTTCGACAGCCACATGCCGGATATGCTTCCAGAGCTTCTTCAACCTTCGGCTCTGCTTCAAATGTTGACGCGCGCTAATACGCGTCCTTTTCCCACTGTCCTGACGAAGGGAAAGCAAGAGCTGACAAAGCCTCAGATATTTTTCGTTCACTGGGCCATGACGTTATGCGAATCGCCGCACCTGCAGAAGCGACTTCATTGCTACAAGCTGATGCCGACGAAGCACCGCATCGACGTCACACTCGCCAACCACGCTGCGTTCCAAGAGGCCTTCCGCTGTCTTTCCAGCACCACAATGCACCGTTCCAAAGCCTTCCCATCGCTGATGGCACAAGTTTTGAAAAAAAAAAACAGATGCTCATGGCTACGTTTCCTTGATCTCCCTCGCTGGCACACATCCTGCTGGCAGTGGGTCACTTTAATCTGTATTTTTTTAAATGCGAAGCATTTCTTAGCGAGCTTCGGCGACTTTGGGCATATCTATCTATCTATCTATCTATCTATCTATCTATCTATCTATCTATCTATCTATCTATCTATCTATCTATCTATCTATCTATCTATCCTTCTACAACTTTTAGCTCTCCTGGCCGTTTCGTTAATGGTATCAATACCAAATTTGGTATGGCATAACATGACCCTATGACAAGCATAACTGGCTAGACATAACATGACTATCATGACATGCATGTCATGAATCTTATGATTCATATTCCAAGGGCTTGCTGCTCTTGCGGTGGTTTCGTTCACTTGACATGTTGCAAAATTGGTAAAGTATGACATGATTGCATGATGACCACAAGCGACAGACCCCAACATGAAAATCATGACATGCGTGTCATTTAACAACATGGCTGCATGCCACGCTCATGATGCGCTCTAGGCCATTTCGCTATCGCCACACATACTAAATTTGGTGTTACGGGACGTGAATGGATGACGAAGGTATGTGACTGGTGCAAACATATCATAAGATGCGTATCATGTAACAACATGACTACATGCTACACTCATGATGCGTTCGCGGCCGTTTCGCTAGCTTCACATACACCAAATTTGGTATTACGGGACGTAAATAGATGACGAAAGTATGTGACTGTTGCAAACATGACAATCATAAGATGCGTGTCATGTAACAACATGACTACCTGCCACACTCATGATGCGCTCGTGGGCGTTTCGCTATAGCTTCACATGTACCAAATTCGGTGTTACTTGACGTGAACGAATGACATGTAAATGACGCCTTCAAACATCATAATCATGACATGCGTGTCATGTAACAACAAGAATACATGCCACATTCATGATGCGCTCGCAGGCGTTTCGCTAGCGTCACATATACCAATTTTGGTATTAGTTCACGTGAATGTATGGCGAAGGTATGTGACTGGTGCAAACATGGTAATCATGAGATACGTGTAATGTAAGAACATGACTACGTGCCGCACTCAAAGCACCGAAACCCTCCGACGTGACTCGGCGCGCGACCACGCCGGCGTTCGTTTTGTCGCGTCACACTGGCGATGCCACGCCAAGCGCCGATCTGCCTGGCATATACTCGCAGGCGCACGCCGCGGTTCGTTGCTTTGACGCTTGTGCGTTTTAGCGCACCCGGCGTCCTTCCGTCACGAAGCTAAACAGACGCGGTGCTGTTTAGGTAACGGCGTCGGCGCAAAAAGCAGCATGTCGCATTTCGAGCCGGTTGCCGCCTCCTCTCGCTGACAGACGCTGGTCGCGCGTAGTGTCAGACAATAGAGTGCTCGCGTTTTGCTAGCGTAGCGCCACTGCGCCCAGCGTGGGCGTGCGTCAACGTTACGTGTGCTCGCCGCCGTTTCGCTAGCTTCACATATACCAAGTTTGGTATTACTGGACGTGAATGGACGACGAAGGTATGTTACACGTCCAAACATCATAATCATGATATTCGTGTCATGTAAAAGAATACTTCATTCTACGCTCATAGCGTTCTAACGGCCGTTCAGCTAGCTGCACATATACCAAATTCATTCTCAGGGGCCATGAATGGATTACAAAGGTAAATGACACGTCCAAACGTGATAATCATCACATGAAGGTAACGTACGGCATCAGTTATCTCCGGCTCGTATTGTTGTGCTGGTTTTAAAGTGACATATCAAGCTTTCACATTCGTGCTTCGCATATCAGTGATTCCCACTGTAGGGGGGATCTGCCAATTTTTGTTTTTATTCTAGACTTCCTTTCGTGAGGCGACCAACATAACTATGGTGGGCGAGTGTTACATGCTCAGCATCGACTGTGACGTCTTGCGTTTCTGTGCAGGTCATTCCAGGAAGAAGGCCGGCCGAAGTGCCTTCACGAGACAGGTACATTCATTTTTGGAAGTAATTAGCGCACGCACGCACGCACGCACGCACGCACACGCACACACACACACACACACACACACACACACCATGTACGAGATAATTTTGTTGCGTTTGTCTTTTTTCTTCTAGTCCTTGCCAATTACGTGCGCGGAATTCTCCCCAAAAAGCAACTCATATGGCTTTTTATACATTTATAGGAGACTAACGCGCACACTACTATTGGATACGGTGGCAGGTTGCAGAAGAAAAAAAAACTGAAGGTTCACTTGAAAAAAGCAGATATTGCTAAACTGCACGCGACGGATGAGGTCGACATACAGAAGTTCCAATTTGTTGCGCTGTATACATTGTCGAACGCTACTAAAGTAACGGAGTTTTTCGAAGAAATATTTCCGACGGTCCTTTTTGTTTAGATGACATGCAAACTTGTGCTTACGAGGGCGGCACACAGAGCTGCATACATTAGGCGAAGGCAATATTTTTTCGCATGTCGCGTATATCTCTTATCCCACGAGTAGCGAAAAAGACGCCGGTGAAAAACGAATGCTAACGACCATGAAAACTACGCCTGCACGGCAATGCATGCTTCTTGTGCGTATATGTACAAGAACCCCGTACGGGACCGGTACAACACATCAACAGTACTAAAGAAACTACGAATGGTGAAGCAGAACAGATTTCATTGCAGCCTTATAGTGTTTAACACTATAAAGAAGTGCAGCATTGAATTCACAATAAATTATCAAAGCCAGCTGAAGCTTGCTTTCTCTTCTCTTGACAAATCACGGGAGACGCTCGAAAATCACTCGTAAAAAGACTATCTATCATCCATTGGCTAATTTGAACATGGCGCGCTCGGTCGTTACAGAGATCGCCGCTAGAAGCCACGACTTGTGCGATAACACTGAGAAAGGCACGCATTCGAAGAAAAAGAGAAAAAAAGCGCTCAAGGTCACGAGGCGCATGTGACGTTTTTCTTTGCCCTTGCCATCCCTCCCTGCTTAGCTTCCAGCGCTTTCATCGGGATGAGAGAAGATAATGCCTTTGCAGCATGCAAAAAATTTTGGCAAGTCCACTCGCACAGGACGGACTCCTAAAATTTTTGCGCTGTTGAACTGGTGAGGCAACAAGCTCTCCAAGTGAATTCATTGAATGGTTACTTGAAAAGATGATTCAGGGTTCCTTTAAAAGACAGGAAAAAGAGGGCTAATGCTGTCCTAAGAAACCTTAAATATGCTAGTGAAATAATGGACTTCGTCACCTGTAATCAAGATAGCCCCCAGAATTATCATGAGATAGCAAATTCCATTTCTACGTCTACCTTGTCTGAAGACGTTGCGCGAAGCTTGGGTTGCGAATTTTTTTCGCCAGACGTTTTCTTCTGAACCAGTATTTGCGCTGCCTTTCGGCCACCGAATTGGTTGTAAAACCATTTGCTCATGAATAAAAACATGCGTACCCATCTTTATTAGGAACTTTAGCAGACAGGCATGGCAGAAGGGTACCCATTTGTAGGGAACAAAGAAGTTCCCACGTTTTTATTGGCAAAAAAGTCTATGGGAAAGCAATCACTGACCAACTTTGTCGGGTTTGCTTTGTATTTTTTTGTTAGTGAGAACTAACTGAAAATTACGGCAAGATAAATATAGGTGATGTTATTAAATTTAATAGAAATGTAAATGTGAAGAACCGAAAGTGAACGAGCAGCCACCAGCAGAATCCGAACCTGTGACCTTATATACAGTTTCTATGCTCTACCACTGAGATGGGGTGGTGTTCATGCCTCTGTCCACTTAAAAGGGTGTATATGTTGATGCAAACGCGAGAGCATCAGTAGGCGACGCCTGTTGCCATTGCGGCGAACGTGGAATATAAGAGTAACTTAGTATTCGCACAAGGTTCTCATACATCAAGCAGCATACTGTTTTTTGCGCATTTGCAGTTCGGCACTTTTGGTGTCCATATTAATACAAGACAATGGTGGTCCATGAGTTATTCGGAGTTGTGAGGTACGCTTTGTTTCGTCGGTGCTCTCAATGCGCCCGTCATATCGCTACGTGCCAGTGGCATCGAGATGAAGAGGAACACGACCGAGATCGGCGGCACTGCTCGCTGAACCAGTTGTAAATGTATCTGTGTCTACTCCTACGAGTCTGCATCCTTCCCGTAGCAATATTTTCGCCCGTCGAGAACTACGAATACTCTGCCGTTTGATTATTCCGTAGATGGCATTACTTCACCGAACTATGCACGTGCACCGCCTGCCAGGGAAAGGTCGCTTATTGCACTCTCTCTCCTATCATTCATCGAAGAAATTTTCCCTTCAAGGTCACATCTTTCTCGTTTGACAGCATATAGCGAGGAGGCAGCGAATGCGATCGTCAGACACCCTATCTCACGTGAGATTTCTGGCTTGTGTCAATCGTGTCAGGCTTTTAGGGGCGAAGCTCCTTATAGCGGCACCCGTTCGTCCCTCGTAGTCGTAGTAGTAGTCGTAGTGTGTAACCAGTCTTACATTTTGACCTCCAAGGTGGTGCCGGTGAGAGATTTCTTCTGTGCGTTGTTGAATAATAAAAAATTCGCAGCGTGCGCGTTCACTAAAAGCCGAACTCTCCTGTCTCTCATTCCCCCTTAGCAGCCGTTGGCATGTACATTCAGCACTATCCGACAAGAAAGGGTTGCTACGTTATACTCGCTGGGCATAACCTCCTTGGTTTTAGAAAGGTTTAGCGAGCGTTGGGCCGCAGTGCCATGAATACAGTCAAATAGTATATACCATGAACTCAAGGTGGTTAAAGCTGGGAAGTAAACACAAAGCGCAAGCCGTAAGAAAGTGCGCGTGTGCCTCCTCTCGTTTAGTCCTTAGAATGTCTGCGGGATGGCGGTGAAATGTGGAATATATGATGAAAAGATGTGAGATGGTGGTACTTGGAGTGTTGAACAGATGGACGAACGGACACACAGACAGATGCATGGACGGACTCACGGATGGCTGCACCGACTGATGAACGCATGGACAGGTGTAGGCGCGGATGCATGAATGAACGCAGGGACGGACGCACAGATGGACGTGCGGACGCACGAACAGACGCACGCACGGACGGGCGAATGGACGCACGGACGGTCACACAGACGGACGCATGGATGGACGGAAGCAGGAACGAATGGACGGACGGATGCTTCGCCCCCCTCTCCGTCATTCACTGCGTGTATATGCTGCCATTTTTTTTTTTCATTATGTTTGGCTCGCTGCGTATCCAAGATGACACTCCAATTACTTAACGTGTGAATCTGCCCTGCCATTTTCCGTTCCGTTCGAAATGCTTTGCTTTGTTGTAACGCTCCATCTACGAACCTCAAGCGCCTCTCCCCGCGTCGTGACCTCGTGCACAAAGTAGCGGGCGGGACGTTGAAGGTCCATGGCGACCTGTCAACGTGCAGTCTTCCTCGTTCTGACAGTTATAAAGTTTCCTCCAGCGCAACAAGTTACTTGTAGGTGTGAAACGATTGCTAAACAGCTTTTTTTTTCACTAAGCATGAGCGCCGGCGCCAATGTCTCGGGCTGCTATCAAAGACAAATATCGCCTTGTACGAGTGGAGCCACCGCACAATGAAACCCAGCCCATGAACAGGCGTTTGTGGGTACAATATGAGCTGAAAAACAAGGACAACATGGCTATTGCGTTTAATAAAAGGAAAGTTATGAAAACATACAAAAGTTGATGCGCCTACTACGCATCAACTGCTCGTCCCCACCGGATATTCCGTCGGAGGAACTACTATCACCGGAAATCACCGTGCTATGGAAGGCCGCATCGTCATCAACCACAGCATCATCAAGTATAAAGGAACATCACCCGCTGACGCCACTTCGTGGGCTCGGTGACTGCACCACAATGCAGCCATCTAATCCACTTACCTTTGCAATGCAGACGACCATACTTGTGTTTGCCAGCCTGCAGCTGTCGAACATGATAGGCCTATCCTCGGGGGCGTCATCTATGTTGGTGCTGCCGGGCTCCGAAAGCGAGCCAGGCTCCTGCCGCCTACTACGCATCAACTGCTCGTCCCCACCGGATATTCCGTCGGAGGAACTACTATCACCGGAAATCACCGTGCTATGGAAGGCCGCATCGTCATCAACCACAGCATCATCAAGTATAAAGGAACATCACCCGCTGACGCCACTTCGTGGGCTCGGTGACTGCACCACAATGCAGCCATCTAATCCACTTACCTTTGCAATGCAGGTTAGTAAATCGTATGTCCTCTTCGCTAAAAAGTCGAGTAATTACTTCCTGGTGCAGTTCCCGAGCCCCCACTGCTGTATTGCTATTGCTGTTGAGTGTGCTCATATGATTCACTCGTTGCTGATCTTATCGGGTGACGTCGAAACTAATCCTGGCCCTAACGGAAACGCTGCTATTCTTACTGAGCTACAAAAGCTAAGTGCCGGCCAGGCCCAGCTGATTGCCGAAGTTCAGAGTTTGAAATCTCAACTAAGCACAACGGATAAAAGAATAACAGACTTAAACAAACGAATGGGCGATCTCGAAACACATTACCAAACTCTTCTTCCCCTCAGAAATGATATCGAAAAAACACAGGCTAACGTAATCAACATGACTAAAAAAATTCAAGAGCTAGAAACTTCCCTGGATGACGCTGAAAACAGGTCGCGCCGGAATGACCTTCTATTCTACGGCATCCCTGACCCCACTAGGAATGAAACGTGGGCTGAATCTGAAAAAATGATAATCGATATCTGCAACAATAACCTTGGACTAACAGTGCAGCCTAACGACATAGAACGCGCACATCGTCTCGGTATTCATTCACTAAACAGAAATCGTCCCATAATTGTGAAATTTTTATCATACAAAACCAGAGATGCACTTTTATCAAACGGCAGGAAACTGAAGAACACTAACTACAGCATCGGGGAGGACTTTTCCCGCCCCGTTCAATATGCGCGCAAGCAATTACTTGCATTTGCAAAAGCACGTTCGGACAAGTTCTCCTTGCGGTTCAAGACACTGCACGTCGGGTCGAAGCGCTATATATTTGACGCATCATCACACATGGTTAAGGAAATTGCATAGCGGTTACCCCGCCAACAAAGAGCAATAAAACGCCAAACGGCTTCCCCATGTCATGTTCTCTCGTTTTCCGTAATATTCACTAACATACGTAGCCTTCTTCCAAAACGTGAACTCATATCCAACATTATCTCGTCATCAAAAAGCAACATACTCGTATTAACAGAAACGTGGCTTACCAGCGATATAACGGATGCGGAAATATTAACTGACTTACAGGACTTCCACGTGTACCGAAATGACCGAAATGGCTCACGGGGGGGCGGAGTACTTATCGCAGTTCGTCGGGGCATATCTTGCTCCGTTGTTAACGTCGATTCCGATACCGAATCCCTGTGGCTAATTTGTCGTACTAACACCGTAACTGTCATACTTGGCGTCTGCTACAGGCCCCCGCAAACGGATCCAAATTTTCCATGTCACCTGAACAATTCCATTCAAAAACTTACTTCCGCTTACCCAAAGGCTCGCATTCTTCTGTTCGGTGATTTTAACTACCCTAATATTGACTGGCAAAACATAGTTACTTCTACATTATCATGTCACGCAGAGGCGAAAAACTTCCTCGATGTATGTCTCAACTTTAACCTTACACAATTAGTCGCCCAACCAACCCGTGTCACACGAGGATCAGCAAATATTCTCGACCTGATATTAACCAATAGCCCCGAGAACCTATTATCTATTACTTACCTTCCTGAGATCAGCGACCACAAGGTCATACATGCTTTATTTTCATTTACCTCGACCAAAAAACAGACGACTAATAAAACAATTGTTCTTTATGATAAGGGTAACTATAGTGCAATATCTGAAGATCTCAGTAACTCTTTTAATCAGTATGAATCTACATTTCACACGCGCTCAGTTCATGACAACTGGTTGATCTTTAAGGACAAAGTAAATCACCTCTCTGATATGTTTATCCCGAAGATTACTTTTCAAACTAACCGCAATAAACCATGGTTTTCTCGGCATTTAAAAAAACTTGAAAACAAAAAGAAACGACTTTTTCGTACCGCCAAACGCAACGGCAAGCCTACTGCATGGCAAAAATACATCGAAGCTGAAAAATCATATTTGCTATCTGTTCGTAAAGCCAAATACTCGTTTTACCATATAGACTTACCTAATCTCTTAATCAGGAACCCCAAGCAATTCTGGCAAGTTCTAAACCCCACACATCCTTCCGATATTAAACTAACGAATGATTCACACGAGACAGTGACTGACCATGATTGCGCAGAAATATTCAACGAAGCATTTGCATCTGTCTTCACTACTGAACTTGACATGCCCTCACAGTCGCCATCATTTAGCGTAGAAACTTTCATGCCTGCTGTCACCTTCTTCGAAGAAGGCATTTCATCTATAATCCACAAATTAAAACTTTCTTCATCAGCTGGTATGGATTCCATCAACTCGAAACTCCTCAAGAATGTGAAATCGACTTGCGCAGCATACTTATGTCTTATCTTCTCACAGTCACTCACCTCAGGAATCATGCCGGATGATTGGAAAACGGGCAAGGTCGTTCCAGTCTACAAATCAGGTAACAGAAACTCACCCTTGAACTACCGCCCCATTTCATTAACCAGCGTGCCTTGTAAGATCATGGAACACGTCATCTACTCACAAATCTTCAATTTTTTGGACTCCAACGAATTTTTTCATCCTTCACAGCACGGATTTCGAAAGGGCCTTTCTTGCGAAACCCAATTAGCACAATTCGTTCATGACCTACAGACTAATCTCGACTGTAATATCCAAACCGACTCAATATTCCTTGATTTTGCAAAAGCTTTCGACAAGGTTCCTCACCAGCGTCTGTTACTGAAACTTTCAAAACTAAACTTGCATCCTAACATCTTCAGGTGGCTTGAGGAGTTTCTAACTAACCGCTCGCAATCTGTCTATCTTAACGGCCACCTGTCTAAACCACTCCCAGTCACCTCAGGCGTCCCACAAGGGTCTGTTCTCGGTCCTCTCCTATTCCTAATATATATTAATGACTTACCATTGCATGTTTCCTGTAACATTCGCATGTTCGCTGACGATTGCGTAATCTATCATACTATTACTAATTGTCATGACCATCACATCCTTCAGAGCAACCTTAACAATATAATAAACTGGTGTAATATTTGGCTAATGACTCTCAACCCCACTAAATGCAAACTCTTGTCCTTCTCTCGTCGTCACAATCCCTCTCGCTTTCAGTATTCTATTTCTAAATCATGTATCGAATTAGTAGAATCGTATAAATATCTAGGAGTCACCCTTTGTTCTAATTTATCATGGCGCGCCCATATTACAAACATCATTTCAGCATCGAACAAAACACTGGGTTTTCTTAAACGCCACCTTCGCCTTTCCCCACCACATGTTAGATTACTCGCGTATAAATCGCTTATAAGACCAAAATTAGAATACGCATCTGCCATCTGGAGCCCCCATCAAGCATACCTAATCACTGCCTTGGAAGGTGTTCAAAATCGGGCCACCCGTTTCATCCATTCCTCATATTCATATGACATCAGCATTTCACCATTGAAACATGAATCTGGCCTATCACTCCTTTCTTATCGTCGCCGCATTGCTAGCCTAACTCTTTATCATAAGTTTTTTTATTCTTCACTCAATCAAGCTCCTTATATAACAGCCGCCTCACGCATTTCCCACCGCACCAGTCATTCACTTCAAGTTGCCCGCCCGCCATCACGCACCACTACGTTTGCTGCTTCGTTTTTCCTCAGAGCAGCTTCAGACTGGAACGGCCTGCCCTACGACATTGTCACAATTGCCTCATCATCTACCTTCCTGGAACGCCTCACCGATCATCTGCCATGTTAATTCAATTTTAACTGTTTGTTTGCAATGTTAATTGAATCTCCGCTGTTTTGAATTGTAATCCCACCCCTTATGTAACACCCCCTGAATGGGGGCCTTTAAGGAAATAAAACTGAACTGAACTGAACTGAAAAGAAAAACTATCTCTCTACTGGTGTAGGAGATGAACACGCGCTGGCGACGCTTCATATTAAACGCATTACAGTGAATGCTTACTCTCAAATCTGTTGTTTATGTATTCGGGGGCACTTATCTATTATTAATATTTAAAAAAAGCCTGCTGCGCACTACTTGTGCCAAGCCTGAATAATGAGCGGAGCTGGATCATTTGCCTTGTTTTTCTTTACTTTCTTTTCCGTCATCTCCATGTTTTCCCTTCTTTTTTCTCTCTCTGTTTTCACCTTTATTTGTCGTTGGGAATTTGCGCCGCTTTGTCTTCTTCTAAATATTTTTCTTTCTTGGATTTTTATTTTTCTTCGTAATTATTTTCTTTTTTCCTCCCTCTCACTCTATTTCTGGCATCCTCTTTGTTTTCACCTCTTTCTCCTTCTCCGATTTCCTCTGTTTGTTTGTTTTTCTGCCTTGCTCTTTCACTTTTTTCATTCCTTCTTTATTGTCTTCTTCTTTCTTTCTTTCTTTATTTATTTCTTTCTTTTTGTACTCATTTCATCGCCCTTCGGAGTGATTGCATTCAAGCCTTGTGCACAAATGAGTGCACATGTTCATGAGCGAGGTAGAGGATGAAGAGGAAGATGAATAAAGCGCGTGTCATTCATCATGATCATCATAGTATTCTGTTCACTCTCTTTGGAATAAGACGGCTTGAACAGCTCAGTGGTTGGACAAAAAATCAGCAGGTCTCACATACCACGAGAATCGATGTTATGCGAAGCATGTGAGGGGAAGATGACTGTGGTGTAATCTTTTTGTTGAGCGAAACGTTACTGATTGACAATAACTTGAATATGTCAAAATGTTATGCGCACAGGCATGTACGTTGAACAATCGTTTATGTTTTATATGACCAGTTATTTACAATTGCGTGACGATGCCAACAGCAACATGGGTGTTACCAAGTGGCAGGATGAAACGTAGCAATTGTACGTGCGAGGATGGCAGCTTTCGCAAACGAAACGTAGACCAACTTCAGTGGGATGGGCCTGAAAACAATTGACGATGACCCGATGTGACGCCTGTACCATTTGAGTACATTTGTAATGTTTGTAAAATTACAAGGGCAGCTATGTAACCCCAATGAACGTTTCACCGACATTATACGCCTGCATAGGGTCTTTTTTCAAAACAGCTCAGAGACCGGACGGCTCCGTGATAGAATACTTGACTGCCAAGCCAAATGCCTGGGTTTGATTTCTTCTGGGAGCACAACAATTAGTAACGCCATAGCGCTGAAGAGATCGTTTCACAGAAATGCCTGCGTCGGTGTCAGCGCAATTGGTTGTAAACAAAAAGTAACCATCTTCTCTGTGACCGCAAAATAGAAATTTGGCAGATCCCACGTACCTAAGAATCGCTGTTATGCGAAGCATGCGAAGGAAAGTTGACCGTGTTGCAATTTTTTTATTGAACGATGTGCCATGAAATTACATTAAATGTATGTTGTTATGCCACAAGCATGGTCCTCGTTCGGGAGCACTTGTTCCCACCAGATCGAGCGCTGTTGCCGCGAACTGTGTCCCCCCTCCCAGCGCCGCCTTACATGCAGAAGGCGGCACGGTGCAGTTCCGGGGATAACGTTGCCTCCCTCCCTGAGCCACCTTGCAGTTCCAGGCATGGCTGCGTCTCCTCCGCCGAATCCCGGGAACTGGTCTGAGAGAATGGACCAAAGACGTTATTTAAGGCCGTATGGCCCCATGTTCGGAGGATTTTGCCTCAGCCGACGTTGTCGTGCTGGCCGGCTCTGTACAAACGACAAACTGCTACAGTAAACGCTCCTTCTTGTTGCTGTTTTCGAAACAGATTGCCTCCCTATTTCGTCTTGGGGTGAAGGCTTCAGCGAAGTCCGTTCGACTGCTCGCCGCTCTTCGCCCCCGCTACCATCGTGACACAGTGAATTCCTAACAATGTACAAACGTTGCACGCACAGACATATGTTGAAGAGTTGCAGATGTTCATATAACCAGTTGTTTGCACTTGCGCGACGATGCCAACTGGAACATGCGTATTAGCAACAGCAGAAGCTGACATGAAGCACCGATGCTCGCGAGGATGCTGGCCCTGGACACTGCTACATAAATCAACTTCAGCGCATGGCAAATAACCACAATTGACATTAACCCGATGTCACGGCTGTATCAAAGGAGTGCATATGTAACGTTTATAAAATTGCCTAGGCAGCGCTGCAACCCTTATTGACCTTTCGCGAAGATTAGCGTCTATTTGAAGAGTAGGTCCGAGACCAGGCGTAGCTCTGTAATAAAATCTTTCAATGCCACGCAGAATGGTTGTGTTTGATTCCAGCTGGGAGACCCTGTCATTTATTCTTTGCACTCGTCGGCTCGACGCTACCGATGCCGGGTATTTCTTAACGCTCGCGCGTTGAAATTGCCCAAGCGGGATCTTGTAGTTCCTGGGTTGCTACAAAGTGTCAATAGCCTGTGGCACATACGCGCATACCAGCGGCACATACCCGCCCGTGGGTGTGTGCCACTGTCTGGCGGGAAGTGTTTGACAACGTACGCCACAGGATTGTGACACTATTCATGTCTTTACAAGCGCGTTATATGCGTCCAACTATTTTAACTTTCTATGCTAATTTTGGTTCACGCCAAGTTAATGGGGTGACCACGAGAGCACCCAAACGCAAACGGCTAGATAGATAGATAGATAGATAGATAGATAGATAGATAGATAGATAGATAGATAGATAGATAGATAGATAGATAGATAGATAGATAGATAGATAGATAGATAGATAGATAGATAGATAGATAGATAGATAGATAGATAGATAGATAGATAGATAGATAGATAGATAGATAGATAGATAGATAGATAGATAGATAGATAGATAGATAGATAGATAGATAGATAGATAGATAGATAGATAGATAGATAGATAGATAGATAGATAGATAGATAGATAAGCTCAATGTCGTTGAAGTTCGCTAAGAAATGCTTCGCATTTAAAAAAATGCAAATGAAACCAGCAATAAATGTTACCGGACCTGAGTGAAGGTCGAACGCGGGCCTTTTCCCAGGTAGGAAAGTTCTCTACCACACGGCTACGCGTCTGTTTAGAAATGTTCAACAGTGTTTTCAAAATAAAAAAAGAAGATCATGTGCCTTTAACGCTCCGTACAGCAATTTCATTATGTTCGTTTAGGTAAAATTTTTGTTTTACTGAGATGTGCTAAAAATCTTCTCAGCTGTCACTTGTTTGCCATTTATTTGGCCTCCTGGGCCACAGTCAAGCTGTTTGATTATAACGTTTAGCCCAGAGAGCATTCAGAACGCAATATGCTGTTAATTATGGAAAATAAAGAGAATAAACGATTGCAGTGAAAAAAAAGCTTCTCCTGCTTGGAAATGGAGTGCAAATAACATTCATGCTAAACAAGCACATGAGTCCATTGTACAGGCTTCACAATGCAAGATGTAATATCGCAGCAATATTGCGTGGTACCAGCGTACGTTGCCATCGGGGGTCAGAACAGCTGATTATCATAAATACCTCGTGGTTTAGAACCAGCTACCCATTACAAAGGCACCCATTTTACTGCACGTATTCTCTCAAGAACGCGTAGTGACCGGTGCATTGCAGGTTCAAGAATATTTAACGCGTTGAACTTTTCGTGCTTTAAAGCATTGCGCACAATGCAGACATACGCGAAACTTCTCTGATATACGCTGCTTTCAACATGGTACTAATCCGCTATTTAAACTTAGCGAGTGGTGTCATACAATAAAGTGTGCACCAAGTGGTTCAAGTACTTACTAGGGACAAGATATCGCTATCACGTTCAAGATGAAGCTTAAGGATCCCCTAAACATTTATTGGCGGGTCGACGCTGTCGGTGTAATTAGCACACCCGCATTTTAAATTTGCAATATTTGTTCTCACCGTTTATCGGTAGATTAAACAGTCAAACACCTGTGTCGCACTCCCGTATACCACGGCCCCTGCTTTACGGATATGTGCCATACGCTTATGAAGGAAAGGTTTTGACAGTCATAGTTGCCAAATTTTTTTATGCATCCTTTTATACCGATTTCCTTCTAACCTAAATTAGGAATATGATAGTGAGAGCGCCCAGATGTAGGTGGCTAGATAGATACATATGTGGCTAGCACTGTGCGCAAACCTGTTCTGAATCCACTGGTTAGCCCGGCGCCACACGGCTACTTGCTACAACACGCTTCCTGTGTTTTCCGTGTGCCATAAAATCACTTGCTTGTTACATGACGTCATGAATCTGTGAAGGGACAGTGCCATCGAGCTCCACCGGAGGCTTACGTCACCACTGATGGCTATAAAACCGAAGCTACCATTTCGGTTTCACCCTTGTTTCTCTCACGATTCGGTGGCAGTGGTGGCGTGCGCGCCCCGCTGCTGCTACAATAATGAACGATCATTACCTTTTTTGTTAGAATGAGGTCTTTTATCGACAAGGCGTCTCACATTTGGTGACCCGGAAGTGATGTGGGATGCCGCAGCGACAAGCTCCCACGTGTTCGGCCTAACCAACTCGTCGCTCAGTTCACCACCAACATGTCAGCGGGAAAGACAATAGAGAGTTTTAGTACTGCGTACGCTGCGTACGTGGGGGCGTTGCGTACGTAAGGACGCCACGTTCTGCGTAGTGCGCATGTGCAGACCGCAATGCGCACGTATCGCGTTACGTACGCAGCCGCTACATACGCACGCATGAGATGCGTGCGTGCGTACGTATGAGGAGATCGCGCCGCTCTCGAACAAGTTCGCGACAGCGCGAGACTTCGTTTTGCAAAATGGTGGCATCGAAGGCAAGCACCGACCGGCTCTGTGGCTTAAAATATGGCCATAATCTGGCTATAACACTTGGATTGGCTCACATTGGCTGTCAAAAACACGTGCTTCTATTTTGATCTACCAGATGGCGCAACACGCTTCACGCTCGTTACGTACGCGGGTACTACGGCGTACTAAAAGCCGATTAGTGGCAAACGACGCCACGTAACGCAAGGCGCTTGTGTGATGCGTACGTAGCACGATTCCGCAGTACTAAAACTCTTTAATGTGGTCACCACCGCGCTTTCACGTATAGCCACTAAAAGCTCGGTGCACAGTGGGCGTCCTCGCCAGGGCTCTCACCACTGACGCCGAACTACAGGAACTTCGCAACGTCCTCCCTCCAAGAAGTCCCCATTCCAGGGTTGGCAACGACAATCTGCTGCGACAGGTACACAGCACGTAGCAGTCCCTATGTGCCCCTGTGTCATCGCCGTGCTCTTTTCAAGCAGCTCCACAACCTCAGCTATCCCGGCATACGGGCCTCTACACGCCTCGGGGCTGACTGCTATGTCTGGCCCTCCATGCAGCGGGATTGTAGCACGTGGCCGTGCTTCTGCATTCACTGCCGACGCGCTAAAATTGCCAGGCACGCCACATTTCCTTTGGATCATTACCTCGGCCCTCAGGTTGCTTCGAGCATGTCCACCTCGACATCAGAGGGCCCCCAGCTGTACCCGACCGCTACTGCCTCACCGCCATCGACCGGTACACTAGATGGCCCGGAGGATGGCCCCTCGAGGTAATCACCGCGGAAGACGTCACCTCAGCCTTCTTCACCGGCTAGATTGGTCGCTGTGATGCGCACAAACCTGCGCAGCCTCCATCTCATCACTGGTTAGCCCAGCTTGACATGGCCACTTGCTGCAACACGCTTCCGATAAAAGACAGAACCATGGAGGAAGAAAAAACTGAGGAGAGGCCCTGTCCTATCTCAATGCATTATGAGAAGTGTGGCGGTAGTGACGTCAAATTTATGGGCACACAAACCAGTTTGGGGCAAATAAAACAGCAGGCACTCCGTCGTGTGCTCTCAGCGCTGGTTAGTTTCTGCATGGACTTATTGCCCCAGCGTAAACATAACGCGTATCCTATGATTTGCATGCAGTAAAATGTTCCGAAAACAAATTTCCCAGACTGTTCGTGCGTGAGAGGCCCAAACACGGCGTGCTGAAGTAATTCGTGGAGTGTTTTTGTGCAACAGCAGAGAGCACCGGTACGTGTCGTAACCGAAATTATTCAGCCCCTACATAATCGTATTCGAACTCACCCAGTGGTGACTTACGCGTTCTGCTCGCCGTAAGGCCTTTTTTTCCTTTGCCTGATTTCCCGATCTACGGGCTGATTTGTAGTTCTTTGCTCGAATATAGTGTCAGTGTAGCAATGGACGATTTTGAGAGCTTGCTTCGTAGCTATTTCGTGCAATGATAGCCTAGTGCTTGACGTACTTCACGTTGGTAAGAAGGCACCACGGTATTCTATACGCCATCATGCCCGTAAAATGTGTAATTCCAGTGCGCACACAACTAACACGCAGCGAACGCACTCCGTACAATACATACACATTCAGTTCGACTAACTAGAAAAGTTTATTTTCTTTCCGTATGAACGAACTTCAACGACACAACTTCAACAAACACGACACGATGCCTACAACACAAAAAACGGAAGTTCGCGTGTGTTCTCAGTTGACACGGTGAGTAAGATCCAATGGAGCGTACAGCTGAGAGCTCCACATGCAAATGCCATGCATTAATGATCAATAGTGAAGCGAACATACGTGAAAAGTGCCAGCACGTACATCCGGTGGTGCACGCGATTCGCACCGAGTACACACTACAGCTGGGTATCACACAGTTTTACTAAAACGCGCAACAGAAGGAGTACTCGTGAATTGACTCGCTGCCGGCAGAGAACACCTACCAGATTCCACTCCGCCGGCGCCGCTTCCAAAGCTGCCGCGGTGGCTGCTCGCCGGAAATCGCGAAGTGTTTGTCTACTTTTCCGCTAGGAGGTAGTGCGGGTGTTTGTGATGCGGCGGCTTCACGAATATGACGTCACGGCCTCTCCTGTATTTTTCCTTCCTCCATGGATAGAGGCACCGCTGCTACACCAGAGTGATATAAAAGGTCAAGAGAGGACACTTCCATAGGCCCCTGCGGCTGGATGGATCAATGAATGTTGTTGTTCACTTATTGATCGTGGCGCATACCTACTATAGGGGATGGGCCAAGAATCGAGTGGTTTTAAAAATTATTGTTCAGATATAAAACGATGGAGATATAATAGAAAAATTACCGATGACCCCGGAAAGTGTGGTGCTTCATGTATTGCATAGAATATTTACATAAACGAATTTATTCTTAGAATAGAGCAATCCTCTGATTTTTATACGTATATAGTTTTGTAGACATGTTAGGATAATGAAACAGGTTAATTTGTCAACCTATTAGTTTCATCGATAGAGTCCCGGACGGCCGCGCATACTCTCGCATTTGAGAACCCAAAAGTGGAAGCTCCAAAAGACAAAATGACAGGCACAGTCTGGTCAATAACAATACCACGTAAAGGTATTTCTAAAAGGGTTTTCGTAATGTGTTAAACCGCCTGCAGGTCAAAAAGAAATGATCTATTGATTCCAGTTCATCACAGAACACGCACAGTGGCGAAAGTGCCTGATCAGACATGTATTTATAGAAATTTAGATTTGGTACCCGGCAACGCAGCCTTGTCATAGCTACTTCCTGATTACGAGTGCGACAAAAGTCTCTCGACCGACCGACCGACCGACCGACCGACCGACCAGCCGGCCGGCCGGCCGGCCAGCCAGCCAGCCAGCCAGCCAGCCGGCCGACCGATTGACCGACCGACCGACCGACCGACCGGCCGACCGACCAACCAACCAACCAACCAACCAACCAACCAACCAAATCTCTAGAAGACATAGCACAAGGTTTAGAACGCCGCTTCACTGCTAATCTTTCGGTGATTCGGTCCATGCTGGTAAACTTGCATGAATTTCCAGAAGTTTCTTTAGCTGAGTTGAGTCAGACAGTATTGTGCTTACTGAGGACATCTCCCGGACCAGATGGAATTACGAACTCTGTGTTAAAGTGTTTACTCCAGGAATCACCTAATCTTTTGCTAGAACTAGTGAATTATTCGTTAGGAAACGCATGGATACCTCAAGAATGGAAACTTGCCAAAATTGTATTGCTGCTAAAAAATGAAAATGAAGCATACATGTTGGATAACATAAGGCCGATTGCACTGATATCAAACTTAGTGAAATTGGTTGAGAGAATCACCAATATACGAAATAATGAACTTATTACCGTGAGGTCAATTCTAAGCCACTGTCAAATTTGGTTCAGGGCTGGTTGTTCCATTTGGGATGACCACGTTGATTTAGAAAGTCGGCTGAATTAGCTCGGCTACATAAAAAATATGCAGCATTAGTTACCTTAGACATCGCTAAAGTAAATGATACCGTGGAGCACTTTATTTTGATAGATCGATTAGAATACCTTGATTTTCCATCGGATATACTAGCGTGGGTTCACAATTTTCTTGCAGACAGGAAATTTTATTGTTCTAAAAATGGGTTATCATCATCTATTCATACACAAACGAGGGGAGTACAACCAGGCTCAGTGCTTCCCCCGGTGCTATTTAAATTACTAATCGGCACTTTTCAAAATAACAGGATATAACAATTTATGTTTATGCAGATGATATCGCGTTTTTCGCAATGGCAGATAACACTCAGACCTTTTATGAACAGCTGCAGACTTACCTTAATATAGTGGAGAGTTGCTCGATGGCAACTTCTTTCCACTTAATCCGAGTTAATGCGATCTCCTTGTTTTCCCGCTGCATTACCCTGTGCACATCTCTCTGTCTTACCATCATGAGGATATACCACAGGTGGAATCTGTTAAATACCTTGGAGTAATTTATCACACATCGCTTAACTGGCGACCTCATTTCGAATATATTGCTGGAAAAGGTGTGCGGGCCATTAGCATATTACGTAGGCTGAGCAACTACCCCATAGGTATTAGAAGAGACCCATTGGTAATGATATATCGCATGTATGTTCGTCCCATTTTGGAATTTGGTTGTGTACTTTTCTCTGAAGTTCCAGCTTACAAGTTGCGGCCTCTAATTCTTCTGGAAAGAAAGCTTTGCGCTTATGTCTTGGCCTTCCCAAAACAGTTGCTAATAATGTGTTGTATCTGAATCGAGGGTCCCTCCACTTTTTTGTAGAATTCACTTTGTGACTGTTCATACATTCTTAAGAATTTATGAATCACCATTACAAAATTCAGAAACAGCCTTTATTACCACCCAGGAATCATTTTTTGTGGCTAGATGGCCATGATTTCACACCCCACAAATTATATTTGTGAAAAATTTACTGGAGCCTCTAAACGTACATATATGCGACATCATGTTGAGTCGGAATAATTCATACCCTGTGGAAATTCAATTTGACGAGTTTTTTTTCTAATAATGCCAAATTACTTCCCATAATAATTTGGGTGATTTACTACAAGATCACCTGCGCAGTATTATAACGAACGTTATTATTGCTACAGACGCATCGCAATATGACGAAAAATCAGGGGTTGCTATTTTCAGCCCGATGTTAGATTGGATTTATTCCCCTCGACTACCCGATTTCATACCCGTTTTTGTGGCTGAATTTCTGGAAGTAGTGATCGCCTTACGCAAGTTAGATACAGCAATTACATCAGCTGTAATAATAACAGATTCCCTATCTCTCTCTTTGAGGAACTTTCTATTGGTGCTGATAATCAAGTAATAAAGGCGTTCCGTGCACTAGTACCTGTGCATTTGAGAGAAGTACGATTAGTTTGGGTGCCTGGACATAAAGCTTTGTTTCAAATTGAAATTGCCGATTTCACAGCTCAGTTGTTAATCAGCGAAACAATTTTACCGCACTGTCCATCATCCGCTTATGTAACTGCTGCTTGATTCCGCAGACGTACGCTTATAGAAGTCTTTAGAGGTACAGCACTAACAAACAATACAGAATATCTCCATTTATTATATCCTTTTGACGCACTCGTAAACAAAAAGTAGCTTTCACAAGGCTGCGTTGCCGGCTACCAAATCAAAATTTCTTTAAAGATAGGTCTGCTCAGGCACCTTCGCCACTGTGCGCGTTCTGTGATGAACTGGAAACAATAGATCATTTTTTTTACCTGCAGGCCGTTTAACACATTACTAAAAACCCTTTATACACACCTTTACGTGGTATTGGTATGGACGTATCTGTGCCAGTCATTTTATCTTTTGGAGCTTCCATTTCTGGTTTCTTTAATGCGACAGTATGCGCAGCCGTCTGGGACTATATTGATGAAACTAATAAGTTGACTAATTAACCTGTTTCAATATCCTAACACGCCCACAAAATTATATACGTATAAAAGTCACATTATTGCTCTATTCTAAGAACAAATTCGTTTATGTAAATATTTGTATGCATTACATAAAGCACCACGCTTTCCTAGGCTATCGGTAATCTTTCTCTTATATCTCCATTATTGCAAATTTGAAAACTAATTTTTAAAACCACTTGATTCTTGGCCAATCCCGCATAGTGGGTATGCACCAGAATCAATAGGTGAACAACAACAACAACAACAACAACAACAACAACAATCAGTGGCAGCTGCCCAGCCTAGCTCGCTGCACTGCCGGGATCTTGCGTGCCCTCACCGAAGCTGTCTCTTGGGGACCCCCTTCTGCGGCAACGCTGAAGACGACAGCGTGCTGCACGGGGTCGATGGCTGACGGCGGGACAGAACCCGGAGCGACGCAGTCATGCCAAAGAAGCAAGCGAAGGGTGAAGAGAACTCTCCGAAGGCTGGCCGGCAAGCGAAGCGCAATGCTGCTGCTGCCACCGCCAATGACGCCGGCCCTCACAACGAGGTTCCGGCTGCCAAGCGTCCATGTGGTCGACCACCCAAGGCCTTGACCATGGAGCAGCCTGCGCCTATGCGCGTTGCGACCACGGCGGCACAGTAATCGCGAAAGAAAGCTGATGCATAGGAGCCCACTAGCAAAAACCCGTCAACCAGTAAGGCTGTCACGAGCAACGCCCTGGAATGGAGCTGCAAGGAGCCCTCGATGATCCACCTGTGCCAGTGATGCGGCTAGCGATGCTCCGAAGCGTGGCCATGTCAGCAGGAAAGTAAGTCGCGGTCGATCACGGAGCTCGTCCTGCAGTCACCGGTGTGGGCGCACGCGTAAAAGCCGAAGCCTTGCAAGCTCGACTACGAGGTCCGATGAAAGCCGCAGGAGAAAGAAGAAACGCCGAGAAAGCCACCGCTGTGCCCGGTCTGTCTCTTCATCCTCGGCCACAACAAGCCTGCGATTAAGTGAGGCAGAAACCGTCACTGCGCCTACAGCCACACGTCCTTGGGCCGACGAGGAAGGCGTTTCAAGTCAAGCAATGCCACCAGCAGAGATTCTTCAACAAGACGTGGTAGGCGTGTGGGGCATGGCAAGGGCAAGAAGCGCCTGAAGACAAATCAGATGAAGCTCTGACGAGAAACGAAGTTCTGGTTACAACAGGAAGCCCTGAGGTGATACCAGAAGAAGAA
Organism: Rhipicephalus microplus; assembly: GCF_043290135.1. Lineage (NCBI taxonomy): Eukaryota > Metazoa > Arthropoda > Arachnida > Ixodida > Ixodidae > Rhipicephalus > Rhipicephalus microplus. The sequence continues at coordinate 433,127,913 of NC_134710.1, read as the reverse complement.
AAAAATATTCACCTGCTAAGTGCATGTGGCTAAAAGGAAATTGTGTTCATATCCCACATGGTTTGAGTTATTGCCGGAAGTGTCTTGGAGAATAAAATACTCATTGATAAAAGTGCCCGGTCTTGGCTTGGACATTTTTTTTTGAAGCAAACATATTTTTGTTTATTTTCATACCAAATAAATGTGAATTTAGAGCGCAGCTGTTGGCCTGCTATGATTTTGCAGTATATTGCGGAGATGAGCGACCGCTTAGGCGACGTGGCGTGAATCGAGACCAACTACGGAATGCTCGCTTTTCGCACCAACTTTACGCAGTCAACTTGAAATCGTAACTTCCATCGCCACTGCTGGTAGACGCAACCACTGCGCCGGAAGTTAAAGGGCCCTTTAGGGCACGCTTGAGTCCTCCACACACAAGGATGTTGTTGTTGTGTCTCGGAGGGAAAGATGATAATGATGATGATGATGATTTTCTTTCGCTGATGGCGCTCACCCACAATGGGTGATCGGCCAAGAGCCGGGTGTCATGCAGGATCTTTCCGGGTAGAAACTATGGACCTAAAAACATTCACCGGAAATTAGGTCTAAAAAATGGGCCCGTAAATATTTAATGAAAACAAAGACCAAGCAATCGATTAGACTCTCAGATGGGTGTGCAGCGGAAAATAAGAAAGAATAAAAAATATACTAACAGACTAATCATTTTCGTTCCGTTATGTAAGCAAACATATTAGAGCAGATATCCCTGCGACTATAACCTATAATGTAATCCTTCCAGGGTATAAACTTATTTCAACATGAAATTCTAATCCCGAGTTTTCCTTTCGATCGCCAACGTGTTTTCCTTTGATAAAAGTATTGGCGACAAAATTAAAAGAATTGATCTGTTATTTGCATTTCTTTGTAAAATTAACATAAAGAAGACGCCGTGAGCAGAGCTTTATATAAGAAATATTTCAAGTACGGAATTCTACAGTGTAATCGGGTGAATGTAACTTCTAACGGCCGAGATACGCACACCACTGTTTATCGGAGGAAAATCTTAGATGTCTTAGATTTTATCTAATCAATATTTGCCTCTTGGAAAAACGAGCATTTTTTAATCATAGACTGATATAAGTTTAAGATGTATGTCAGTGTTAATTTTGCTGTAGTAATCTGATAGAATTGATAAGTTCAACCGTAGATATTAAATTCGATAAGGATGATGTGTGGCGTTTAACGTCCCACAACCACCATATAATTATGAGAGACGCCGCAGTGGAGGGCTCCGGAAATTTCGACCACCTGGAGTTCTGTAAAGTGCACCCAAATCTGAGCACAAGGGCCTACAACATTTCCGCCTGCATCGGAAATGCAGCCACCACTACCGGGATTCGATCCCGCGACCTGCGGGTCAGCAACCGAGTACCTTAGCCACTAGACCACCACGGCGGGGAAAATCCGATAAGGAACAGCAGCATCGGCACTCACTTTTGGCCGCGTATTGACACGGTCCGCACAATGCGAAGGCGTCGTGCGGAAACATCAGCTGTTCATGAATCACACTGCCCAAAGTGCATTGTTGGGTTTCAGTATCAGTATCAGTAGTCAGTATCACGCTTCGCAGTGGGCAAGAGGTATGCGGTAAGTCAGTGGGCTGCCACGAGAAAAAAAAAGGTGACTGGAGTGCCGCACTTTGCCCCCCCTCCCCCTGATATCCGTCCAGTCGGTCAATAACGCCAGAGTAATGAAGCACAAGTGCAAGTAGTGGCGTGCGCATTTAAGCAAATGAGAAGCAAACGCTATTTTAGGTACTAACCAAGGACAGGTCCAAAATAACCTTTATTCTGAAAACACGGCAACGCTCACTGACATATTCTGTGTCCGGCCCGTGAATCAACACCACAGCAGAAACACCACTTACTCATATTTCTGAGCTAGGCGTCAGCGAAACCACTGCCCGTACAGAAAAAAATGCATTCGATTGACTCACAATCCCACGACCACAAGCTCTCGACATATTGCCAAAGATTGTTCTTTGGGAGAGATAGCCAAAGGCACTCTGTACATGGAGAGCTTGGAGAAGGGAATTTTAGCATGAAATGCGATGCCATCGACGACCCGTCTGAACAAGCTCTCGCCTATGCAAACCCCAGGATCATTTGCCCGCTGCATCTGTCTTCGGACAGGCGCCCGCGTGGTGGAAAGAGTAAAGAGTCTAAACAATTCGTACAGTTCGGATACCCACCTGCTGGAGGAGTGTTAATGCGGCTCTCCAGTTATTCCTCTGTTGCGCGCCGATGGAAGCTCCATAGAGTTGGCAAACTTGCTCATCACTCTCGGGAAAGTAAGCAGGCGACCACCGTTATTTACGTCGTTGTGCGAGTCGCACCGCGGTTTAGCGTTTCCGTGTCGGTTTGAAAAAAACAACGTTCATCGTATGTGCGTGTGCGGGGGGGGGGGGGGGGCGGTGTTGATACTTCTGGGGATTTCTAATAATTGATCTTGGGTGGAGTTCTCAACAAGTACAAAAGCTCGCACACAACACAGTTTTACTAATTTATTGCCAAGCTTTATGAGAAAGAGCGACGGGAGCAATGAATAGCCGCCGTGCGTTAGGACAGACGAGCTGCTCCACCATTGTGCGAGTTCATGCACCGCTTCTTGTTCCCAATCTTTCATTCTGTCGTATCGGCACTCGTTGGATGCACTCGACGATGTTGACACTGGTAAATGATGAAAGTTATCTATAGCTTAAGCATGTGTTGGTTCGGTTCAACTGCCATGCACGGCGCTTTTCTTGAACGTTCTTTATTCATTATTTACAGAAACAGCAATGCGGCAATCGTTGACAGATCCGGCAATCGTTGAAAGAACAAGCAGGCCTTGAGAAGTCGCATTTGTAATCAAAACAAATCGGATATCCACCACGAGCTCCTTCTTACTTCTGGGCCTTGTAACGCTATGTGCGCGAAGCTCCTATCATACTGACCGGCTTGACGATTCACTTTACCGACACAGCAGCGCTAACGGTTTGTTCTTTTTAGGGGCGAAGCCCCTTAGGGCGTGGGCTGTGCGTCCCCTGTAGCCTGTATGTAGCCACCTCAAGTTTAGTTCTTGCAGTGTTCACTAGATGGCGGTACCATCTCACGCATGTGGCCTCCTCTAGTTTAGTTCTTGCAGTGTTCACTAGATGGCGGCACTGTCTCCTGCATGAAGCCACTTCTCGTTTAGTTCTTTCAGTGCTCACTAGATGGCGGGACCTGTAGCTGATGATGAGTTCTATGGTAGAGTGGTAGAGGTCGGACGTGTTTTTGGAGAGCTCCGGAATGACAGCTACAGATAAGTGTTTTTGCATGTTTCCAGCTTGCCTCTATATGTAGCGTTATGAGAACGTAAGGCGCTAGCGTAAAGCTTGATTAGGTCTAGTACGGTGTACGTTTTTTTTTGTTAGTATTTTGTACTGTGTCTTTTTTTCTCCAGCCACCACGTGGCCGAAGCCTGCGCGTAGACCGACCACGTGCATGCGCAGGTGCTGTGAAGTGTAGCGTATTTATTTATTATTGTGGTTCTTTTTGGCTTAGACCAGTGTATTTTAGTACAGTTTTCTAACACGTGGGCATCGGTAAACTGAGCTAGCCATGGTCAAAAAGACCGTAAAGTGTTCAGAGTGTGGGGTAGGGTGGAAGGTGGAAATTAGTGCGGAGGAGAAAGCAGAAGATGACGCCAAGTGTAGACAGTGCGAGTTCGAGGAGAAAATGAAAAATATGATGGCGGTCCAGAGTGGGCTCATGGAGAAAATCGCAGAGCTGGAGAATGCATTGGCGAAGGAGCGAGAGAAAACGTCAGCCATGGAAGAAAGGCTCCGGGCAGCCGAGAAGGGCCTATCGAAGGTCGTGAAAGGGAACGAAGACGCAGGTGACGGCGGAAGCATTATGGCGACGACCCCCCGTGCGGGAGAGATGAAGGAAACAGGCATGACAAAGGCAGATACATTGGCCACAGGGCCCAGCTACCGGGAAGTAGTTTTGAGGGAGGGAGGGAGCAAACCAGCAGCCGTGACTCACGCTAGTCACCTAGTCAGCAGCCAGGTGCAGGTTTCAGAAGGAATGTCTGAACAGGTCATCATCGCCGGTGACTCAAATTTAGTCCGATGCGCAGCGGCAATCAAAGAAAGGGTGAAAGGTGACAAGAGAGTTGCGATAGGGACGTTCCCAGGACAAACGCTGGGGACAGTAATGAGTCAAGCGGGTGAACAACTCGCAGCTAAAGCTAACAATCGTAACCTCGTTGTAATTGCGGGAGGGTTAAATGACGTCCTGAAAAAAGAATCGTCAGGACTAGCGACGACCTTGGCGAAAGGAGTGGATGACATGCGCACCGTGTCCCCCCAGGTGCAAATTGTAGTATGCACAGTACCGGAAGTACCAGTACGCAACGTCAACCTGCAAAGAGCGGTTGTCGACGCAAACAAAGAGATATGGCGAATTAGTCGAGAGAAGGGTTTCGAGGTAGTGGATTTAAACAGGGAAGTGCACAGGTGGGGTGGATTCCAAAGAGACAAGATTCATTTCGATAAGAGGCTTGGACACGAGGTGGGCTGGCGACTGGCAGGACGCGCAGTAGCTTTTTTGGGGGGCTCACGGGCCCTTCGGAGTCCGGGGTAGCTCGTAACAGGGAAAACAACCAGGAGGACGCTTTGACAGGTAGAATTGCGAAAAACCAGAAAAAAGGTAAAAGAAAAAGGAAAAAGGCGCGTGTTGCAATTAGTTACATAAACATGCAGGGTGGCAGAAAGAAGGCAAAATGGTTAGAGATTGAGGAGCAGTTAAACAAAGAACAGATAGGCGTGTATGCGGTTACAGAAACACACCTTAGAGACTTGGAAGAGCCACCACATATTAAAAATTATGTTTGGGAAGGGTGTAACAGGACCATATCGGAAAGGAAAGGTGGGGGTGTAGGAATGCTAATTCACCGCGGAGCCAAATGGGTTAGAGTGAAACAGACGTGTTCAGAGCACCTCTGGGTTCTGGGCACAGTAGGTGGAAAGGAAACGTGGCTAGGGGTAGACTACTTGTGGACGGGGAATAACTGCAGAGAAAAGAATCAGGAGATAGTGGATTGCATGAGTGCGGATATCAAGGAATTTGGTAATGGGGCCGAAATCATCCTTCTAGGGGACATGAATGCCCACATACATGACCTTGACGGATATTCAGACACCAATGGGAAGTTATTACTAGATCTTTGCGAGCAACATAGTCTGGAGATAGTTAACACGGGGCCTAAATGTGACGGCCAGATCACATGGGAAGTCGGAAACAAGCAATCAAGTATTGATTATTGTCTCATGACTGAAGGAATTTACCACAAACTGACAGAAATGAGGATAGACGAGGAAGGCATTAACAGCTTGGGTAGTGATCATAAACGAATAACAATACAAATGGGATACGAAACTGAAAATATGAGCATGGAATCAAAGTCTGGCAGCTCGTATTTAAATGACAAACAAATAATAAATATAGCCGCAAGAGTCGAGGAAGAAGTAGGCGAAATACCAGGCAAGGACTGGGAGTATAGTGAGCTGTTACATCTAATGACGAAGGAGATAGGGAAAGAGAAGAAAACTGTTTGCTGGAAAGGAAAAAGGAAGCCAAAAAGTTGGTGGAACAAGGAAATCCGGGAGGCGATCGAGAAGCGACGCGAAGCATCACGGGAGCATAGAAAGGCAAAAAAGGAGAAGCGGCCACAGGACGAAGTCAAAAAAATATGGGAAATATATTTAGAGAAAAAATCCCTTGTACAGAAATTGGTAGAGGCAAAAATTAAAGGTGAAAGTGAACGCTGGATGACAGAGATACACGAAAAAAAGGAGGCCGCGCCTAGGATTTTTTGGAGCCACATAAAGGCGCTAGGTAGGAAGTCTGTCACAACGCAACAACATATTCTAGATGAAGGAGGAAATCAATTGGAAGGGTACGAAGCGCTAGGTTACATCCAAAAGGTAACAGCCGATTCGTTTCAAAAGAGCGTCCAGGGGATCTCCCCGGTGAGTAAAAGTGTGGCGGAGAAAGCAACATAGGAAGAGCTAGTACTTGATAATTTCAACTGGAAAAAGGCCGAAGGAAAAATTCCAAAGCGCACTGCCGCGGGTTTAGATGGGATTCCCGTTAGCCTCATTAACGAACTAGGACATAACACTAAAGAAGCATGGTTAAAAGCAGTAGAAAAAAGCTTAAAGGACGGACAAATACCGGACAGTTGGCGACAAAGTAGAATGAACTTAATCTATAAAGGCAAGGGAGAAAAGGACAAGATTCGCTCGTATAGACCACTAACCATTACATCGGTACTATACAGGATGGCGATGCAAGCAGTAAAAATGAAAATAGAAACATGGGCCGAACATAACGATATTTTGGGAGAACTTCAGAACGGATTTCGAGTCGACAGGCGGTTAGACGATAACCTGTTTGTTCTCACTCAGTGTATAGAAATATCTAAAATAGAGAATAGGCCCTTGTACGTGGCTTTTCTAGACATCACTGGGGCATAGGACAACGTTAATCAGGAAATTTTGTGGGATATATTGAAAGGAATGGGCATGGGTGACGACTGCATACAGCTTTTGAGGGAGATATACCAAGAAAATACAGTTTGCATAGAGTGGGAAGGAATGCGTAGCAAAGAGAACGTTGAGGTTAGCAGGGGTCTGAGACAGGGATGTCCTTTGTCCCCGCTGTTATTCATGCTGTACATGGTGAGTATGGAAAAAGCGCTAGAAGGTAGCAACATTGGTTTTAATCTGTCACACAAACAGGGCGGCATGATGATTGAGCAGAAGCTTCCAGGTTTATTTTATGCGGACGATATCGTCTTATTTGCGGACAGTCGAGATGATATACAGCAGCTGGCGAATATATGCGGAAGGGAAGGTGAAGCTCTTGGACTAGGATTCAGTGTAACGAAGTGTGGATTGATGGTATTCAATGATCCCTGTGATCAGACGGTGTCCATACAAGGCCAAGAAATACCGAGGGTAAGTGAATACAAGTACCTTGGAGTATGGGTAAATGAGAGTGATAGATACATGGAGGTACAGGAAAAAGCCTCGGCAGCAAAAGGAAAGAGGAATGCGGCAATAATGAAGCACAGAGCGTTGTGGGGATACAATAGGTATGAGGTGCTTCGAGGTCTGTGGAAGGGTGTAATGGTTCCAGGGCTTACTTTTGGGAACTCAGTGGTGTGCATGAGGGCAGAGGTGCAATCGGGAATGGATGTAAATCAAAGGACTGTGGGACGCCTCGCGTTGGGTGCTCACGGGAAGACGACAAACGAGGCTGTAAAGGGCGATATGGGGTGGGCAGGTTTTGAGGCGAGGGAAGCGCAGAGCAAAATAAGGTTCGAAGAAAGGCTAAGAAATATGAAGGAGAGTAGATGGGCAGAGAAGGTGTTCCGTTATTTGTATAGGAAGAGCGTGGACACACAGTGGAGAAAAAGAACTAGAAGACTCACTAGTAAGTATACGGCTGGTATTGTAAGCCATATGTCAACAAAGAGCGTTAAGGGAAAAGTCAGGGAGGCGGAGAGGATTTACTGGATGGCAGCTAAGGAGAAAAAACCGGCTTTGAGTAACTACCGAAAGGGCAAAAATGAAATAAGGAGGGAGGCATTTTACGATAATTCAAGGGGAAGCGCTTTACTGTTTGAAGCGAGATCGGGTTGCCTTAGAACGCGTAGTTATAAAGCAAGATTCGGTAAAGAAGAAGAACAATGCACATGCTGCGGGAAAGATAAGGAAACGGCGGAGCATGTTCTGATTGAATGTGGAGATATCCACCCAGGTGTACGTTTGGGCACGAGCCTACAGGAAGCCTTGGGTTTTAGGGACAACAATGGAAAGCTGAACACACCCGCGATTGAAATAAGTAAGAGACGGTTAGAGTATTGGTGGCAGAAAATTAGAGAGAAAGGACAAAAATAAATATTGGAAAAATAAAATATGGACAGTGTGCCGTAAATGGCAGAGAACTTAAGCTGAAAATTTACCTTTTTTCCATTAAGATAGAATTTATCGATGTAGAGGCATTAGGCCAACATAAAAAAAGAAAAAAAGTTTTTTTTTTCGAGCCTGGTGGCATACTTGTCACCACCCCGTTATAAAGGGGATGCTCATAGCATCCATCCATCCATCCATGAAAAGATGCAAGATGTTATAAACTAGACGGTGGTACTTGTAGTTGATGATGAAAGATGCGAGATGTTATAAAATAGGAATGATGTCACATATGGCACGTGTCATTGGTGGAAGGCAATCGTTCAATTTAGTGCGGCGACGTACGCTAGGGGAAGCATTGTAATAAAATCGACTAGGCAAAATGTACGGAAGATTCATGGTTTACCAGGTTTTCCTCCAGAGCTTCGTCCACTCATCGTCATTCACTTCGTGGATATGGCGGCACTTTTTTTGCAGTAGAATGTGAGGACATGTCTCCTCGGCTACCCACCTAAAAACTTGTCACTGCTCTCACGGCGTCATCTATTGATACTTTTCAACAGTTCGGCTGACCGCACTATATCAACAAATACGTCTCTTCTGATCGAGCGAACCACGCTATCTCTTAAGCAATAGATTTCACTTGCAGACGGCTCACTGACTGACCCTTCATGCCTATGTCGCCACGCGATTGGGCCCGGGACGAGAAGCCAGGGAAGCTTCTGCATTATTCATGTATGCGTAGCACAGCGAAAGCTGTGTGTAAGGGCCACAACCTTCTCACAGATTCGTTTGTGGAATCAGACAGTGCCGCTTCGACGTCTCGAGTTCTCCAAATCCTGCGCGGTGTTGGGCCTCGGGGGTTAGGAAGATCCCAACGCTGCCTACAGTTTGTTAGCACCGGGTCCAGCCGGTCTCAAGTGGTAGCTGACCCTCGTCACCAGATCCATCCTTTGTAGTAAGGAGATGTAATCGTGAAGGACAGACGGATGTTTATTTGCATCTCATGAGGATAGAGACGAGGAAGAGAGTTGTGTGCACAACTCTGAAACACTCAGTGTCCGCAGCAACCGCTCATCGGATGACTCGACGACCTGGCGGTGAGGATGAGCGAAACCCCCGGAAACATGGAGGACGAAAAAAAGAAGGGAACATTACGTCGCACGAGTGAAGCCCACCTTGTCGGCCCAACACGTGATCAAAACCTCAGAGCGTGTGGTGGGTTTTAGTACTCTTTGTGGTGCTCCATTTTTGACCCACTTGCGTGAGCTGGCCGGTCTGCGCCAAACCAGCCCGTTTTGATTAAAAACTACCTGGCACCGTACTCATAATTATCGGCAAATCTCGTTGCTGGCGTGAATTTGCGCGAAAGGTCACGTGTTGCGCCGACAATGCTGCCTTCAAAACGACAGGGATTGCCAAGGCTGGCCGAGTGACGTCACGCTCCCTCGTTTCTTTTTTTGTTCTCTCCATACCCGGAAAACTTTTCAGGCTTGCACGTCATGTGATGGGGCGTCGACAATGTCAGATCGCGCCGGCCCACCTTGGCTGGGCGGCGGCGCCAGCTGCGAGCGCATCTGTATCTCTCAAGATACAGCCTTAGGTTGCTCGATCGCCATGTCCGCATGATTTGTCAGCGTAACGATAAATTACGAATATTATGAATGACGTAACATATTTATTTATCACACAGACACTGTTTTAAAACGAGACAGACGACAGCCAGCAAAAGATCATGCACTTGATGCTAAAAAGTTATTGCACTAATAAGAGGCTGACACAGTGCGTCATATCAGAGAAAGAATTGTTCTATTGTGAAAGCCGGTACTGTTTGGGTCTAAATTGAATGAAAGTAAACAAGAAAAGATTGAACTTCCAAATCACGCCCAAACTTTGAAACTTGAGGAACCCTTATTTATGTAGTAGGTTAGCGGAAACTGAGCTCTTGAATTGTGAAAGGCGACTAGTGGTGGAGACGAGGCCCTCAGGTTCGGAAACACAAAAGGATCCACGTCGCTGTTTAGTCACACACACTTGATCAACGATCCAAGCGACTTTCTTGTATGTTTGAAGTCTTTTAACTGCAGCGATACATTTAACGACCATCTTCTTATCCCGATGAAACTTGTAAAAGCGACCTGATCCCGACCGAAATTGCTGCGGTAGTCATAAGCTGCGCCGTAATTCGTCATTGCGAGTCAATTTGACCCCGCACAAGCACAAATAGTGAATGTCGGATAGCGAAAGTCTCTAATCAGAAGAAGACTACGGTGTAATAGCAAGAAATCCCTACGAACTGACAGAACTGATCGTTCGTTCGGCAGTAGATCGCCGCAGAAATACGAGGCACAATCCCGAAGCTAACAGCCTGAGCGACCCCGGCAGCCCGGCTCGCTCCTGCTACTGACATCACCGCTCCACTTGTCTCTCCCTCCCTTGCTCTGCCTGCGCTCCATGCACTCCGGGGGGCATTCCCTCGGTCAAACTTTGCTAGCTTTACCGCCGTAGTTAATTCGAAAATCGCGAAAACAAAAACACTGTATGCATGTTGTAAGAGGTCGCAAATACCGAATTCGCAATAAGTTTGCGAATGCAAAACCGCTACAATGTTCCTTCAACTGCGATCGCAGTAAACTACACAAGCAGTGTCATTGCATAGGTTTATTGTCAACAGCATCAGCGCACCTGCTTACTGCATTTCGTTCTTGATCAATACTCTCGGCGCCATGGCTTAAGGTATTCTTCCTTAACAAATCAAGCAATATGCAAGTCAGTAAAGTGAGATGTACGAACATTAAAAATTTGGAACATGAGTAAAAGGTTTTTGGCGATTAGTTTCATGTTCACCTGAAGATACCACCGTTTGAAATTGTCCAGTATTTGGCTGTTTTTAATGCTAGAACGGGGAGAACATCGGACTTTAAATTTTAGAGATCTAAAGACGCAACTCGCAGTGCCAATTTTTCTTCGCCATGCCACCTCAAGCGAGCCGTGGTTGTTGTGCAGACAATCCATAGTTCCTCGACGAACACATGAAGGTCGCACGTAAATTCACAACAAAAAACGACAACTGGGATGTCGGGTCATCCACCAAGACGCTTGCTTCGTGTATAAAGTGGGCTTCCACGCAGCTTTACAAAGGTCACTTCATTCCCTGACCATACAAGAAATCGCTGAGAGCCTCGCTACCAGTTTCTCTCCAGAGCTGTTTCTGCGGATAACGTGGGTCACTTCTCCAAATAGTTGGAGGATACCAACCATGCCGAGAAAAATTTCTTGACCAAACAAACGAGCTCGGCTGGTCCTAACATCTACAGCAAACCAGTCAGTCAGTCAGTCAGTCAGTCAGTCAGTCAGTCAGTCAGTCAGTCAGTCAGCCAGCCAGCCAGCCAGCCAGCCAGCCAGCCAGCCAGTCAGTCAGCCAGCCAGTCAGTCAGTCAGCCAGCCAGCCAGCCAGCCAGTCAGTCAGTCAGTCAGTCACAAACTTTATTCAAAGATCCCGAGGTGTTTAAGCCACCAGGGTGTCCACGACAGACATCCCAGCAGCCGCTTCTGTAGGAGACGCCCCAGTGAAGGGGGAACGTGGTAGCGTTCACCATTTCGTGGGCCCTCTGGACTACCTTTAGTTGGTGTTGGAGCTTGGGGCTGCCGAATGCCTTTTCCCAGTAGGCCTCACTGGTGAGAGGTCCCTGAAGTAACGTGGGACATTGCCAGAGCATGTTTGCGAGTTAATAGTACATTTCTTTGCAGTCTGGGCATTGTGAATTTATGTACGAGTTGTAACGGGTGAGCCGGCCCCGTGATGGGTACGGGCTCGTTTGTAGCATGTGAAAGGCTACCTCTTGCGCGCATTCGAGCTTTCTATGTGGCAAAGGGTATTGGGTTCTGTCGTTAAGTAGTGAGAGGTGATTTCGTGGAAAATGAGTAAATGGTTATTAAGCTGTATGCGTCTGAGCCCAGCTATTCGGAGGCTAGTTGATTGTCGTGGTGGGTCAGTTCTCACGCTCGATCATGAGCCGTTTCGTTGAGGTTGGGGTGCTGTAGGTGGACGTCTTTGTCCATGTAGGCAGGGAACCAAGAAAGGTAGAGAAAACCCGTGTATTCACGAGTTTGTAAAATGCGGCCTGCTTCTCGACCAATGTTGACGGTTTCGTAAGCCCGAATGGTGGCGCGAGAGTCTGTGAAAACATTAGGGTGTGAGGGGTCAATGATTGCTAAATCTATAGTAACCGGCTCGGCTATGGCGCTCGTTGCTATCGTAACCGAGCCGGCTGAGCGTAGGTCTCCGTCGCCATCTACTACCACGACTGCGAAGGTGTATAGGAGTTACCGTATTGCGCCGCATCGATGAATACGGTAGAGTTGCGATTCAAATTGGTACGTTCGAGGATCGCGCGAGCGTGGACCAGGCGTCTGCCTTTGTCTTGTTGCGGGTTGACAATTTTTTCTTGAATGGCTGAGTTAGATGAAGCTCATATGGGGAAGGCAAATTTACAACCAATGACGAAAAGTTCGGTGAATCGGCAATAATGACGTAGAAAACTGGCATAGAGAACGCGTTAATTTTCGTACGCATGTCGCAATTTCGCTGCTTATGACCACCAGTTGCAAGAAAACATATTTCAATGCGACTTTCGGTGATGACTTTCCAATATCTGCTGCAAGGTTTCTCTCCAACAATCAATCTTTAAGGTCTTTCTCCGACGGCAGGAAAAGGGGGGGGGGAGTTATTTTGACGCCGTGCCCGGGGTTGCTCAATACTGCTTCGCGGGCCGCAGCTGCAGGTTGCTGAAAATAGGATCAGCTAAACATCAGCTAAGGGTCTGTATATAGAATCAGCTCAGGCTGGTTACGAGGGCCCAGGACGCGGCCCGAGTGTACGAAGGGCTTTCTGAATTAGCGACGCTTATTCGAAATTAGATTCTGAAAACAACGCCGTTTGTCTCGTCTCCCTCTTCATCTCTTCTTTTGATTTTTATTGCTTTGTCATTTTTATAAAGCAGTCATTTGTGTTGATATTACAGTCGTTCCATATCGGGCGCATGTGCCATCTTCTGGTGCCGCAACAGTGACTACGATGAGTTGGTGCAAGCCGAGTGTTAAAACTACAAGTCATAGTATTTAAATTTTAATTTAAGGTGCAGTGTAGTCAGTCCCCCTTGTGGGTATGAGCCAATAGGCGACAAAACAAAACAAGCAAAAATGGGCATGTTTCCCAGTGTGGATACAAGTGATATGTGAGGGCACAACAAGACCAACTGGCGTGCGTCCTCAACTAGTCCTTCGTCTGCTGATCGTGCTCTGCCGTTTGATGACGTGAACATGATAGAGTGCTTGGCTGGTTGTTTGAAGCTTTAACTTCACGTCTTGGCACTGAAGCTGAGAGGGTTGACCTATTTAGAACGACGCATCACCCTAAATAGAAAAGGAGTGGTGTTTATGTGGGTTTAGAGCGGCAGTTGTCATCTATGTCACGTGTTTTTCATTGCACTGCCGCGGTGCTTGATAATTCGATGTCCTAAACGACGCTCCTACAGTTTAAGAGAAAAAAACAGAGTCTTTTGACACCTTTTTGAGAATTGTGGCTTGTCACGTGCACGACTATTTTTAAACAGGCGCGTCAACTCTCTTTGGGGGGTCACTATACTCTTTTCTGGGAATCGTATCGTGTAACACTATACATTCGAAGTGCGGACTTTCCAAAAGAAGCCACACAGAATTCAGCACCCTGTCGTCTCTTCTTCAGTGCTTGACTCGTGTTTTGCGCTGTTTTTATACCCCAAGCAACGCACATAAGCTGCTTTTAGAATAAAGCATTCTTGATAGAAAAGCGGTGAGCGCCAAGTTATGGGAGAAATGAAGCCTAATGATGATTATGTGTGTGAGGTAAAACGACGCCCCAAAAGGTGTGAACTGCTTTGGGTTGTAGCAGTCTGGCATTATGGCATACAACTTGTTTCAACCGAACCATGCTCTCGGTTAATGTCCCCGTATTATTGCTTGAAAATGCAGTTATACAGAAACTCACTGCTTTGGTTAGCTTGAGCACTTCCTGGTGGAATCCCCCAAGAACCATAATTTCGATGTGAAGTGGGGCTGCGCTTTGCTGGTGGCAGTTGCGTTTATCACTCTTGCACGTATTTAAAATGCTCTCCTGAATTTGTCCGATTTGGAGTATTTTTCGGTGTATTTATGTATCTCGGATGTACTCTAACAGCAGAGAAATGGTATGCAGTAATTTAACTGCATTTCGGAGGTTTATGATACGCATAATCTTTTATACATGAAAAACAATATACCATTCCAGAGAAAGAGAGTACGAGAGCCACCTACCTGGCCAGTACAAACGTAGCTCATATGTTGAATGTAAGGCTGTGCAATCAAACCCGTTCGTGTTTGGGAACAACGCTATGCAGCCAAGCAAAACATTTTTTCTCCTTCGCTGAATCCGCGCATTTCGCGAATAACAGACGTTCAAATGCTCAAGTTTGCAGTATACGTGGGGATGGTAATAAAACGTGAACAGCACCGCATGGGCGCTGTCTTAATCACGCTCTTCCCTTGGTAGCAATGAAAAAACGCAACAGTAATTCTTCATTTCATCACGGATGACTATGTTGGATTTTTATTATCATGCAGACTACAATAACTTGAAAATAATGAGAAACAGTGGAGTATATAGATGGCGCGATGCTCATGTTTCTTTCCATCGCCTCCTGTACTTTGCGAAAAGAGGACAACGGAAATCATGCCTCAGTTAAAAAGTCCGGGCTTCAAAAACTTTTGTGACATATTGTAGCCGTCTATTCCGGAGCACCTGGGGAGAGACATTTCAGTGTTAGAATTCATGTTTTCGGAAAAAACAGAGGCATTTAACCACCCTCACACAAGAAGCTGCGATTACAACTCATGGATTCACGCTCGCACACGCTACACTTTGCGTCCACAAACATGTCGGGGCATACGTACCAGGCCAATGCTGGCATTAGCACGCATTCTGTTTGCAATTGTCGGAGCTCCACTGCTTCCACACGTGACAGTTCACGATGCGGCCAGCCGGCCAGCCAGCCAGCCAGCCAGCCAGCCAGCCAGCCAGCCAGCCAGCCAGCCAGCCAGTCAGTCAGTCAGTCAGTCAGTCAGTCAGTCAGTCAGTCAGTCAGTCAGTCAGTCAGTCAGTCAGTCATTAGGCCAGTCTGTCAGTCCAGAGTCCAGTCAGTCAGTCCAGAGTCCAGTCAGTCAGTCCAGAGTCCAGTCAGTCAGTCAGTCAGTCAGTCAGTCAGTCACAAACTTTATTCAAAGAGGCCGAGGTGTTTAAACCACCAGGGTGTCCACGACAGACATCCTAGCAGCCGCTACTGTAGGTGACGCCCCAGTCAAGGGGGAATGTGGTAGCGTTCATCATTTCATGGGCCCTCTGGACTACCTTTAGTTGGTGTTGGAGCTTGGGGCTTCAACACCAACTTCCCAGTAGGACTCACTTGTGAGAGGTCCCTGAGGTAACGTGGGACATTGGCAGAGCATGTTTGCGAGTGAACAGTACATTTTTTTTGCAGTCTGGGCATTGTGAATTTATGTATGAATTGTATAACGGCTGAGCCGGCCCCGTGATGGGTACGGGCTCGGTTGTAGCATGAGAAAGGTTACCTCTTGCGCGCGTTCGAGCTTTCTATGTGGTAAAGGGTATTAGGTTCTGTCGTTAAGTAGTGAGAGGTAATTTCGTGGAAAATGAGTAAAGGGTTATTAAGCTGTATGCGTCTAAGCCCAGCTATTCGGAGGCTAGTTGGTCGTCGTGGTGGATCAGTTCTCACGCTCGATCATGAGCCGTTTCGTTGAGGTTGGGGTGCTGTAGGTGGACGTCTTTGTCCATGTAGGCAGGGAACCAAGAGAGGTAGAGAAAACCCGTGTATTCACTGGTTTGTAAAATGCGGCCTGCTTCTCGACCAATGTTGACGGTTTCGTAAGCCCGAATGGTGGCGCGAGAGTCTGTGAAAACATTGGTGTGTGAGGGGTCAATCATTGCTAAAGCTATAGTAACCGGCTCGGCTATGGCGCTCGTTGCTATCGTAACCGAGCCGGCTGAGCGTAGGTCTCCATCGCCATCTACTACCGCGACTGCGAATGTGTATAGGAGTTACCGTATTGCACCGCGTCGACGAATACGGTAGAGTTGCGATTCAAAGTGGTACGTTCGAGGATCGCGCGAGCGTGGACCAGGCGTCTGCCTTTGTTGTGTTGCGCGTTGACAATTTTTTCTTGGATGGCTGAGTTAGATGAAGCTCATATGGGGAAGGCAAATTTACAACCAATGAGGAAAAGTTCGGTGAATCGGCAATAATGACGTAGAAAACTGGCATAGAGAACGCGTTAATTTTCGTACGCATGTCGCAATTTCGCTGCTTATGACCACCAGTTGCAAGAAAACATTTTTCAATGCGACTTTCGGTAATGACTTGCCAATATCTGCTTCAAGGTTTCTCTCCAACAAACAATCTTTAAGGTCTTTCTCCGACGGCAGGAAAGGGGGGGAGTTATTTTGACGCTGTGCCCGGAGTTGCTTATTACTGATTCGCGGGCCGCAGCCGTAGGTTGCTGATAATAGGATCAGCTAAAGATCAGCTAAGGGTCTGTATATAGAATCAGCTCAGGCTGGTTACGAGGGCCCAGGACGCGGCCCGAGTGCACGAAGGGCTTTCTGAATTAGCGATGCTTATTCGAAATTAGATTCTGAAAACAACGCCGTTTGTCTCGTCTCCCTCTCAATCTCTTCTTTTTATTTTTATTGCATTGTTATTTTTATAAAGCAGTCATTTGTGTGGATATTACAGTCACTCCTTATCGGGCGCATGTGCCATCTTCTGGTGCCGTAACAGTGGCTACGATGAGTTGGTGCAAGCCGAGTGTTAAAAATACATGTCATAGTATTTATATTTTATTTTAAGGTGCAGTTTAGTCAGTCCACCTTGTGGATATGAGCCAATAGGCGACAAAACAAAACAAACAAAATTGGGCCTATTTCCCAATGTGGATACAAGTGATAATTGAGGGCAGAACAACACCAACTGGCGTGCGTCCTCAACTAGTCCTTCGTCTGCTGATCGCGCTCTGCCGTTTGATGACGTGAACATGATAGAGTACTTGGCTGGTTGTTTGAAGTTTTAACTTCACGTCTTGGCACTGAAGCTGCGAGGTTTGACCTATTTCGAACGACGCATCACCCTAAATAGAAAACGAGCGGTGTCCATGTGGGTTCAGAGCGGCAGTTGTCATCTATCTCACGTGCTTTTCCTTTGCACTGCCGCGGTGCTTGATAATTCGATGTCCTAAACGACGCTCCTACAGTTTAAGAGTAAAAAAGAGAGTCTTTTGACTCCTTTTTGAGAATAGTGGCTTGTCACGTGTACGACTACTTTTTAAAGAGGCACGTCAACTCTCTTTGGGGGGTCACTATGCTCTTTTCTGGGAGTCGTATCGTGTCACAATATACATTCGAAGTGCGGACTTTCCAAAAGAAGCCTCACGGAAATCAGCACCCTGCCGTCTCTTGTTCAGTGCTTGTCTCGTTTTTTGCGCTGCTTTTATACCCTAAGCAACGCACATAAGCTGCTTTTAGAATAAAGCATTCTTGATAGAAAAGCGGTGAGCGCCAAGTTATGGGAGAAATGAAGCCTAGTGATGATTATGTGTGTGAGGTAAAAAGACGCCCCAAAAGGTGCTAACTGCTTTGGGTTATAGCAGTGTGGCATTGGGGCATATAACTTGCTTCAACGGAACCATGCTCTTGGTTAATGTCCCCGTATTATAGCTTGATAATGCAGTTATACAGAGACTCACTGCTTTGGTTAGCTTTAGCACTTCCTGGTGGAATGCCCCGAGAACCATAATTTCGATGTGGAGTGGGGCTGCGCTTCGCTGGTGGCAGTTGCGTTTATCACTCTTGCACGTATTTAAAATTCTCTCCTGAATTTGTCCGATTTGGAGTATTTTTCGGTGTATTTAGGTATCTCGGATGTACTCTGACAGCAGAGCATTGGTATGCAGTAAATTAACTGCATTTCGGACGTTTATGATACGCATAATTTTTTATACATGAAAAACAATATACCATTCCAGAGAAAGAGAGTACGAGAGCCACCTACCTGGCCAGTACAAACGTAGTTCATTTGTTGAATGTAAGGCTGTGCAATCAAACCCGTTCGTGTTTGGGAACAACGCTATGCAGCCGAGCAAACCATTTTTTCTCCTTCGCAGAATCAGCGCATTTCGCGAATAACAGGCGTTTAAATGCTCAAGTTTGCAGTATACATGGGGATGGTAATAAAACGTGAACAGCACCGCATGGGCGCTATCTTAATCACGCTCCTCCCTTGGTAGCAATGAAACGACGCAATAGTAATTCTTCATTTCATCACGAATGACAATGTTGGATTTTTATTATCATGCAGACTACAATAACTTGAACAGAATGAGAAACAGTAGAGTATATAGATGGCGCGAAGCTCGTGTTTCTTTCCATCACCTCCTGTACTTTGCGAAAAGAGGACAACGGAAATCATGCCTCAGTTAAAAAGTCCGGGCTTCAAAAACTTCTATGACATATTGTAGCCGTCTATTCCGGAGCACTTGTGGAGAGACCTTTCAGTGTTAGAATTCATGTTTTCGGAAAAAACAGAGGCATTTGAACCACCCTCACACAAGAAGCTGCGATTAAAATTCATGGATTCACGCTCGCACACGCTATACTTTGCGTCCACAAACATGTCGGGGCATACGTACCAGGCCAATGCTGGCGTTAGCACGCATTCTGTTTGCAATTGTTGGAGCTTCACTGCTTCCACACGTGACAGTTCACGATGCGGCCAGCCAGCCAGCCAGCCAGCCAGCCGGCCAGCCGGCCAGCCAGCCAGCCAGGCAGCCAGCATGCCACAAACTTTATTCAGATCCCGAGGTGTTTAAGCCACCAGGGTGTCCACGACAGACATCCTAGCAGCCGCTACTGTAGGTGACGCCCCAGTCGAGGCGGGAACGTGGTAGCGTTCACCATTTCATGGGCTCTCTGGACTACCTTTAGTTGGTGTTAAAGCTTGGGGCTCCCGAGTGCCTCTTTCCAGTAGGACTCACTTGTGAAAGGTCCCTGAGGTAACGTGGGACATTGCCAGAGCATGTTTGCGAGTAAATAGTACATTTCTTTGCAGTCTGGGCATTGTGAATTTATGTACGAGTTGTATAACGGCTGAGCCGGCCCCGTGATGGGTACGGGCTCGTTTGTAGCATGTGAAAGGCTACCTCTTGCGCGCGTTCGAGCTTTCGGTTGTGTTCGGGGTTTCGGTTTCGGAATAACATGTGAGGGTGCCAGGGGGCGCCGCTGTGGCATCCAGGTTTTCAAGGCGACTGTAAATAAAATGAGTGTGTGTTAGGTAACCGTGAATTGCGGTTGTTGTGCTTTTCTTTCGGCGCTTCGCGCCAACCCGCGTGTTCGGGCTGGTCGGTGTCCCCGCCGGCCGCGTACGTCTCCGTCGGCCGTCTTCTTCTTCTTCTGCTTCGTCGGGACCAGCCAGTCCGCAACACAGCAATGGCGACGAGGATCGGATGGTTGTTGTGAATGAGTTACAATTTCGAGGACATAATGTCAGTTCCCGCGGCTTTACACCTGTTGATTCTAAAGTTCAGGCCATTGTCAATGCCCCACGGCCTACTGATGCCAAAACCTTGAAATATTTTTCAGGTCTTGTTCGTTATTATGCCAAATTTTTTCCTCACTATGCTGATGTTGTTGAACCACTGCGTACTCTACTTCGTTAAGCACAGCGGCGCCCCCTGACATCCTCACATGTCATTCCGAAACCAAAACCCAGAACACAACAACCATCCCCTCCTCGAAAAAAAGTTCACCTATACACTGTTTATATTTACACATGATCGATACAAAAGTATATACAAGGTATGTACATTAGAACACATGAAAACTCACACACTAAGAGTCCTGAAAATGCACTGACAAACAAAAAAATTGTACACAACTGTTCAGAACAAGAGTTCTACATCACGTAGTCTTCGAACCGACGCGGCTTCTGCCGCTTCCGCTTAGGGCGGGCCCTTTTGGGTGTAGAATCGGGTGTGTCGGCACCTTGGTCACTTGTGCTCTGATGTGACACATCAAGAGCAGTGGAAGATTGTGAAGGCTCTGAACGAGCGTTGCAATTCGCGGTCTCATCACAGCTCGCAGCATGAGCTTCAGAAGAATTTTGTGGACCGGAGTCTGGTTCAACGGTCTCAGCCATATTTGAAGGTTCAAGGTGAACCGTATGACTTGGTGTACTTGAAGCAGCGAAACCGACTGGTAACTCCTCCCCACTTGAAGAAGAAATGCCTGTACATGGAGGCCACATGTAATAATCTGATGGATAGTTGAAAGGCGCGGACGGAACGTGATGGGGAAGACTTTTAGGTGTTGAAGGCGAATCCGTATGAAAAATAACAAGGCGCGAAGTACTCCAGATGTTACCATCCCTTAAGCGAAACGAAGTGGGGCTAACCTGGCCCAAGACTTTGTAAGGACCCCGATACTTGGGGCGCTTGCCTGGCACACGAACCTTGACTAGACCGCCAGTGCGAACTTTGGACTGCTTTGCACCTCGACGGGTGTCGACATACCTTTTCATTGCTTGTTGGTGAGAAAAAATCCTGGTGCGGATTTGATCAGGAGAAGACACTGCTATGTTACGAGGCAAAGAGACTATGTCGAGAGCAACTCGCGGTTGCCTACCGTGGAGAAGTTGAGCAGGAGACACTCCAGTGGTGCCTTGTGGTGTGAACCTGTACGAAGCTAAACATTCAGTTAAGACTTGCTTGAGGGGACTGTGCTCTAATTGGGCGATTTGGATATGTTCCTTCAGAACGCGGTTAAAGCGCTCGATTTGCCCATTTGATTGGGGATAGAAAACTGATGACCTCAAGTGCTGAATTCCTCGTTGTGAAAGAAAAGCCTCGAAATGTTGGGATTGAAACTGTGGACCATTGTCCGTAACTATGGCATCAGGAAAACCTTCCTGGCTGAAGATTGAAGACAGAAATTCAATGATGACCTCAGAAGTAACCGTATGTGTGAAACAAATTTCTTGCCATTTCGAATGGTAGTCGATGAGAGAAACAATGAACCGGGCATTTTGCGGAACATTATGCAAAGGACTGATGATGTCCATGCCGAGTTTCTGCCAAGGCCGATCAGGCCACTGGACTGGGTGCAACGGAGAAAATGCAGGTTTGGCAGACTTGTCAGCTGCCTGACATATCTGGCAGTTGTAAACTGCATGCTCGACCTGCTTGTCTAAGGCTGGCCACCAGTACCTGTCTCGGAGATTCTGTTTGGTGCGGACAATGCCTGGATGGGTCTCATGGGCAAGCTGTATTAGCTTGTTACGGAAAGAAGCAGGGGGAATCACGCGTTCATCGCGGAAAAGCAAGTCCTCGACACAACACAGTTCCTGTCGGACTGCGAAGTAAGGCAAGAATTCAAAAGCAAGAGCACATTTGGAAGGCCATCCTTCACGTAAATATTTGAGAACTTGAGACAAAGTGGAATCTGCAGCTGTAGCTGCCTGAAGCTCAGCTTTAGTAATGCAGGAAGTAACTAATGAAACAACTTCCTCATCCAGCTCTTCATTAACCGGTATCTGAAGAGGAAGGCGCGACAGTGCGTCAGCAACCACGTTATTAGAACCCTTACAATATTGAACACTGGAATTATAATACATGAGTTTGGCACACCAACGGGAAATGCGAATGGGGCGGCGGCCTTCGCATCCTGCAGAAAGAAGAGCCAGCCCACAATACAGCAATGGCGACGAGGATTTGTAAGAACGCATTTCGTTTTCCGTGTTCGTCTGTTTCGTGCTTCCAACGGACCTACTCTGATAACCCTAGACGCTCTTTGTTTCCAGCAAGGTGGCTCCTGCGTGCTGCGTCGCTTCATTCCTTTTTCATTCAGCTACGCCGCCTCTGTCGTCTTCTTCAAACAGTGAACTGGCGTCATTTTCTTCTCGACTGCAGCTCTCCATTCTTCTTACTTGAAATGGCGTCTCCTATTCCACCTCCACTATTTCTTCATTCGCCCGGAGACACGCCACTTCCGTGGGCGGACTGGAAATTGGTGTTTCAGGCCTACGCATACGCGGTCGGGGAGGACGCCAGCAAGCCCGAGCGTCGCAAGGCCCTGCTGCTCAACGCGTTGGGCCCTGCCGGGTTAAAGCTCTTCTATACTTTGGAAGCCACCAACGCGTCGCCGACGCCAGCGTCGGGTGATGCCTTCAAGAATGCTGTTGCTCCTTTCGATGAGCATTTTAAAGAGGTTTCGTGCGATTATCTCGCACGCGTGAAATTCCAAGAAAGGCGACAATTGCCTGGTGAGCCAGTCGCCGAGTTCATTACTTCTCTTCGAACGCTCGCCGCGTCGTGCGGCTTCGGCGCGCTCGAGGACGATATGATCTGCCATCAGCTTTTCACCGGGGTAACCCCGCAAAACGTCCGCTGCCACATGCTTCAAAAGGGCTCCTCGATTTCATTATCTGAAGCCCTCTCGATTGCGCGAGAAGACGAGCTTATTCGCTCCCAGTTGGAGCAATTCGCTCCGCATCCAGTGCAGCAACTTTCTGCTGCGGGGGGCCAAGGCGGCGGATCTTCGTTTCACGGGACGCGTCAACATGGCGGCCCTTCATCTTCGTCTCGGCGCGGCGGCCAACATGGCGGCTCCTCTGCGTCACGGGGGCGAGAAAGCCGACAATATGGCGACCCCATTCCGCCAAATTTTGGTTTTCAGGAACAGCACCAAGCTCCTAATTCGCGTTCGCAATTTTCTTCTCCAAGCGCAACCGCACATTGCTTTCGTTGTGGATTGGCTCAGCATTTAGCCAATTTCGCGCAGTGTCCCGTGAGAAACCGCACTTGTCTTGCGTGCGGAAAAATTGGACATTTTCAGTCCGTATGCAATTCCCGTCCAGCAAATCTTCCGGAACCAGTTTCTTCGTCCGCTCCTTCGAGCACTGCACAAACCAATACGGTCACTGTTTTAAATGTGGATGGCCTCCACACTACGTCCGAGCCCAGCATCGTAGTTTCAGTGGGCCATGTGCCCTTGTCATTTCTCGTGGACACTGGTGCCTCAGTCTCTTTAATCAGTGCCGCTGACTTTCATAGTCATTTTTCCAACATTCGGCTTTTGCCTTCACACGTCGTTCCACAAACATATTCGAAGGAAACGATTGATAATTTAGGTCATTTTACAGCTCAGGTCTCCTATCGCAGTCGCACTGCTTCCATTACTTTTTATGTAACTGCCAATGGCAGCTCGCTTTTGAGACGTGATGCCATCAGGCCTTTGTCCATCAACATCGTCGGTGCGTCTATGACGTGTGCTCAAGTCGACGTCCAAGATGATCTTCCGGTCAACGCGCATTCTGAATTCCACCACCTGTTCACCCGTGAACTGGGTTGTGTGCGTGGTTTTGTGCATAAAGTGATGCGTCGACCAGGTGTGTGCCTTGTGCGTGCCAAGCTGCGCCGCATTCCTCTTCTTCTTCGTGAGCAAGTCTCTGCGGAACTGTCTCGCCTTCAAGCCAGCGAAATCATCGAGCCTGTCTCTGCTTCCGACTGGGTTTCTCCACTAGTCGTCAACAAGAAAAAAGATGGATCCCTTCGACTGTGCGTGGACTTACGAGAACCGAACAAGGCGATCGTCGTAGACGGGTTTCCACTTCCTCACATTGAAGAACTGCTTCATCAGCTCTCCGGAGCGGTGTGTTTCTCCAAGCTGCACCTCGGGTCCGCTTATCACCAAGTTGAACTTTCTGAGTGCAGTAGAGACTTAACCACATTTGTATCGCACGAAGGCTTGTTTCGGTTTCGCCGCGTGTGTTTCGGTCTTGCATCTGCCCCTGCAGTGTTTCAGAAAATGATGTCAATTATTCTTAAGGGTTGTAATGGCGCCCTTTGTTACATGGATGATATTTTGATGTGGGGACGTACTCGCGAAGAGCACGATGCTAACTTGCATACTGTTCTCAACCGCATCAGTGAATATGGAAGGAATCTAATAACAAGTGCATTTTTTCTGTGAATGAGTTACAATTTCCAGGATATAATGTCAGTTCCCGCGGCTTGACACCTGTTGAATCTAAAGTTCAGGCCCTTGTCAATGCCCCACGGCCTACTGATGCCAAAACCTTGCAAACTTTTTTAGGTCTTGGTTATTATGCCGAATTTGTTCCTCACTATGCTGATGTTGTTGAACCACTGCGTACTCTACTTCGTCAAGCACAGCCGCGCCCCCTGGCATCCTCACATGTCATTCCGAAACCGAAATCCAGAACACAACAGTTTCTATGTGGTAAAGGGTATTAGGTTCTGTCGTTAAGTAGTGAGAGGTAATTTCGTGGAAAATGAGTAAAGGGTTATTAAGCTGTATGCGTCTGAGCCCAACTATTCGGAGGCAAGTTGATCGTCGTGGTGGGTCAGTTCTCACGCTCGATCATGAGCCGTTTCGTTGAGATTGGGGTGCTGTAGGTGGACGTCTTTGTCCATGTAGGCAGGGAACCAAGAGAGGTAGAGAAAATTCGTGTATTTACGTGTTTGTAAAATGCGGCCTGCTTCTCGACCAATGTTGACGGTTTCGTAAGCCCGAATGGTGGCGCGAGAGTCTGTGAAAACATTAGGGTGTGAGGGGTCAATGATTGCTAAATCTATAGTAACCGGCTCGGCTATGGCGCTCGTTGCTATCGTAACCGAGCCGGCTGAGCGTAGGTCTCCATCGCCATCTACTACCGCGACTGCGAAGGTGTATAGGAGTTACCGTATTGCACCGCATCGACGAATACGGTAGAGTTGCGATTCAAAGTGGTACGTTCGAGGATCGCGCGAGCGTGGACCAGGCGTCTGCCTTTGTTGGGTTGCGGGTTGACAATTTTTTCTTGTATGGCTGAGTTAGATGAAGCTCATATGGGGAAGGCAAATTTACAACCAATGAGAGAAAATTCGGTGAATCGGCAATAATGACGTAGAAAACTGGCATAGAGAACGCGGTAATTTTTGTACGCATGTCACAATTTCGCTGCTTATGAACACCGGTTGCAAGAAAACATTTTTCAATGCGACTTTCGGTGACGACTTGCCAATATCTGCTTCAAGGTTTCTCTCCAACAAACAATCTTCAAGGTCTTTCTCCGACAGCAGGAAAAAGGGGGGGGGGGGAGTTATTTTGACGCTGTGCCCGGAGTTGCTTAATACTGATTCGCGGGCCGCAGCCGTAGGTTGCTGATAATAGGATCAGCTAAAGATCAGCTAAGGGTCTGTATATAGAATCAGCTCAGGCTGGTTACGAGGGCCCAGGACGCGGCCCGAGTGCACGAAGGGCTTTCTGAATTAGCAACGCTTATTCGAAATTAGATTCTGAAAACAACGCCGTTTGTCTCGTCTCCCTCTCTATCTCTTCTTCTGATTTTTATTGCTTTGTTATTTTTATAAAGCAGTCATTTGTGTGGATATTACAGTCACTCCATATCAGGCGCATGTGCCATCTTCTGGTGCCGCAACAGTGACTACGATGAGTTGGTGCAAGCCGAGTGTTAAAACTACATGTCATAGTATTCAAATTTTGATTTAAGGTGCAGTGTAGTCAGTCCCCCTTGTGAGTATGAGCCAATACGTGACAAAACAAAACAAACAAAATTGGACCTATTTCCCAGTGTGGATACAAGTGATATGTGATGGAAGAACAACACCAACTGGCGTGCGTCCTCAACTAGTCCTTCGTCTGCTGATCCTGCTCTGACGTTTGATGACGTGAACATGATAGAGTGCTTGGCTGGTTGTCTGAAGTTTCAACTTCACTTCTTGGCACTGAAGCTGAGAGGGTTGACCTATTTCGAACGACGCATCACCCTAAGTAGAGAAGGAGCGGTGTCCATGTGGGTGCAGAGCGGCAGTTGTCATCTATCTCACGGGCTTTTCATTGCACTGCCGCGGTGCTTAATAATTCGATGTCCTAAACGATGCTCCTACAGTTTAGGAGAAAAAAAGAGAGTCTTTTGACTCCTTTTTTGAGAATTGTGGCTTGTCACGTGTACGACTATTTTTCAAAGAGGCGCGTCAACTCTCTTTGAGGGGTCAATATTCTCTTTTCTGGGAGTCGTATCGTGTCACATTATACATTCGAAGTGCGGACTTTCCAAAAGAAGCCACACGGAAATCAGCACCCTGTCGTGTCTTCTTCAGTGCTTGTCTCGTGTTTTGCGCTGTTTTATACCCCAAGCAACGCACGTGAGCTGATTTTAGAATAAAGCATTCTTGATAGAAAAGCGGTGATCGCCAAGTTATGGGAGAAATGAAGCCTAATGATGATTATGTGTGCGAGGTAAAAAGACGCCCCAAAAGGTGCTAACTGCTTTGGGTTGTAGCAGTCTGGCATTATGGCATACAACTTGCTTTAACGAAAGCATGCTCTTGGTTAATGTCCTCGTATTATAGCTTGATAATGCAGTTATACAGAGACTCGATGCTTTGGTTAGCTTTAGCACTTCCTGGTGGAATGCCCCGAGAACCATAATTTCGATGTGGAGTGGGGCTGCGCTTCGCTGGTGGCAGTTGCGTTTATCACTCTTGCACGTATTTAAAATGCTCTCCTGAATTTGTTCGATTTGGAGTATTTTTCGGTGTATTTAGTTACCTCGGATGTACTCTGACAGCAGAGCATTGGTATGTAGTAATTTAACTGCATTTCGGAGGTTTATGATACGCATAATTTTTGATACATGAAAAACAATATACCATTCCAGAGAAAGAGAGTACGAGAGCAACCTACCTGGCCAGGACAAACGTAGTTCATCTGTTGAATCTAAGGCTGTGGCTGTGCAATCAAACCCGTTCCTGCTGGGAAACAGCGCTATGCAGCCGAGCAAATCATTTTTTCTCCTTCGCAGAATCAGCGCATTTCGCGAATAACAGGCGTTCAAATGTTCAAGTTTGCAGTATACGTGGGGATGGTAATAAAACGTGAACAGCACTGCATTGGCGCTATCTCAATCACGCTCCTTCCTTGGTAGCAATGAAAAGACGCAATAGTAATTCATCATTTCACTACGGATGACTATGTTGGATTTTTCTTATCATGCAGACTACAATAACTTGAAAATAATGAGAAATAGTGGAGTATATAGATGGCGCGATGCTCATGTTTCTTTCCATCGCCTCCTGTACTTTGCGAAAAGAGGATAACGGAAATCATGCCTCATTTAAAAAGTCCGGGCTTCAAAAACTTTTGTGACATATTGTAGCCGTCTATTCCGGAGCACTTGTGGAGAGACATTTCAGTGTTAGAACTCATGTTTTCGGAAAAAACAGAGGCATTTGAACTACCCTCACACAAGAAACTGCGATTACAACTCATGGATTCACGCTCTCACACGCTACGCTTTGCGTCCACAAACATGTCGGGGCATACGTACCAGGCCAATGCTTGAGTTAGCACGCATTCTGTTTGCAATTGTCGGAGCTTCACTGCTTCCACACGTGAGAGTTCACGCTGCGGGGTGGAAAGGTTTTCCTGGCCCCTCTGTTTGCCGCCAGGATCCCTCCGTAATCGTTGAAGGGATCGAGGTCTTCTTCACGTTCCTCACCGCTGGATTCGGGGAGACGGGCTGCCGCGGTCCGGCACGTGATGAGATCACGGGCCACAGCGTCCGCCTCTTCGTTGCAGTTCTCGATGTCAGGAGCCAGTTGTCGTTTCATGTTGGCTGGGAACCATTTGAACTAGCCACCCTCCGCCACATCATGTGGGACGGGTGTAACAGTGCTGAGAACAATGAAAATGGGCAGTGCCAGGACGCCACGTATCCCGGAGGGGTGAGAGCATGGATACGCTCCGAAGACTCAACGACGCAACGAAGGGCCATCCAGCGGCTTGAGGAGTCCCTGGCAAAGCAGAGGAGAAAGGAAGCCGACGCCCCGGACAACGGGAGTGGAGGAGCACTAGTATTCAACGCCTAGCCGGAGCACAACGTCCTCAAGATCTAGGGCCTGGGACTATAGGACTCTATTAGCCATAGTCTTCAGATAGGGAATACCTGCGCCCTGCGTGGCCGGTGACTTCCCGCACGCTGGCTGCGTAAATGAATGTTGTTTCTCTCTCTCTCTCCCCAACTCATGGAGCGGGCAACACACCTTTGATACACTTGGCCCTTCCGCTGTGCTTTGGAAATTCGGATTGAAATTCAGTCAATTGAACGTCGCCAGTTTAATGGAATGCTTTATCTTGGTTTTGTGTACTTCATTCAGACACTGCGTTGAATCAGGAAGTTCGCGCTCGAGTAAAACTTACCTTAAGGCTAGACTCGCCGAGTCCCAATTATTTTGTACAATTTCTTGCACAAATATATGTACTTTGTATTGGAAGCTCCATTCATATAAACAACCCAGAAGTGGTCAACATGAAACTTCGTTAAGGGGAATTTCGGAACAGGGGCTGCAAAAGTACGGAACCTCAAAGGCCTTTGCGTCTGCTCTCTTTTGGTCAAGCAGGAGCTAAGAGTTTTTGAATACGGTCTGTGGCACATTTGAAGCTCCCCCTATTTTAGGTCACTCTAGTCTTGACCGAGGACCGCCGCTTCTGCAAGTGCTGTGATGTTTGACGCAAATATTTTGGGGCAGGCTTAGGGGCTCCCACTAAATTCGAGACACAGCGTCCCCAACGCAAGACCTAAACCATGTCTGGGTTTCACGCATGCACAGTGGCCTCAACACTGTATTTCGGGAGCGCAAAACTTTCGGGGCCACGCACACCACGGTGGTCTAGTGGCTAAGACACTCGGCTGCTGACCCGCAGTTCGCGGGATCCAATCCCGGCTGCGGCGGCTGCATTTCCGATGGAGGCGAAAATGCTGTAGGCCGGTGTGCTCAGATTAGGTTTCCGTAAAAAACCCCAGGTGGGCGAAATTTCTGGAGCCCTCCACCACGGCGTCTCTCATATACATATGGTGGTTTTGGGATGTTAAACCCCACATATAAATCAATCACCAAACTTCAGCATTTCTTGAAATCATGAGAGTTGGCGAGCATTTCAAAATAACTTTTTTTACATTGCGATTTTCTATCTGGCTTGATGTCAAGCTGAATGCAGCTTGCACGAAACCGTGGTCAATGTGCAGAATCGATTGCGATAGATGTTGCTAAGGGTCATGAAAATGCCGAGCATACATGATATTGTTGGACAGAATGATGATCCTAGTATTTCTGAGTACTGTGCAAAAAAGGTATATATATATATATATATATATATATATATATATATATATATATATATATATATATATATATATATATATATATATATATATATATATATATATATATATATACATATATATATATATATATATATCATATCTCGAAAAAACGTTTCCAGTGTTTTGCCAGTGCGTTTCAGTGCGCTGGATGACACTGAAAACGCTCTATGCCATGTCCCAGTGTACCACAGCGCTCTGGGAGGCATTGAGACACACTGTACAGCGTGACTAGTGTCACCCAGTGCTTTGGGAGGCACTGGTCACGTTGTACAGTCTCTACCGCACACTGAGAACATTAGCGGCACATCGGAAGAAACTAGTCGCGATCGGCGCACTTTCTGTAAGACTTCATACTGAATCGCGAAATGTTGCATGTAAAATTTACTGAGTATGATGGTATTATCATCCATGTGCTACACAAATATAGCCCTAGTTTCAGTTAGGCAATCGATGTATGTGCAAGTATGCTTAAATCATGTGTCGAGGGCGTGCGTCAGGGGCACCGCCAGGATTTTGCTGGTGAGGGGGCACCAACGACGATTGTGTTCCTGCAAGGGGGCAGGGAGGCACAGAACTTATGCGTCGTGTTTTGATGACTATGCTTGCTCGGGGGGGGGGGGGGGGGCATGCGAGAAATTTGTGAAAAAAGACTCCAGCCCACCCACCGATGCTCCCCCCCCCCTTGCACGGGTGCGCTTTCCTTGAAGTTTGAAAGAGTTTCGTCAATGTATTTCATAAACGGCATCGATATAACTGATAATTCGCAACACAGCATGACAGTAGTATCAGTCTGATGATCAACCTACTCTAGCAGTGGGTCGATCCGGCTCGTACCGCAGAAAGCCGCACGTCCCGGCAGCAGTTCTCCGCTGCAATGCCCAATCCCGGTGCTTTTAGCTTTTGATTTGTGTAGTCGAAGGTGAAAATATCACCACTCGTGGGTCAGTTATGATCTAAACTACGTCTTGATGGTTATTAGACTCTAAATAACTGAATATCTACGATCTTCGCAGCAACCGTGGCACACGAACTACGGCCCTAAGCCTAATGGTCGTTTCGGTTAGAGTAAAGTGCTGTGGCGGTCGTACGCGTGACGTAAACAAGGAAAACAGAAAATACTTCCAAATTATCGAGGGACGAAATCTACAGTGTTCATTGAGCAGTCCAGGTATACGCTGCTTTCTACATAGTTATGACTAACTGCATAGCAAGTCACTACGACTGCCGTAACACTTTTGCAGCTTCGCTTACAAGCTTTCCGGCAAAACATGCCAAATGAATGTGATGCAAGGCAACCCGCAAAAAATAAGCTAAAATCGCATGTTTGGTGCGAGCACGAAGACACGAAACACTGCGTATGTATGCGACAAAATCAAAATATTGGAGACCTGGATTTTTTAGGATGAAAAAAAAAACATTCATTCTCGTCTTTCAGGTGTGGTGTAGTGGCTAGCATATCAGACTGAGGATGTGTGATGCGTTGAGGTAGTAAGTTAGATTCTGGCCTCACACAGTTTTTTATCATTTTTTTAGTTTAAAAGCCAGCTTTCAGTCGAGAATTTGTGTCCCAGTCTGCAGCGCCAGCGTGCCTCATGCAGCGTGCCAGTGTCCCAGTGTCAGCGCCGCACTGGTTCAGTAATTAGGTATGGCGTTGGGCCAGTGCTACTGGCTTTTGCGATAGGGACACGTACGAAGTAACTTTATTGCCGTTTCGGCCGTGGACAGATGAAGGCCGAACCCACGGCCGAAACATCAATGCAGTTCCTTCGTATATATATATATATATATATATATATATATATATATATATATATATATATATATATATATATATATATATATATATATATATATATATATATATATATCGTATAGGTAATGATTAAAGAGGATAGATGGCTTAGATGGCGCAGTTATCACAAATTCACAGCATATCCTTGATTCATGATGAGTGGGGCGAAGCGTCCATCGATCTGGTGCATGCTCTAGTGTGATAGGAGTGGACGCGCGGACGCATGGGCGGACGGACGGATGGACAGACAGACAGACAGACAGGCATACAGAGACGCGCACGGACGGGCAGATTCGCCCCACTCATTATCATTCACTCCATTGATATGCCATGATTTTTTTTTATAGGAGCTGGTTTCACTCTCTTAGACTTCCTATCCTCGCTCAACGTACCTATCTAGCACGATATTTCGCTAGACCTCTCAAGCTGAGATGTTCACTTTCTTTTGAATTTATTTTAACTTATCTGTCTGTTTATTTGTTACAGCTTGAGGAGAGTGTAAACTTGAATTTCTTACATTAATTTTTAGCCTCTTATTCGTCTGTGCTTGCTTCGATAAGTTAAAGTGTCTCGACGCCAAAAATGTATCTGAAATGAGCGTGCATATTGTCAATAGCTTCTTTAGAAGAGGTCTTTCCCCCAAAACACCTGAATCAAGGCATCTATATGCCAGAGATTAACGATGCTGAGTTTTAGAACTCTCACGTGGCCTCGCATTTTCACTACCATCACGCACTTACTATTCACCTGGAACCACAAATTCTGCCCAACAGTCACTTAGGAACAGAACTAACTCAAGAAGGTTGCGCTGCCGCACTCCGGCAATGACGTTCAGTACACACGCCTGGTCTAGCCATATCCCCGTCGTGCAGACAGCGCAGTTCATTGGAAAAGAATTTGCCCAATTCATAATTGGCCGTGGGAGTTTTGCCTCTCTAGGAAGGTTGAGCAGCATGAATCATGGTCGTCGGCATGATTTTCTCTCGCAGGGTGCAAGCCAGTGTTGCATCGTGTCTGATAGAGGGGGAGAGCACTGGTGTTTCTTGGGTGAGGGTAAGTGCAAGTAAGGCGTGAGGGGTGCAAGTGCCCCTTTTGCAACTCCCTACTAACGCCTATGGCATGAATGCGCCCATCCTGCTTACCTCTGGTGCTTCCGCGATGAAATACTGCAGTAGAGAAAGTGTTACGATGCGATGAGGGACTTCACCCTCCTCTAGCACTCCTGTATACATTCAAAAAGCAAATTATTAATGAGGGTAGCGATGCCGACTTGTTTTTGTAGCTTTTTCTTTTCGTCGTTGTCATTTTTGCGCTTACATTCAAGAAATGAATTATTATTTAAGATTTTCTATCCATGCCCTTTATTAAGGCGACCGATACACTCGAAACGCCGTGGAAGCACGACCACTTTTGCCGATAAGAATTCTTCTTCATTGCTAAACTCATAATAATGCATATCAACCTATTCCTGTTCGATCCTCCACAGTGGGCATAGGCACTGCATTCACGTGTGCGAAAAACAGCAATTACTTGCCGCTATAACAGTTAGAAAGTTCGTTGCCGGAGGAGCAGGCTCGAGCTTGTGGCATTTTTTTTTTTTTGCTACTGCTTTTCAGGGACACCCATAATGCAGCCGGCTTTCGGTTTCTCCATGGAGGAAATCCTTCGGGACCCTCACCCTTCTTCCAGGGTCTCTGTATTGAACGCAAATGAGTGCACGCACCACAATATTTTTGTTGACTCGTGGCTCTTATAACCTAATCTTTACACGAAGCATCACGTGATCTGCTGTCGTGCACTCCTTTCTATACGGTCAGATCACGTGTAACGATGAGCGTGAGCCGAGCAAGAGATTGTGAGAACAACGGCTTACAGTAAACACATCGAAAGTACGATGCTAGTGTGTGATGCCAACGCAAAAGTGTCATCGCGTCACCAATACTTCAACACCCAAAACTCTGCAAGAACACTCTGACACCGCAATCCCGCCTTGCGGGCTATTACGAGGCCAACTCCGCCAGGAACACTATGCGCTCGATTTTTGGAAGAGACAACTTGTCTTTTTCGAGCTACACAATGCTAACACGAGGAGTGTGTAGATGATTCGCACCTGAGCCATCGGCATGAATGGGACATAATGATGGTCGGTGTTATAAAATGTTCTGACACGAATGCTACAGGGAGAAACAACTTCAATGTGAAGCTTTCTCAGCCTTTTCACCGCGGACGCACGTCGGAAAGAGGCAATGCGTACTCGGCTTGCCTCAGATCGATTCAACGAAAGTTCTTTTTCTGTGCGAGATAGTGGTCCCAGGATAAGCGCAATAATACGCCAAATGCTGCTTTAAATGGCACCGCACTGGCCAACTCCGGCCATTTTTCGAGTTCAATGGATCTCAAAGAAATTCAATGGGTACGTTCCTTTGCACATTTCCGCCATTCATGCCAAATTACAGGCTTGAGGGATGCGTTGGTTGTTTGCAAATCAATTTTAAAGATTGCCTCGAAAAGCTCATCTTGTTTGCCAGAATTATTGGCAACACTCTCTGTGTGACGTCATGTTTGGCATGCCAACCGTAGTGACGCTGCCGATGGCATCGGTACTTCGGCCACTACAGCGTTTATTGTGCTGCCCACAAAGTGTCGGCGTCGGTCTTTTGCATGGGTATAGCACTAAAAAGCTTTATTCCTTCTTCTGTGGTATTGGGCCGGTGCTTCGCTGGTCTGGCTTTCTCAGTTTTCACACTACGCCTCCTCGGGGCCAGCATACCGCCTCCGGTTCTAACCAAATAGTACGCATAGACGGCGTCTGGTCATGTTTCGGTTTCGGTTTTGCACATTATTGCTCATAAAAAGTCTTTTAAAATTTCCTGAGCATTTCAGCTATCGGGCTCGTGAAAAGAGTGTCTCATGAACATAAAAACGCCATTACCTTGACATGGTCGCAAAATTGACGGAGTTGGCCTTTGAAAGATCTCTCAACCACCCGCGAAAATACGAAGAACGAGGACGTTATCTTCTTCCGGCCTTTGCAGCCTTTACTTCACCAATTGTGACGCCAGCAGTTCGTTCACGTGACGTAAGGATGAAATGAGCCCTCTATTTGGTCGATATACTTAAAGATATCTGTTCTGAATTGTCGCCTACCCTGTTCTGTGCAGCCGCATGGCCGCTCTTTGTTGCCACGCGTGACTATCATGCGTGATAAACTCATTCCATTTTGTATTCTGCATTTGCGCAGAAATAGCATGCGTGTAGTCGAAAAGCGCGAAATTTTGACTAGCTTAAAACTTAGTGCTTGCATTCGGCTTTTTTTCTGCAGAAATTGATGGCAAGAAAGAAATAGTGCTCGCAGGAAGGATCGTGAAGAAGGAAAAAAAATCTTCAATCTCGCCTTGCAACCAGGCCCTGGAAACTCAGCGGTAATTTCGGTTTCTAGGAACATGCACGTTCGTAGGGGTTTCCATGCATCCTAAGATCCAGAGCGAGGTTGAATTGAAGTGAATTGAAGTGTATTTGTCCTGAAATTCTTA
Organism: Rhipicephalus microplus; assembly: GCF_043290135.1. Classification (NCBI taxonomy): domain Eukaryota; kingdom Metazoa; phylum Arthropoda; class Arachnida; order Ixodida; family Ixodidae; genus Rhipicephalus; species Rhipicephalus microplus. The sequence goes on along the minus strand of NC_134710.1, from coordinate 433,093,278 downwards.
CAGGATCGGGAGCAGAGGCTAAAGGCTATATAGCCTGACATGGGGCCTCCTCTCCTAAATACAGTTTGGCACGCAGGCCGCTCATTTTGTCGCATATGTTTCAGAAATAAATATATAACACAACAAATAACACACAGAAATAAATAAGTAACACATTAAATAAACCATAACACAACAAAATTTAGCATGGTCTTGTCACACTATTCCAGGGAAAACATTAGAAAAATCACTTTATCACAAAAGCTTCATCTGAAAAGAAACTTCAATACAGAATGTAAAATAAAGCATAAGAAAAGCAACTACAAGACATAACACAAATTGATAGATAGGATGTAACAAATCAAGTACAGAAACTTTAATAAGCATACCCAATATCATGGTTCATTACGATGGACTTGGTGATGGTGTTCGAAGGTACGGAATTGAAATCTATGAGACCATGTGAACGATTTAACATTGTGGATATTTGATACTGAACGTGTTGCTTGCCATAACTTGTCCTTATTGCTGAGATTTTCCGGTGTTGCTGACGCATAGTATAATGAGTGTTGTCAGGCGGGTTCTGAAGACACTGTGGCTTGTTTTGTTAAATCCACTGCAGAAGTTTGAAATAATACAGTTTTGTTATTGTTAGTAACGCGTATTTTTCAAAGCGTGGTTTGGTTTTCAAGTCTCTGATAATACCATGGTATTGCTAGAATGCTCGCAAAACTCTTTTTTGCAGAACTAGTAATTTTTGATTGTTTGTTTGTGTAGTAGTACCCCATACCAAGATACCGTATGTCATTTTAGAATAGAAAAGGGCGTAATATAATTCTATTTGTAACCACTTTGGGTAAGACTGGGCTGAGCTTATGTAAACATCCAACGGTTTTACTGAGTTCTACCATTAGTTTTTCTATATGTGTGTTCCATGCCAATCCCTCAGAAAACCATACACCTAGGAACTTCTGGCTGGTGAGTTGCTCTATCTCTTTGCCCTCAACTAAAACAGTTGAACTATTGTTACGCGGCTTATTAGGTGGGGCAAAGACAATGTATTTCGTTTTACTAACATTTATTTGCAGTTTATTCGAACTAAGATACGTGGACAACTTTCGTAGGTAGTTATTAACCTGGTGTTCAAGCTCTAGAATGGATGTGCCGCTAAAAAATATGTTAGTGTCATCTGCATACATTATTAACTTGGGAGAACATGGGATATCACACAGGTCGTTTATATAAATTATGAACAATAGAGGACCAAGAATTAACCCTCGTGGTACTCCTCTTGTTATGTTTAAGTGGACGCACTTTTGTTTATGCAAACATATTGATGGCGGTTCGTTAGATAGTTTTTCATTACCTCAAGAACCACACCACGTACACCATACTTGCTAAGTTTAGCCGTTAGTACTTCATGACATATCGAATCAAACGCCTTTCTAAAGTCTATGAACAAGCCTAGTGAGTACACTCTATGTTCGATGTTTGTGATCAGTTCATGTTTAATATTAAGCAAAGCTGCTTCACAAGATTTATTTTTTTGAAAACCATACTGAGCCTCACTGATCACATTGTACTTGTCGAAAAATTTGTACAAGCGTACGTTTATTCAATTCTCAAATACCTTAGATAAAACAGGAAGAACGGATCTTGGCCTGTAGATTGTGAATAGCCGTTTATCACCACCCCTGAAGTCTGGGCACACACTCGCTATATTTAGGCTGTCTGGGAAAATACCAGTTTTGAACATTCTATTTATTATATAAACAATCATTGGAGCTATAATATCAGCTACGTTTTTTAGCGGAGTTGCCTTGATCGCATCAAATCCAGCGGCTACGTTATATTTAATCTGGTTTATCAATTGTATTACTTCCTCTGATGTCACTGGGGATAGTGACACGGAGTTTACAAGCCCACACACTTGTTTAATGTAACACAGGGAGCTATATTGCTATTGTTTTTATATTCTGCACTGGTGACAAAGTAATTATTCATCTTATTGGCTGCGTCACTATCATTTAAGGTACCTGAATTAGTATAAAAACATAGCGGTGTTGGCTATTTTTTCTCTGACATTAGATTCTTAACCTCGTCCCACACCTTCCTAGAGTCATTTTTTATTTTTTTAAATAACTTTTCATAATATGTTTCCCTCGCAAGCTTTAAGTCGGTGTTCAACCTATTTCGGTATCTTTTAAACTGACAACGCCTCCAAGTTCCGTGACCGAACAAATGTGTGGTACATTTTATTTTTTGTTTTAATCATTTTCAATAGCTTTTCATCAATCCACGGCTTCTTTGCACGTTTGGGTTTTGGTTTTCGCAAGGTCATTAGAAATGCTTGATTATAACATAGTCTAAGTTTTTCCAAAAATGCTTCTTGTGCTGCATTCGGATATTTTTTTCTCAAACACGCATGTCCAATCGACTGATTGAATATGTAAGCGAAACACTTCCAAGCCTGCAGCACTAATGTTGCGAGATAAGGCTTCCACTGTGGTTTCGCGTTTGACTTGCATATTCGCCAGTAAACAAAAAAATTGGTTAATGGTCGCTTACGTCAGCCGTTAGCAGTCCAGAAAAACTGTCCCGGGAATTAATGTTTGTTACACATATGTCGAGTGAAGTTGCACTTTTTTCTGTTAATCTTGTGGCTTCCGTGATATGATTGGTGCATGCAAAGGAGTGTATGATTTCAATAAACTTTTTAGCTGCAGTGTTACTCGATAACATATCTATGTTGACGTCCCCCATTATTACAAAAGGCATATAAAATCGACATAGAAAAAAAAGCATACTCTCTAAATACTCAAAAAAGTATATTTTGTTGCCCATTGGTGGTCGATATATTACTACAACTATTAATTTCTGTAAAAGAACCGACATACATTCAACGCAGCTGTTTATTACTGAACACTCAGAAATAATTGCATGCCTTAATGACGTTTTAACATAAATTGCTATGCCACCACCTCTACCGCTTAACCGCACGAAACCATTATATGAGTAACCGTGGAAATGTGGCGGTTTTACCGTTTCAGTTAGCCAGGTTTCCATATACATCAGAATATCAAAGCTGTGGGTGATCGAGGCATACAAGTCACTAAGTTGTTGCTCTTTATTTCTAATACTACGCGTGTTTAGGTGTAGGATTTTAAACGGTTTAGAATCACATGAGAAAGTTTCGTTAAAAGTGGCAACATCGTAATAGCTACATGCTTCAGGACTGTCCATTACATATGCGGCAGTCTACAAGTACACCCGGAAGATCGCGCACTACGTTCCTTCGTTCATCTTTTCAGTGTCGCCAATGCATGCGATCCTCAACACTGATGAGTTTTCATCTTTCCTTGCAAACACTTTGCCTCCTGCAGTCCACACGAATTTCCATCGCAGTTCTTTCTTTCTTTGTACTGTGGCACCGAGAAGTTGCTTGCCATAGCGGGTTAAATGTTGATTCACATAAACTCTGGAAGGGGATTGGAATCCAAGTTGTTTTGCATCTATTTTTGATTTCTTCGCTTTGCTGAGGAAAGCCTTTCTTTTTGTTCTACAGATGAAGCGGACTATTAAGGTTGATTCGCTGTGCCGAGCAGTAGGCACACGGTGACAAACATTAATGTCAGCTTCCGTTACTTCCTCCTGTATGACTACACCAAATTGTTTGATTATAGCAACTGGTTCACCTTCAAGCGGAATGCCCTTAATCTCAACATTGTTGGAACGCTGATATTGTTCCAGCTCTTTTAGTTTGTCAGTTTCATATTTTGGGCACGAAGTTCTTTGTTTCCCTTCAATACTTCCTGTAACTGCTTCGTGATTCCCCCAATGCCCTCAAATTTTTCTCTTAAGCCTCTGATTTCTAGCCTAAGTTAACGCTTGAAATCTTCGAAGGCCTTTGTCATTTATTTAGCCATTGCAACAGCAAACCAACAGTAAAACAAACAGCAAGCCAACAGCAACTACTATGCAAACAAAATGAGAAACAAGTGACAAATTGTTTGGCAGCAGTGCACACTTCTAAAGCATAACAGGATTCATGGTAATAAGGGCTGCAGCGCGAGCACAAATGTGCTAGAAGAAACAGACGAAAGGCGAGGCACGGAAAGCAAAGAGGACAACACGAGCGCTGACTACCAACTGAATTTTATTATTTGCAGCACACATGATAATATATACAACAGGCAACCTTGTAACGGCAAATGTGAGCAACGTGACATATTCTGGGGAATGGTATGATAAAAAGAAGGCACAATGATAAAATGGCTAACCCTTATCTAAAAGCACGAACTCTTTGTCAATGCTTTATCATTGTACCTTCTTTTTATCAGACCATTCCCCAGAATATGTCACGTTGCTCACATTTGCTCTTAAAAGGTTGCCTGTTGTATATATTATCATGTGTGCTGCGGATAATAAAATTCAGTTGGTAGTCAGCGCTCGTGTTGTCCTCTTTGCTTTCCGTGCCTCGCCTTTCGTCTGTTTCTTCTAGCACATTCGTGCTCGCGCTGCAGCCCTTATTACCATGAATTCAAACCAACTAGCCCAAATAGCCATTCTTCTTCATAACAGGATTTTTCAAGAATACTGCCTACCTGTAAAAGCAAGCGCAATATTTAGGTGCTGCTCAGGCGCACACCGTTGCCGAACTCTGTCGAATTCTCGTTGCGCTGGCCTTTTTAGAGCTGTCGGCACTTCAGGCAGTCCTCGCAAATGTGGGCGTTGCCCCGTCTTCCACGCGCCAACACAGCTGATGCAGGATACTCTGGGCTCGTGGCGTAAATCCGTCTTATCTGGGCTGGGCAGCAGCAGTTCCCCTTGTAGGTCCAATAGCACTGTAAAAGCAAGCGCAATATTTAGGTGCTGCTCAGGCGCGCACCGCTGCTGAACTGTCGGTTGAACTGAAGGTTGGTGTGAATGTCCGCAATTATTGGCTTTCACAAGTTTTCACAAATGAAGAAATTCGATACAAATGTGAAGAACTTTTTCTCAGGTTATTTTGTTCGTGTGTGTGTTTTTTTTATTTCGTGATTTTTAAATCATTCTAACCTCGGTAAGTGGTTGACTTGACTTCGTAGCGTTTTGCTCCGCTCCTTCTCACCACTCGCTCAGCGATATTACAAGTTGAACCGCGCTCAGTTATCTCGCTTGGTTGGCGTGCCCACTACGGGGGTTTCCCGCACCGCGAATGTTTTTCAGGTTTCCTAGTGGTAGCAGGTGAGCACAGCTGTTTGGACCCATTATTTGGGCAAGGTATGAGTTTGCATAACTACGTAAGCAAACCCAGTTCTCTGCAAGCCAGGTTCGACTGACAGAAGTGTGGATTCGCAAGACTAATTAGTCAAGACAGCATCCAAGCTACTGTCGCGAAAATGCGTTGAAATACTTGAATTCGTGTTGGCTCGACTACTTAGTTCTCACTTCTTTTACTTTTGGTATACGCTTCAAATGATGTCGAGTAATTATACGCTCTTTCCTGTTCATGAAATTTGTGTAGCCGCAGTTTCTTCAAAAGTTCTGAGTCTTTACTTCTAATACTGTCACTCAAATGCATGTGATGAACAAAACGCTTCTAGAAATCATTACAAGGAATGTCACTGGAGCCAACGCTTTGACAAGTGAACGCTTCTTTTTCTAAGCAACGCTGTTGCCCTGACGAGGACAAGTCCAATTGCTAAAACTCTGTTTCTAGCGACGTTCTCTCGAGAAAAATTTCTGGTGGCTTCAAGCGTCCTCGTGCTACTGAACTGCTGTCTCATTTGATACTCTATTTCTGTAAGTAAATTATGTGCGTCATAATAACAAACATAATTGAGTCAAATACGACGTGCCCTAGAGTTGATTGTTGATAATCTTTCTATTGGTTCGGATATTCTGGATTCAGTGGTTGTGTTCCAATTCTTAGACCGCATAGTAGACCGTCTACGCAGACAGCTTAGAAGACAGCATTGGGCCCATGTCGTCTGAGAAATGCAACACGTCTGGACGTCTTCTACGCGTCTCGAGGCGCCACCTCACGTCGAGAAGAAAAGCTAAAGTAAACTAACGTAACTGGTATTTTTTAGTTTTTTTCATGGTAAAATATAAAAAATTGTACCTTACTTTCATTGAGCCTCTGGAGAAGCGTCTGCTTCGGTGCAGACGAGAATTAGGATGGTATCCAAGCTTTGCGAGCCATTTGTTGAGCTGCCATCTTGTGTAGACGGCAAATCAGCCTACATCGTATTTGGCTACGATGCGGTCTTCTTCAAGCTGTCTATTTGCCGGGTACGTGAGAATTAGAATTGAACTTATGATGGCCGCCGCCCATTTATCTGTCTATTTAGCCGTCTATCTACTTAGCAAACACACCCAGTGTTTGCTCATTATGTCCATATGTCAGTTGTAAAAATATAGCTGCTTTTGTAGACTGAGACTTTCACATTGCGTTTCTGTTTAGTTTTTTGTACAAAGCGTTGAATAAACAGTTCATTTATTTGTGCAGATCAAGTTTCGTCTTACTGAGAAAATGGTCAGCCGAATTTTCACCCTTGATAACACACGATAAAAATTGAAAAAAAAATATTGGCACCATGTCACCAACGGAAACCCTGATGGGATGCGAAGCAGCAGCAATGCGCCCGGGTGGCGTCACTAGTTGAAGAGCACTAATGCAAGTGCGGCGGTGAGCGCTGGAAGATTCAGTTGAAGCTATGGCCAGGTTAGGCCTTATCGCTTCGGCCGATCTTTCGGCGAGTGAAAGAGCGCCGTCTTCCGGTGTCCTCTCTATCGCTGGCAAACGAACCGGAAGAGTGTCACCGCTCGATGTGTGCTCTGACATTACGAGCAGTAGAGAGAGTGAAGCGAGAGAGGTGACACGTACGCACATGTTTCAACGCGTACGTTAGGCGCTCGTCAGGTTTATTGCGCGTAAACCGTCGGGTCGGTGGTGTGGTGAGCAGCAATCGCGGTAGCGGAGCGAGCGGCGGTAGTGGCAGTCGTTGCAGGAGAATGGATGAAGCGGCAGCTTCGGGTGCTGCGACGAGCTCGTGGCAGGTGAGGGAGGGAGTGACGTCAGCGCGCACTCTGAGGGAAGCGCGACGCTAACACGCTGCAGCAGTGTGACCTACTCGGCAACGCTCCAACACCTGCAGCAAGGAGAGCGTGTTGCGGCGCGTTCATACGGACACACGGAGGGACAGCGTTGCACAGGCTAGTTAAAGAGTTCTTCACATTTAAAAATGAATAATAAAATTTTACGAATGGCAGCGCATCTCCCAGTGGCCAGCGGACAAGGCACAAGCGCATTCCGTTTCCATGAAAAGCGGGAAAATAGCATGGTGCAAGAATACTTTGGGTGAGTAAATGACGCGAAGCGAGCGCTTAGTGGAGAGGGACCGATTATGTTCTCGTTTGTGGCGCACCAGTATATGGCTCGCCGGACTGAGGATCATGGCGGGCTGCTGGCAAATTCTTCAAAGCACATGATCGACGGCTTTCAAATCTAAGAAAACCAGCTAATTGTGCGAAATCAACCAAGCGACACGCATAGAGCGGCACCGCGAAAGAGAGGGTGATAAGGGAACAGCTTGACAATGCGGCGAGGGTGTTGTGGTGACGATAAATGAGCACCGCTACTTTCCTACATCACGGGGGTTTCCTACGCCGAGATGGGGGGAAAAAAGACGGAGCATAAAGCCCCTTTTTACCGGGGCGAGGTTTCAAACGCCATCTTCCGGGCTCCTAGTGAAGCAGAACAATATCGGGCAGCGGATTGTCCCGGCGTTCGCTCACCTAAAGTATTCTTGTACCGTGGAAAGGAGAGCTTGCGCGGTAACCCTCTTTCATTCGGTTTTTCATACTTCCCCTCTACTTGGGGACCTCATCAGTGTTGTCATTAAAGAGATGCGCTGTTTCACATTTATTTAGAGTTGAATGCCCGGCAGCCGCCAATCGCAAAAGCGGCGCTGCCGCTGCGTATCAGATGCGAGACCGCGTGTACATGGGACGTATAGGGAGTTTCCACCCTCTGTCTTAACTCAGGGTGGTTTAGCGGTCCATTAAGTACCCATCATTGGAGTCAGCATACGCGGTAATGGGTACAAACCACGCTGTTTATTCGATGCAAACTCTCACAGGTAAGTGCGCAGGATGATACTGACTGGCTCGGGGTCTGTGCTATGTGCGACAGATGGGCCGATATAGCGTAGTATATAGTATACCGGCCTCTTGCACTAGATTCTAGCGGTATGTCACTCTTCAGCATCCACTCTCGGTCGATTCGTCTCATTGATAACATGAGCAAAGAGCCTTTTCCAACTGCTGGCGTAGTGCGAAAAGCTTCTTTAAGAAGAGAAAAAAACTGACGAGGTCATTTGCGCATTCGCCTACGATGACTCGAAGGCGGAAGCCATTTTGTTCTTTTTCTTAGTCGATGTATCTAATCCTGCCCGACCCCTCTACGAAGAGTCTCTGCTGCTAAAGCGGTTTGTCATTGCCTCCCGGATCGGATGCATTGCAAACTTTCGGCAACTCATCTGGATTTGCACTGCCTCCGTGATCGGTGAACCTTTGACCACGCGAAGGTGTCATGGTATCACGAAACTCGCTGCCGCAACGAGCATTGATTGATTAATTGATTGATTTGTGGGGTTTAACGTCCCAAAACCACTATTTGATTAGGAGAGACGCCGTAGTGGAGGGCTCCCGAAAATTTCACCACCTGGGGTTCTTTAACGTGCACCCAAATCTGAGTACACGGGCCTACAACGTTTCCGCCTTCATCGGAAATGCAGCCGCCACAGCCGGGATTTGATCCCGCGACCTGCGGGTCAGCAGCCGAGTACCTTAGCCACTAGACCACTGTGGCGGGGCGCCGCAACGAGCAGGATGTCGATAACGCGCAGGAAAAGATAGAGCACATGTCGCACACCTAGCATATGAATCTGCTTGGCAAGATTCCACTCCTGCCGGGGCAGCCTTGCATGCTCACCTCAAACTTATTGGCGTCATCGACACTTTTCGTAAACGGAGCAGTGAAAACTGTAAGCACTAGCTTGGGTGCCCGAGGCGCACTTCCACTGATTTCACCCTATACTGAAGCTGCTATACAATTTTCTTCTTTTTTTACCTTACACACTGCAAAAGGGTGTGACGTTGGGTAAGTTGGTGTTGCATATTTAAAGGTGAATGGCAGCGCCCAAAAAACAAGGACACAAAAAGAACAAGTGACAACACGGGCGCTGAACCAGCGAACAATTGCATTTTTATTGCACGAAGGCAACAAATCGGCAAGAATGCAGGCTTGCCCAGTTGTAGTGGTGTAGTGGCTGAGGTTCTCAGCGGCTGATCTGCAAGTCACGGGGTCTAATCCAAGGTGCGGCGGCTGCATTTTCAATGGAGGCGAAACTGCTGTAGGACCATGTGCTCAAAATGAAGTGCATGTTAAAGAACTCTGCGTGGTCGATATTTCCAGATCACTTCACTGCGGCATCTCTTATAATCATAAGGTGGTTTTGGAACGTTTAAAGCGGAGGTCCAGCATTTTTTTCGATATTTGCCGATTTCAATGAAACTTCCAACATGTGTTCTCATTGGTACCGTGGTGATATGTGCCAAAGTATACAAGCATAGGTCATTTAGTTTTTTTAGAAAACAAATTTTAAAATTGGTAGCTGATTCTGTAATCACACTTGTAAACGTGGGTCACCCGGTGTATATGACGTCGGGGCCTACGCCTTTTCCAAAAACCCAACTTTCCCAGCAGACAGGTGCAGCGCACTCTTTCTGCGACGAGGTGACGACAACGCGAGTGCTGTTCAGTTTTGTCAGCTCCACACAGCGTGTTAGTAGTCGTTAACGTTGTGTCTCACAATATTGAGCAACGAAAAAATCGATTCAGGGCATCACAGATGCTTCAGGCGTCGGAATATCGAAATTGATGCTTCCGCGCTCAGATAGCTGCAATTATCATTGAACTTGTCACTGGTAAGTTCAGACGAGCGGCACAGCTTGATTCCGCGTCGCATGACATCGCCAACTTTCTTTTCGCGCATCAGAAGATCGAGGCACGTGAGCTATGTTTACACTCTGACCAGCCTTGGCGGGGTGTAGCGAATCTCGTGACGTCGTCGGTGACGGATTCTTGTGACGTCATCAGATACCTACCACTGTTTCTGTTTTGACTCGTTGTTTTTGCTTAGTTAAAGTTATTGACAAGTACCTGCGCGAAATGAACCGCCCTAGCTTTTTCAGGACTGTTAATACTATTATAGAACAGCATTATCTCAGTGTGGACGAAAATTCACCGGAAATTCCCTTTACACCCCAAATACCAATCAATCAAATCAAGAATGCAGCTTTTCGCGCATGCGCAACACCACACAGTCTAAGACTATACGAGCATGTGTTCAGTCGTGATTAAAACTCGCTAAACTGATTACTGCCATCCAAACACGCGATCTCTCTTCTTTTTAGGGATAATCGTAGCATGCTGATACATGCATGGGGAAACTTTTTATGGGTAGCGAAAGCTTTTCCTATAATGCATACGGTTTCCTTTTGATGCCTGCTCTAAAAAGCGTGAAAGTCAGGAGAGCGCCCACAGGCTCCACAGTGCCTAGCCAAATTGCTGCCCTGCTTCTGGTGAGGATTGTTGTCGTGCTTCCTGAGACAAGTGTTGAGGCATCGACTGGTTTGGCAGATGTAGTGCCTTGATTACAGGACAAAGGGACTTCGTTCACAACAACCACAGTGCACTTTACTAATTGATAAGTCCATTTGTGCAGCAGAGGGCCTTTTTTGTGTCCTTCCCTATTCACAATCCTACATATTTGGCCTAATTTGTTAGGTGCCGAAAACGCCACAGGTACTCCTGCACGCCTCTAACCTTCTTGATCACGTGCGAGACGCCGTTCACATGTGGATGGACACTTTCTTTGGTACAATCACAGGGCTAGCGCAAGAGTTGCGTTGACTTCCGAAATGAGTTCAACAACGTCTCCTCAAGCACGTCTACGCAAGGTCCTTTAAAAACGTGGTGGGGAACCTGCAGCATCAGCTATTGTCTTTTTGCTTAAGTGTTGAACCTCATGTCAAGCATGTGATGGCATGATCTTTATGGGCAATTCTTGAGGGCAGTGGACCATATACTCCTCGTTTGACGAGTTTTGAGTGGACAAAACTGAAAGGAAGGAGGCCCTTTTCTGAGTGTGGAGCGTATGCTGCCAACGCCCGTAGTCATTGAGAAAGGTTAGGCTGAATTCAGGTGACCTCAACTCGCCATTCTTCTGAATTTCGGTTGTAAGCGTGAAGCCGTCTAACACACCACTGAATACAGCCCTAACAGCCGTGACTGGAGAGGGTGCATCAAAGCCCGTCTTGGTTTGGTTTGGTTTGGAAAAACTTTATTGACAAGTCCGTAGGCGTGCGCCCTAGCACACGGCGGGCCGCTCCCACGATGGGACAGTAAGGCCGAGCCCTAGCGCCGCATCGTGGGCCCTCTGGACAGCCCAAAGTTGCGATGTTATGTCTGGACTCCGGAGAGCGGAGTCCCACTTTCTGGACGATGCTGTATCGGTGCCACGTACCGAAGGGCACTCCCAGAGCATGTGGTGTAAGGTGGCTAAACCGCCACATTTTGTACACGAGTTGGTTAAATAAACATCAGGATAAAGCTTGTGAAGAAAGACAGGGTTAGGGTACGTTTCTGTTTGAAGTAATCGCAATGTAAGCGCCTGCGCTCTATTTAGCTTCGCATGTGGAGGTGGAAAGATTCTCCTATCCATAGCGAAATGTTGGGTTATTTCATTATATGTAGTTGGCGGATCCCTGTTTACGAAATCTCCAGTTCGACCCAAAGGTCCTCCATGGCCGCGGACAGCTAACCCTCGCGCCCTGGAGTGGGCCAACTCATTGAGATTTATGATCCCTCCGTCCATGTTTCCCATATGAGCTGGGAACCATGTAATGGTATGGGTTGTAAGCAACTTATCACCGAGTATGTTTTTGGCCTCTTTGCACACAGCTCCAACACTGAAGGCACGAATGGCAGCTCTAGAATCGCTAAATATGTGTTCATTACGCTGATCTAAAAGAGCCAAGGCGATGGCAACCTGCTCAGCTGCATTGGCAGTTCTGGCGCATACCGACGCCGCATTAATTGTAAAGCCCGTCTTAACGAATAAAAATAAAAGGTCATCGACGTACAGAAATACGCGACGCACTCAATAACCGGGAAACTCGGCTTCTGGGCGCCGGTCCAGGCTCGCCAACATAAGCTCGTCACACTTCCACTCACTCAAAAGTGGCGCGAGGCACAATCTAAAACGCTTAGAGAACTCTGCCCTCTTATAACTATATTATAATGCAGAACATGACAGTTCTCGTTGAGGTTTTTGCTTTGAAAGCTATTCGTACGCGACCATAAAGGACCGTTTCCTGCTTCACAGTTCGAGTAACTTGACCGGCTACCCGAAGGTTAACAACAAAGACCACGTCTCCATGTTTTCCACTGACGTGAAAGTTTTGTAGTACTCCTTGTCACATACAGCATTGTGCTAAGTTGTCAAGGAAGCCATTGGTGACGCAGGGAATGTGACTTTCCAGAGCTTGGTGGGCACAAACATCGACACCTTCTTAGAGCGGATGCTGTGCTACATCGTTCAGTCATCACCTGCAAGCAAGTTTCGGTGCAGAAGCCTTCTGTATCGGATCGTGCCTCGAGCCTCTTTTGAGTGACCTCCTGGTGGCGAGCCTGGACGGGCACCTAGAAGCCGAACTTTCCGGTTCTAAAGTGCGTCGGGTATTTCTGTACGTCGATGATCTTCTATTTTTATTGCTTAAGATGGGCTGTGATCTAACCCTTCAAGTTACGGCTGTTAGTGCTGTAATCAGTCGCGTGTTTGACGACATCACGCTTACAACCGAAATTTTGAAGAATGGCGAGTAGAGGTTTCTTCACACTATAGCCTAACCTTTCTCAATGAACGTGGGTGTTGCGAGTATACTCTCCACGCTCATAAAAAGGCCTCCTTCGCTTCAGTTCTGTCCACTCAAAACTCTCCAAACGAGGAACAGGTTCCACTGCCCTCAAGAATGATCCATCAAGACCATGCCGCCACTTGACTGACACGAGTTTCAACACTCAAGCAAGAAGACCCCTCAGTAAAATCAGAGAACTACTCTACTTTTCTAATGTCCAACCTATCCTACTATACTATGCCTGTGTGACGTGGTACCCAGAAACAAAAACTGTCTGATATGCTTGAGATCGCTCAAAACTGGGCAGCTCGTTTTGTGAGAAGCAGCTACGACTTCAGTGTCAGTGTCACTGCGCTTAAAGATAGATTAGAGTGAGATTTGTTGGTATTACGTAGGAAACACTTCAGATTAGAAGTGCTGTTCAAAATATTTCATGGATTGATCAAGATAGATAAATAATTTTACCTTTCACCTCCCCACTTTTTATCAAAGAAAACTGACCACTCTCTAAAATTAGGAGGAACGCTTTGCAGAACAAACATTTATCAAAACTCATTTTTCCGCTCACAATCTCCCAGTGAAATCGGCTCCCACAGGTGGTTGCAGACTGCCGCACTGAAAGATCTTTCAGGGGCATATTGCTACTGCCATAGTTGCATTTTAATGATCTGTTTTTGTGACCATCTTGTTTTCGAATGGTTCTCTTTGTGTAAAGCGTATTTTACGTTGTGTATTCCCCCCCTGCAATAATGACCTCGGGCGCTGCTGGTATTTTTCAATAAATAAATAAATTAATTAATTAATAACACTGGGTTACCCATCTAGTTTTTGAAACACCTTGTTGAGACGTTGCTGCAGTCATTTCGGAAATGAACGCAACCAAGGCGGCAACCATGCGAGTAGACCAACATAAGTGTCCTACCGTACGCGCATGGCGCACGACAAAGATGGAAACATGCTGGAGCCTACGTTCACACTCCCGTTCCTGTTGTAGCATTGCAGTCAACAATAGAAGAGTACGGTAGCATATGCCACGGCCAGGCTAGAGGAACGGAGCGCCCTCGCGCGCCTCTCCTCTTGCCCGCCCATGCATGTACAAGCCTCAAAGCATGCTATAAAGGTATGCTCTTGTATATAGTACATCGCGAAAGTTGATTGATTGATTAGGCGATCAACAACAGCAGCATTAAGACTAAATAATAATAATAATATTAATAATAATAATAATAATAATAATAATAATAATGATGATGATGATGATGATGCAGAATTCTCTGCTTCTGACGAAGCTATCGTCCAAAGCACCGCAACAATCACGCAGAGCGTACAAAAAGTCTAAAGTGCCAACCACTGGCACGCGTATGCACGCGCCTACGCGTCAAAAGCATCTAGTCGCGCCTGTGGAGGAAAAGGGCGCGCAACCACTGGCACGGGCCAACCGCGTTGACGCCCACGCGTCCAAGGCCGATGCACAATGTTTGTTGACCTTTTGGCTTAGAACTGTCCAAGTTCAGCACAGAAAGGCACGTTCTTCACTGGAGCGGGTTTGTAGGTTTTAGAGGATATGAGAACACGTTAAAAAATTGATAGCGCTTCAACCACCACAGTAATACTATTTTAGAAGTAATTGACATTTCAGTGCTCAATGTAACTACAGCGGTGTGCACCAGAAACCAACATTGGTGCGTGCGCCGCTCCCGCGAATGGACATTCGCGTCTAGGATACTGTACGTATATCATAGACGTGTGCAGGGTTCTCCTTAAGGAGGGGGGGGGAGGCAAAAGTTCGTCGTGGTGCCCACTCTCCCTTCCTAATATGTCCATGTAGGGGTTGACATAGCGCCCCCTCCCTAATATGTTATTATATGGAGTTGACATTGAGCTCTCCCCCCTCCCTCTTCGGTGGATGAGGCGGCAGCTGCCCTCCTAATCAGGTTTACAAACCACTGGGTTTATATACCTGCACTACAAAATTTATTAACAACATCATGAGTATGCTGGTACCTTGAGTATATATACGCTTCATATTTTATAGCACTCAACTTAATAATTACGCCTGAAGCTTCATGATCCATCAGATTTAACTCAGTCATAAGATTAAAATTGAGGCCAGAGTAGCAGGCTTTCAGCAGATGTGTGTGTTCGAAATATACTCTATTGCAACAAAGCACACCTGGTTCTTATTGATACAACAGTTATTGGTCATAAGATAGGAACTAAATACTGCGTAGAATGCCTTCGGGCATTTTACACCGTCGAAATGTGCTCTAATGCAACTAACTATGCCTAACACCTAATTATGTGACAGATATTGGTCATAATATTGTAACTGAACCCTGTATGGAAGACTTCTGGACGTTGCCTTTAGTCAAAGTAGTCTCTAAAGCGACAAAACACACCCAACTGTTCATGAAGTCACAGATATCGGTCATAATATTGGAACGGAACCCTGTATGAAAGACTTCTGGACATTGCCTTTAGTCAAAGTATTCTCTAAAGCAACAAAACACGCCCAACTGTTCACGAAGTCCCAGATATAGGTCATAATATTGGAACTGAGCCCTGTATGGAAGACTTCTGGACGTTGTCTTTAGTCAAAGTATTATCGAAAACAACAAACGACACCTAACTGTTCATGAAGTCACTGATATCGGTCATATTATCGGAACTGAACCCTGTATAGAAGACTTCCGGACGTTGTCGTTAGTCAAAGTATTCTCTAAAACGACAAACGACACCTAACTGTTCATGAAGTCACTGATATCGGTCATATTATCGGAACTAAACCCTGTATAGAAGACTTCTGGACGTTGTCGTTAGTCAAAGTATTCTCTAAAACGACAAATGACACCCACCTGCTCATGAAGTGACAGATATCGGTCATAATATTAGAACTGAACCCTGTATCGAAAACTTCTGGACGTTGCCTTCAGTCAAAGTATTCTCTAAAACGACAAACGACACTCAACTGTTTATGAAGTCACTGATATCGGTCATATTATTGGAACTGAACCCTGTATAGAAGACTTCTGGACGTTGTCATTAGTCAAAGTATTCTCTAAAACGACAAACAACACCCAACTGCTCATGAAGTCACAGATGTCGGTCATGACATTGGAACTGAACCCTATATGGAATACTTCTGGACATTGTATTTAGTCAAAGTATTCTTATGGATGGCTGCCAGTTGGGCGTGTTGGTAAAGGTTCATGAAGAAAAAAGTGCAAAAATACACACACTCAGAGAGGACACAGACAAGCACTTACTAGCGCTTGTCTGTGTCCTATATAGTATGCTATAAAACGACAAACGACACCCAACTCTTTATGAAGTCACATATATCGGTCATAATATTGTAACTGAACCCTGTATGAAAGACTTCTGGACGTTGCCTGTAGTTAAAGTATTCTCTAAAACGGCAAACCGCCCCTAATTCTTCATGAAGTCACAGATATCGGTCATAATACTGGAACTGAACTCTTCATGAAAGGCAGCCAAAATGTCCTCCAATGCAATAAAACACACGCGACACATCATGATGCAACAGATATTAGTGATCAGATTAGAATCGAGCACAGCGTGGAACACTTTCGGATGGTATATTTATTTATTTTCAAATACAGCAGCCCAATGTGAGGCAACTGCAGGAGTGGCGTCCATATATACAAAATGAAAGGATTTAAACAGTAATATCAAAATAAGTGTGCCAACGTAGACAAATATCACTACCCTTGAGTGCACCCTGGTAAGAAATGGGAGAAATAGAACATTATTATAATACAAGTGCTTCAAAAAAGTCAGGCACACTGGTATGACGAAGCAAACCAAGTAGATCAATTCAGTGTTTGATAAGTTTATTTGAACGTATTAGAGAGCACTACAAATCACTTCAAAGCTGGATGATGATTGCGGATCAGTGCTGTGTTGAAGGCTTTAGCACATTGCTGGTAGTTTAAATATCCTTTAACATCTACAAAATGCATGTAACACTTTTTGATGAGACAGACATTGGTTTTGAGATTCCAGCCAAGCACTGTGAAGAAGGCTTTCACATGTCATCAATAGTCAAAATACCCTATAATGCAATAAATTATGCCCAAGATTTTTGATGGGACAGATACTGGTCATAGGATTGCACCAGCGCACCGTACAGAAGATTTGGCAAGTTTTCTAACATAGCTAAACTGAATATCTTGATATTTTGAATTTGCCTAAGTGCATGTATATTTAGTCCAATTTAATGCGTATACTAAAAACTGAACAGAAATGAAGCAGTCCTTGAAAACACATACAAAGATTCAATGTTGGAAACCATCTAATAATATCTTCAGCTCATTACAGTCTGGAGGAACAGATAAATACATGCATAGTTTTGAAAGGTCTCATAAGTCACATGAGGTACTTTTTGCATTTCTTCTATGCAAAGTGCAGTACAGTACTTGTGCACCTTCATTCATTCTGTGCATATATATACATGTGGTGACCTTCTCTTCCTACTATCGTATCATCGTGCAGCTGATTTTAAATCAGGGGCTTCTCACAAAGTTTTCAGCAATCAGTTCAGCTGTAAACAAAACGCGCGTTATATTATAGTAAACTGTAAAACGAGAGAGAAGCGTCATTGTATGCCTAAAGCTATGAGTATCAGAATGAACTATAAACTAATAATGTGTGTGTTAGAATGCCTCCTAACAATGTATGTGCTACTGAGCGTGGCATAGAAGCAGAACAAGCGAGAAGTGTAATAGCAGGCGATACCAGCAGCACTCAATCATGCAACTTTCTTCTTCGATCACCAGAGCAACGCACGCTCGAGTTTCTATTTTGTACATGAATGGACATGAGACCGCTGACAGCTGAATGTGTTAGCGTCGCTGGTACCTGACACGAACTCACATCACGCTGCTACCAACCAGTGCACGCTTGTTATTAGCTTGACAACACACGAAAATGATTTGCACTGAAGCCAACGAATGTTTCAGCGTCATACAATTCGCGAATACACTTATATAAGTACGTACAATTTGACATCACCAAAACGTGCTGGCTAGTGCGAGCTTCACTTCCAGCGATGATTAATACCGATGTTGAAAACAAGCACAGTGCAGATAAAAACTCCTCCGTATGCACTACGTGATGTTTCGGGCGTCGTATATGGTGTCTTGTTGCGACGGAAACTACGGTAGATTTTTTTCAGCCGATGATCCTCGCATGTGCTGATTCATACGAACTAGAAAGTAGAGGCCTACTACGCCGGATGCAGATGACACCACTCTGAATTGCCCCCGCGGTAGGCGAGGGCTCACACTCAAAGCTTCGAACCTCTGCAGTCTGTTTACACTCGTTTTTAGCACAGAAAATCACAGATCAAAGCACAAGAACACCGACATGTTCCAGTAGTCTGTGCGATGCTTTCGCTCGGCCGACGATCGCACTCGGGACCGGCGCAAGCATAGCCAGCCGGCATTCGCTGGATTTGTCGGCGCCGCTCGAACTCGGCACGAAACCACGTCACGCTGGTAGCACTCGCAGTCGTTCGTCGGTTCGGTGTCGTTCTAGATTACGAAGTGGTCATTCAGGAACGTTTGGAGTAGTTTCCGTGCTTGTTTCCAGCCTTCGGCCGTGCCTTCGAAGCGGCGGCCATTAGGCATAACATTCGGAGGCATCGCAGTCTCTGGTTGGTTGGCGCGTGGCCTCTAGTTGGTTGGCGCCGCTGTACGCGCGGGGACGTGGCGTACGCGTGGCAAAAATATCAAGCCCGGCTTGAGCCCTCGCGCCTCCTCGCGTATGCCCCTCCGACGGCGACGCCGAGATGCGTATTTGATGCTTTTAACGCGTAGACGCGAGCATACGCGTGCCAGTGGTTGGCACTTTACCTGCATTTTGGTCCACATAGAAACACACGCGCTACCATTCTTCTCTCGTTATTCTTCTTTTTTTTAATGAAAACTTTGCACGGTTTCACCAACGCCTCCTAGATTTCTTGGGCCTGCTGGATGAGCGCGAAACGCCGGTCATTTATGGCGGTGCTGCCTACGTAAGGGTAAGGGTCTTTGTGCTTGGCCTTTGAGATCGGCAATTTGGACGTTTGTGATAATTTCAGAGGATGCCTTGTAATAAAAAAAGTTGCTTGCTGAATGACGGCATCACTTACGTAGGGCGAATGATGATTACGTTTGCGACCCTTTAAAACTTTTTTACGTTATTTTTGTTGCATATAAGTTCCAAAGACGTAAAAACCTATTTGAAGACACTCCTACTTGAGTGGCGCTACCACCATAGTTCCGACAACCGCCACTTCCCAAATGACCACCGATAATCCGGCAGGCACGAGAAATCTACGACACGGTCGTTTCACAAAGTCTTCCTTAAGAGCCCGGGTAGCTTAGTCGGTTATATTTTTTGTTATATTTGCTATATTTTGTTATATTTTTACATGGTCTTCATTATGTTTGGCGTAGTATGCTATCGTACAGACACTTTGATGTGAGAGTTCTATCCGTTAATGAGTGTTTCGTGGAAGCTGTTATAAAAGTGCGAGATGTGTATAAGACTACCGACTGTGTTGAAGATGTAATATCTTTGTTTGACGCGTTATCACGCATGAAACACGTGTAATAGTGATGTCATAATAGCTTGACCTATAGTCAAGAAGGTTGGTTGGTTGGTTGGTTGCGAAACTTTATTGAGGTCCTGCAAGGCACGCGTTAGCGCGCAGCGGGCGACTTCCACGTCGGGACCGTTAGGCCAAGCCTATCGGCCGCTCCGCAGGCCTGCTGGACGGCCCAAAGTTGGTCGGCCAGAAGGGAGCTGCGTAGGGCCGCCTCCCACCTGACCGATGTAGTGTTGGGGTTAGTGTACATTGCCTTGCACTCCCAGAGCATGTGCGCCAGCGTGGATACATCCCCACATGCGGAGCAAGCGTCATTGGGAAACACGTCAGGATAAATAGGGTGAAGGGATCTCAGGTTAGGGTACTTGTCGGTCTGCAGTAGTCTGAGCGTAAGGGCCTGTGGCCTATTAAGATTTGGATGAGGGAGTGGATATAGTCTCCGCGCGAGGTAAAAATATTTTGTTATTTCGTTGTACGTGACAGGCGCGTCCCTGTTTTCCGCAACCCCGTCGGCCCCGAATCGTTGCCCGGAACCAGCACGGTCGGTTAGTGCGCGCGCAGCCTCGTGGGCAGACTCGTTGAGGTTGGGGGGAGCGCCTTGAACCTGTCCAACATGTGCAGGAAACCAAATCAGTACGTGGTGCTTGACGCCGTCGCGGCCACCACTTTGGAGCACGCGCAGGGCTTTCTTGGAGATTACACCACGCTCGAAAGCGCGAATAGCTGACCTAGAGTCACTATAGATGACCTCCCTTTCACCTTCCATGATGGCCAGGGCGATGGCCACTTGCTCAGCAATCGTCGAATCGTCAGTGTGAACCGATGCGCAGTTGGTGATTTGTTGTTTGGAGTCGACGACGACTGCGGAGAAGGCGCGGCTCCCACGGTACGCTGCCGCGTCGACGAAGCTGACGCCGTGCTCCTCACTGTGAATCTGCTTGAGAAGAGTGGCAGCTCTAGCCCGTCGCCTACCACGATTGTGCTCGGGATGGACATTCCTCGGTATCGGTGCCATGGTGATGAGGTCACGAATCTCACGAGGCACCTGTCTCATCTTCTCGTCCACTTCAGCCGGAGAGTGACCGAGCTCTCGGAGTATATGTCTGCCGGTCTGGGAGCTCGAAAGGCGCGCGAGCTGGGCCCGCTCCTGCGCTTCGGCAATCTCCTCCAACGTATTGTGTACTCCGAGCTGGAGCAGGCGCTCGGTGCGCGTCCTGATCGGGATACCGAGGGCCCGCTTGGTAATCTTTCTGAGCAAGACGTTGATCTTGTCACGCTCGGCACGCTGCCAATTGTGCATGGCCGCGACATATGAAAAGTGGCAGAGCATAACAGCATTGACAAGGCGGATTAGGTTGTCTTTCTTGAGGCCTTAGTAGCGGTTGGCCACCCGCCGAACGAGCCGAACCGCGTTATCCGTCTTGGCGGCGAGCTTGAGTATAGTCTTGCCGTTGGAACCATTGGACTCGAATGGAGTCGACTCTGGGTATCGCGCTGCCATCTCCGGTGTAGAGCTTGATATCACTCTTCGAGATCGGCTGCCAGTTTTTGGGCTTGGGCCCTCGCCTAGTGGGTTGGTAAAGGAGGAGCTCCGACTTGCTTGGAGAACACCTCAGGCCTGTGGGACGGAGGTAATCTTCCGCGGTGTCTATGGCCTCCTGCAGGGAGCGCTCGACTTGCCCGTCGCTGCCACCTGTGCACCAAATGGTAATATCGTCCGCTTAAATTGTGTGGCTAATACCTTCGATACATGAGAGCCTCTTGGAGAACCCGACCATGACAAGATTGAACAGGGTGGGCGATATCACTGACCCTTGTGGCGTGCCGCGCGATCCCAGCTCTATCTCCTCGGAGACAAGGTCTCCCACACTGAGGGTGGCTCTCCTACGGGTCAAGAACGATTTGACATATTTGTAGAATCTGACTCCAAGGCCGAGCTCAGCAATCGACCGCAACACGAAAGAGGGAGTAACATTGTCGAAGGCTTTCTCTAAGTCGAGGCCGAGAATGGCCCGCATGTCTCGAGTGTTGCAG
This sequence comes from Rhipicephalus microplus, assembly GCF_043290135.1. Classification (NCBI taxonomy): domain Eukaryota; kingdom Metazoa; phylum Arthropoda; class Arachnida; order Ixodida; family Ixodidae; genus Rhipicephalus; species Rhipicephalus microplus. The sequence continues at coordinate 433,071,683 of NC_134710.1, read as the reverse complement.
TCGATGACTTGATGCTTGAGCAGCTTCATAGCGTCTTGCGTCGAAAGCTTGGCCCGAAAACCAATCATGGTGTACGGGTAGAGCCCATTGTCTTCCAGGTATCGAGTCAACCTATTGAGGACCACATGCTCGGCTACCTTTCCCACGCTGGATGTGAGCGAAATGGGGCGCATGTTGTCCAAGTTGGGTGACCTCCCCGGCTTAGGAATGAGCACGGTGCGTGCGACCTTCCACGGGTCGGGGACCTCGCCGCTCTTCCATGCCTCGTTGATGACCTCGGTGAGGTAGTCGATTGACCGGTCGTCCAGGTTGCGCAGGGTCTTATTAGTTATGCCGTCGGGGCCCGCGGCAGACCTCCCATTGAGCCCGTAAAGCGCCTGCCGAACCTCTTCGTGGCATATCTCGGCGTCCAGTTCAGTGTTGGCCGGTCCTGAGTACTCGGGGTACGTTGTTGCGGGGTTCGAGTCGACAGGGAGGTACTTTTCCACCAGCTGCTTCAAAACCTCCTCATCTGAAGAGGACTGCTTGGCTTCGTGCATGGCTCGCGCTAGTACGTTCCGCTGGTTAGTTTTGGTGTTAGTCTCGCTGAGCAGGTGCTTGAGTAGGTTCCATGTCTTGCCATTACGCATCTGGCCATCTACCGAGTTGCACACCTCGTCCCACTGCTGCTTGGAGAGTACGCGACAGTGGTCCTCGATGGTCTTGTTTAGGTCGGAGATTTTCTTGCGCAACCTGCGATTGAGGCACTGGCCTTTCCAGCGGGCGACAAGTGACTGCTTGGCCTCGAGCAGGTGGGCAAGGCGGTTATCCATTTTTTCAACCGGAAGGTCAGTACTAATATTCATCGTGGTACTTATGACGTCCTCTCTGAGCTGGCTAATCCACTCCTGTAGGCTTGGCCTGGTTTCAGGTAGGGGTCGTTCGTTGCGGACTTTGCGAAACTGGTCTCAGTTTGTCCAAGAAAACTCCCGTGCCCTCTTTCGGACCACTAAGAACTGCGTCACCAGGACGTAATGGTCGCTACCTAAGTCAATGTTTGAGTTGGCCCACTGTACATCGGGGAGATTCTTGACGAAGGTCAAGTCGGGAGTGGAGTCTCTGCAGGATGAGGTGCCCAACCGAGTTGGAAAGGCCTTGTCGGTGATTAGAGTCAGGTCCATGTCCGTCGCGTTCTGCAACAGTTCCGCGCCCTTGCTGGTATTGTGCCCCGCCGCGGTGGTCTAGTGGCTAAGGTACTCGGCTGCTGACCCGCAGGGCGCGGTTTCGAATCCCGGCTGCGGCGGCTGCATTTCCGATGGAGGCGGAAATGTTGTAGGCCCGTGTGCTCAGATTTGGGTGCACGTTAAAGAACCCCAGGTGGTCTGAATTTCCGGAGCCCTCCACTACGGCGTCTCTCATAATCATATAGTGGTTTTGGGACGTTAAACCCCACATATCAATCAATTGCTGGTATTGTACGGGTAGCCCCAAGTGTGGTGCGGAGCATTAAAATCACAATAAAGAAAGAAAAAGGGTAGCTTAGTCGGCAGAGCATTGGGCTTTTAACTTAACGGTCCAGGGTTCGAGCCCCTGCTTGGGCATTTTTTTTTTCATTTTTTGTTTGCGACTTTTTTGTTTTTTTTCTTAGGAACAAACAGTAGTCAGACACAACTGAAGAAGTTCGCAGCATTTATTACTACCGAGTGATGTCATGAGCCGGACGGCCGGTGACCCCGCCTTCGGATGCCGAGTACATGAGCGGGATTTGTTGTTGCCGCTGTTTTCCTTGTAGCATGCGCACAATGCAGGGGACTCGGCGCTTCAAGCTGGCAGACTCTAAACTACGAAGGAGCCCGCTGGATCACACTCGAGTGCGACGCCTTCTGAGCTTATAACTTAATGACGTTTCTGCCGACTGCTTTTGGGGGCCCCAACGCGTCACGTGGCGATTGTTACGTTGCTCAGGAGGAACGATCAAGTGGGCATAGAGAACGCACTCCGTCGGATGAGCGACAGTCGAAAGCACATCAACTTTCCTGAAAACCCAGCAGGCGCGAGCTCTCGTGCACCGTCTGCAGGGACGGAGCGGGTTGATTGCGCTGCTCCGTATACACACTCATCAGAAGTCGCTTATTTTCCGTTACAAGAGGGCACTCGCCCGGTTAGAGGGCGCTCGAGCTTCTTAACTCAAAGCGCCCGCTGTATATGGCTCCTAAAGGTAGTACATACAATAACCCTAAGCGAGACTGTTCCTTTGGTGGCGGTGGCGATCAGCTGCCGTGCTTCGGTCAATAGCAAGGTGTCAGTATAGTTTGCGACCATTGGTACAGCCTTGTGAGCATTCAGGAAATGCCACAAAAGCCTGAACTTGTATGCGGCTTTGCTTTATACCACGTTCCTAAGAAAGTAACAAGGACATAGCGAGCGGTAAAGAAAAAGCACGCCCGAGCAGGGGCTCGAACCCTGGACCATTAGGTTAAAAGCCTAACGCTCTACCTACTGAGCTGCCCGGGCAACGAATTCCGACGGTGTTACATTGCGATAAAGGGCAAAAAAAGAAAAAAAAATTGAAAAGTTGTAAAAAGAAGACGAAGATCTGGAAGAGAGGTTTACGACACAAAACCACCATATGATTATAAGGGACGCCATAGTGGAGGATTCCAAAAAATTTCTACCACCTGGGTTCTTTAGAGTGCACCTGAATCTGAGCACACGAGCATGGATCATTTCCGTCTCTATCAAAAATGCGGCCGGGATTCGATGTCGTGACTTTCGTGTCATAAGCAGCGTGCATAATCTCTGCTGGTTGTGCCTGTGTTTCCAGTTGTGTAAATTGAGGCTAGCCTGCTGCCTTTTCGCGGGTTTTGCCGCTTTTCTGCCGTCCTCATGTCCTGACATGGCTCCCCTCCTCCGCTGTCTGCCGCGCTGAGAGAGCGGAGTGACGTTTATTCCCTCTTACCCGGTAGCGGATGTTGACTGTGGCGCCACGCGCAGGGTCTCCCGAGAGGTTTTGAGCGCGTGCGTCGGGTGCAGGTCTGGTAGGTGTTCTGTAGTTCGGTGAGCGGGTCGGATACTCTCCGGGACAGCTGACAGTGAGCCATGCAATCTTTCCCGTCCATCGACTCTCGTCGCTCGGGGCTCGTCGGACTTCGCTGACGGTGCCTCACGCCCGAGGCGAACGCTCACCTTTTATTGCCCCTCTGCGTAGGCTCGGCCGAAGGGTGGTACGGTGCCCTAGTGCGTGGCCAAGCTACGCCAACCCGTCTTCCTCCGAAGCCAACGCGAGTGCCTTTGCCTTCGCTCGAGCGAACGAGCCCTGGTTCCGGGGTCTCCGTGAACCACCTTTACCACGGAGACGTGCTCGTGGCACCCTGTGTAGTACTTTTACGCCAGTGGCGTGGATAAGCCCATTTGCTTTCCCGCCGTGCCTTTGCAACGGGCTGTACTGCGTTCGGTGTTGCCACAATAAAGTGTTGCGACTTTGAGCAGTATCGTGTTCTCGCCACGGCGACGGTTAACGCGTGACCTGCGGCTCGCTAAGACCGGACCCACGCTAGTGGCCGTACTCCTTCGGGATACGTGTAAACTACACAGTACTGGTGATCCTGCACATACAGCCAATATATTTAATCGCCACTTTGCAAAAGTGTCCGATGGGTCATCGTCGGCGCCGACAGGCCGCTGTGATTTGAATAAATCAATACCTGCCTCTGCCTTCCTCCCAACTTTAACAAAAGGAGAACTCGTTAGAACAGTTTCTGTTGTAAAACGGCGGAAACCAGGAGACATTGATGATGTCTCTGTATTTTTGCTGCAGCGAAATCTAGACACATAATCAGAGATGTGGCTCTTCATGCTTGATGGATTCTTGGAGACAGCGTCTCTGCCATCAGATTTAAAAACAGCAAGTGTAAAGCCGCTTATTAAAGGGCCACTCACCAGGCCCCATACCCAATTTTTAGTTAGACAGTCGAAGTTGTTGGGTATCCGATGAGGAACATTTTGCCACAAAAATTTTTCGAATCCGTTCATCCCGAGCGAAGAAAACAGGTTTTGTGAAGCGGCGCGAAACGAGGATGAGAGTAGGTGAGCTCGAAACCTTGGACGCTCCTCTGCGTAGCTTTCGTATGCCAAATCTCTTCCCCACCCTCTCCAGCATCCGACCATGCGGAGACGTGCGCATGACGTGCCCAAAGAAGTCACACCCCCGAGCATGCGAGCAGCGTTCCTTTGTTGACCAGCGTTATTTTGTGGTCTTCTGCCTGTTTCTGCGGGATGGTTTGAAACGCTGGCTTAGACGCGGTAGAGTAGATGAGCGCAATGAGTGCGCGAACGCGTAGGAGCGTTCCACGGCGGTCATATGCTCAATGCGCTGAGCGCGAGGACACGAACGCATGCGAAACGCTGGCACATTAGCCCCGCATCTCGTAGCATTTCACGGGACAAAATGAAAGAAAAACTTCCAATATTTTTTATTGCGTCTCATTATTGATTTCAAGTTTTATTAGTCTCTTAAATAAACAAATACATAAACTACGCATGTTGTGTTAAATAATTTTTGCCATGTCACGTGGTATACTGTTGACAATGTCAGAGCAGAGTTGTCTACGTAGAGGGCCAACGTCATTGCGTTGCTATCTACGTAGGGCCATTCCTACGCCAACGTCATGCCCTCATTGTCTAGGCGTGTGCCGGTAAAGAGGAGGGGGAGCAGCTTTCATCTTGAAATTTGACCCCTTTCCGCGGCGCGTAGCGTTGCAAATTTTGGCAGACGTGATCATGAACGCCTCGTCTACGCATTGCGCTTGTCAGCTCAAAATTGTCAAACCTGGTGAGTGGCCCTTTAAGGTAGACCGAAAGATATTGTTTGCATTTATTGACCTATATCAGTTTTGCCTATCTTATCCCATATCATTGAGAAATTTTTATTCCAATGCATGACTTCGTTTCTAGAAAAAGTTTCGCTTATTTCAAATCGCCAGTTCGGTTTTGTCGCGGGTCGAGGTACCACTGACCTACTTGAAAAATTTCCCGATGAATTGCATGATGTTTTCGAACATGACATTCTTTCCTGTGCTTTATTTCTTGATATCTGCAAAGCATTCGACACCGTAAACCATTCTATCCTGCTTGAAAAAATGTACCTTCTTGGCGTCACAGGTCCGTTCTACGATTTTCTTAAGAATTATCTCTCTGACCACTTCCAGGCACTTTGATTAGACAATCAATTGCCTCTTAGTAATTGAATTTTTTTAAAGCTGGTGTACCACAGGGATTATTTTATCTTCAATATTTACATTATTCATGAATGATTTTGCTGGTGCTGTTCCAAAATATCATGTATTTAAGCACACAGACGACAGTGTTCTTTTAACCGAACACGGCTGTTACCATAAAGCGTTATCACTACCACAAGGCAATGTTCATGAGGCTGCGTCATGTTTGATAATAATTGCTTGGTGATTATTCAGAAAAAAAAAAACTAATTGGATTTCAAAATCCACTGAGATAAACAGTGACAAATTAACCCCTATTTCTTCATGTCCGTGATTGCAATTCCTGTAGGCGTACTCTGATCGAATATGTAATTCTATAAAATATCTCGGAGTGTATTTCAATAGCGACCTGTCTTGGAATGATGATATGGCTTACATTTGCCACAGACTACGAAACATCTAATGGTTACTTTTTATTATTAGATCGATTGTACCCACCAATATCAAGGGGACCATCACTTTTTTCTCTTGCGTACAGTGTCCTGCGTCACATTATTTGCTTTCTGTTCCTCGCTAAGGCAGACTTGGGTAGATAGAATTTCGAAAGACATGTTAAAATTTATTGTTTACAGTCGTACCTCAACAGGCAATGTATATTTATTTTATTTATTTATCCTGCTGCCTTCAAAAGCGTCATTTATTCAAAGTGATTTCTGGAACTCTCAGTTCAAGAACGAGGAGAGCATTGCTCCTCACATACTAAAAAAAACTTCCCGCCTTTCTGTACTATTTGTCAGAACACAATACGGCAAATCCATTAGAAAGGTCTATGTTTTTCAGTTTTTAATATCCTCCTCGCCAGTGTTTTTTTTTCTGTAACGATGAAACGCTACTTAAGTGTCTTAAAATTGCTTTAATGCTGCACCATTTATCGCATGACTGTCTAGCTTCTTTTATGCCGGGTATAATCTGTTGAAAAAATGCTCAATGTTTATTTCAACATTCTGCTCTTTACGTAGTTTTGCTTCCGCCAGTTTGATTCTTGTAGTTTATTGTGTTTAGGTGTACTAAGAAAACGTAGTTACATGTCTTCTTCCCCTGATCATTTTACGTTACATGCTCTCCAATAAGCATATGTCATCTCTCATTTGCCGATATGCCGGGCCAAGTCATCCAAGCTACCGTCTGGCTTCGACAGGTCTGTTATCTGTGTTGTTCTTAATATGACCATAAACATCACTTTATATTATTATTATTATTGTTGTTGTTGTTGTTGTTGTTGTTGATGATGACGATGATGATGATGATCTTATTACTGGCTGCTCATGGTGATTTCTTTTCGCCACATTTCATTTGAGACCATAATTCAATACTTTATATATTTAAGATGAAGCCATTTATTAAAACGAAATAGCCACTATCGTAACGTGCGCTTCCGCCTTCGTTATTTTTTTTACTTTACACCACTGATGTTCTCGTCCTCAAATCAGTTACACAGTTCTGTTTACCTTGAGCGTATACCTAGTTTACGTCTATCGTCTCAGTGTTCTAAACACGCATACGTTACGAATTCTGCGCTTTATTGGCGATCGTATGGGGTCGGTTTATCGCGGCGAACGAAACCGCCGTATCGGCATGGCTTAATTGGTCACACGTATTTTGTATATTACGCCATACACATAGCTAGACACTACTTATGATTGATACACTGTTTCACAGGAAATATTCTGTACTTGTGCAAATAACTCACAGGGACAGAGGCCAGTGTCGTCTCACTCGCCAGTGTACCTGTGTGTTGTTTTCTTTATTTCACAAGGCATTCGAACGAACTAGCTCTGCTGAAAACACTACTGGAGAGGAAGATGATGCAGTACTGCCCTGCAAGATCATGCCGGAAAAATAAATGTAAGCTGCGCCCACAGGCGCCACTGTCCCACAGAGAGAACTCAGATAGGTGTCCTGTCCAATCGCCTTTATTTTCGCGACATGTGCGTTTCAGGTGAGCGATTTATTCACGCGGACAAACCTTGATACTCCTGCTTTTTGGTCGAAAGCTTTAACTTTCTGGAAATTTTCAGCAATTCTTAATGCTTGACTGCTCAACTAAACGGAACATTATAACAATGAAGAACGAACTTCTAATGCACAGTACGTGTGTGGTTGACGCTAGGAGGGAAACAACATTTATGGTCAGAACAGAAACCAGCAAACGCGATGCTCTTGTGCTGATTATTGACGGGCGCGGTGCAGCGCTACAAGCGGAGCTTTTCTTCACTCGTAACCGACTGCTTTTTTCACTGCGTGCCCCTGTTTCCTTCCCGCTCGCATGCTTTGAAATAGGATTACCGCACTTGCCAACGCTTGCTTTTTTTTCTTCTCCTCCTTCTTGCGCCAATGTGACTGGCCTCGAAGGGACAAATAGTTCGTTTTCCTAGAATGAAGCGGGATTCATCTTCGGTTGGTCGTCCGTTCCACAACTGCTGGTGGTCGTTCTGCCATAGGGTTGCCACATGTCTGGTTTTAGAACACCTCGGCCAGTTTTTTTAGACAGCGGGCCGGTTGCTGGTCCAAACCTATCATAAAATGCCGGTTTTTCGTTTTTTAGATCAGTAAACAAAGCGTCATTCTAATCACGGTTATTTCTATACCAGCAGTTAGACTAATAGGTTAGCTCAGTGTGCCATTTGGTACATCAGGTTAATTAGCTCCAGGAAAGCGATGTTACATTAAATGGCACTACAAGCCAAAGACCTGACATGGCGTCTATGGTTAAACACTACTTTATTTCCTCGCTTATCCCCCTCCCCCCCAACCCGTCATCGAAGGACCGGTGTTTTGTCAGAGAAAAGGTGGCAGCCCTAATCTGCTACCATGTGTGTCTTTGCGAAGCTAACCACGATACCTTATTAAAAAATCTACACCGTTAAACCACTAAGGGGGCGAAATAGTTAAGCATCTACAACTTGGCAGGCACGTACGGCGTTGGCGTCACCAATCTGCCCGTGCAAGTGCGTACATTACAGAGGTTTTTAACTAGCACGTGGGCACAGTGAAGAAACGCTTAGACGACACTTCACGTATGGGACATAGTTTTCTGTTGCAACGCCAGCGGTTGCCGAAGTGGACGCAGAACAGCACGTGCATGTGTCTTGTCTCTCTCTCTTTGTTCTCTCTCCGCCCCTTTCCCCTCTTTCATGATATAAGTTTCAAGCGGTCAATAAACGCCATCTTCTGCCTGGTGACACCGACTACTTCATGTCTCCGGCGGCATCTCTGCTGCCAACGTGAAAGAAGCGACGAGTTTATGCGACCCACCGAAAGCGCTTATGCCGACGCTAGCCCGGCGTCGCTGGCCCTTCATCGCTGACTATACGACAGGAGCTCTGCAACGCTGACTCAGCGCGGAACCCAGTGATGACCATGGCAGACAAGCTTTCGGAGTTCGACCAGGGAACAGATAAGTGGAATGCTTATCTTGTAAAAGTTGAAGCATATTTTGAAGCCAATGAAGTTACCGATGAAGCTAGGAAGAGGGCATCGCTGGTCGCTGCATAGGGGTCAAAGACGATAGAAGTCCTATGCGAAAGAGTGGCGCCGCGTCTGCCAAACGCTCTCAGCTACAGGGAAGTGGTAGCAACGCTGAATGACTTTTATGCCCCAACGCCTAATTAGATCTCGGAGAGAGAGAGAGAGAAAAAACTTTATTTGCGCATAACGCGGAGCATTCCAAATGGTCGGGCCCCTATTCCAGGGCTCCGCTGGCCCTAGCCATCATCTCAACCCGTTGGACCAGCCAGCGCTGATCAACAATGGCCGAGCTGGACAGCAGCGCCTCCCATTGTTTCTCTGTGTTGTTCATGTTGTGGTGTTCTTCATTGTGGTGCGTACACTCCCACGTGATGTGAAACAGAGTTGGTGTGGCCCCACACCACGGACATATATCTTTGTATGCTGTGGGGTAGAATACATGCAGCCTGTGTAAGTTCGTGTATGTGTTTGTTTGGATTCTGCGTAATGCTACCGATTCCATTGCTGTGAGTTTCTTATGGGGTGCTGGATACACTTTTCTATTGTCCCTGTAATACTGAAGAATTGTACCAAAGTTAGGGTCTAGGGGCGTTAGATCCTCTATTGCAGTGTGCAAGGAAGCTCGGTAATTTGTGAAGCCTCGAGCCGCCTCATCCGCAAACTGGTTCCCGGTGACGCCCTCGTGCCCTGGCGCCCAGATAACGATTTGGGTGTATTCAATTGGGAAGTCCTTACGAGCTTTGGTTAGAATTTGGAAGGCCTTCATACATATTCTACCTTTTTCGTAATTTCTACATGCGGCCTTCGATTGATTGATTGATATGTGGGGTTTAACGTCCCAAAACCACCATATGATTATGAGAGACGCCGTAGTGAAGGGCTCCGGAAATTTCGACCACCTGGGGTTCTTTAACGTGCACCCAAATCTGAGCACACGGGCCTACAACATTTCCGCCTCCATAGGAAATGCAGCCGCCGCAGCCGGGATTCGAACCCGCGACCTGCGGGTCAGCAGCCGAGTACCTTAGCCACTAGACCACCGCGGCGGGGCTACATGCAGCCTTCGAATCTGTGATTATTGTCATTGGGGCTTTTCGCTCCCTGCCCTCCTTGATTGCCAGCGCGATCGCTATCTCCTCCGCTTCTGTGATAGAGGCTTGGGCTATGGAGGCACAACTTGTGGCGTTTCCTTTTCGGTCTGTGACCACGACCACCATGTTCTTTGCATTTGCCTGATATGGTGCAGCGTCAGTAAATCTCACCGTATTCAAATATTTTGTCTTTTTATCTATGTAAGCGGCTCTTGCTTTACGTCTTCCAGCATGTAAAACTGGGTTCATGTTCTTCGTTAGGGGGCATATTTTGTACCAGGCTCTGACTGAGCACGGCAATTCGTTAGCTCTTCCATGTGCCTGTACTTGTTCACCGAGGCCGATCCTCTGAAGAAATTTTCTGTCGATTGGCGTCTGTAACAGGTGGTTAATCTTGGTGGTTACTTGTGCCTCAGCCAACTCATCAAATGTATTGTGAAGTCCAAGCGCTAATAGCTTCGCAGTTGAAGTGCTTTGTGGTAGTCGCAGAGCCGCTTTATACGCCATCCTTATTGTTTTGTCTGCTTTTTCTTTTTCCTCTCTATTCATGTTGTGGTAGGGTAGCGAGTATGTTAGTCTGCTGATGACTAAGCTCTTTACCAAACGAAGCACGTCTTGTTCTTTCAGTCTAGCACGATTGTTCGTTATTCTAACTATCATACGAACAATTTGTTGAGCTGTTCGTTTAAGCATATTCAGTGTGTGGAGACATTGCTGATTGGACTGTAACCACATCCCTAAGACTCGAACAGTTGTTTTCTCTGGAATAATATTGCCGTCTAGCTTGACCTCAAGGCGGAGGCAAGGGTCTGTCCTTTGTCTTTTACTCTTGGAAAACCGACTGAGTTTCGATTTGTCTGCTGAGCACTGAAGTCCCCTTTTTTTAGTGTAATCTTCGATGATTTTAGCTTGTAGTTGAAGCCGCTCTTCTTTTTCTGCCAAGCTACCCTTGGTTGTCCATATAGTGATGTCATTCACATAGAAGGAGTGTCGGATGTCGGGAATACCTTCCAGGTTTTTGGCTAGGTCAATCATGGCTATAATGAAAAGCGTAGGCGAGATCACAGCGCCTTGTGATGTGCCTTTGCTCGGTGGGTGGAAGACATTAGATTCGTCTCCTCCTAATCTGATAACAGCGGTTCTTTTAGTAAAGAAGTTCTGTACTTATTTGTACGTCCTTTGACCGCAGTTCGTCGCTGCTAGCCCATCTAATGTGGCCTTAAGGCTTCCGTTGTCGAAAGCGCCTTTTATGTCGATGGCCATGACAATGTTTTCTGCTGCTTTTGGAACATTTGTTATTACTTCCTCCTTTAAAAGCAGAAGGATGTCCTGTGTCGAAAGGTTCGAGCGGAAACCAAACATGGGGTTTGGCAACAAGTTATTTTGTTCAAGGTGCTGTTGAAGTCTGGTATTTATTACTCTCTAAAACACTTTGCCTAAGCACGAGGTGAGAGAGATGGGCCTGTGGTTTTCTTTTGCCAATTTCTTTCCTGGTTTGGGTATCATGATTATTACAGCATGCTTCCATTGCTGAGGTATAGTGCCATTCACCCAGTGTTTGTTAATGAAGTTTAGAAGCGCTGTTATGGCTTCGTCATTCATGTCGCGAATCATGGCATTGGTGATTTGATCCACCCCAGGCGCTGTGTTGCGTTTCAAGCTGACGATTGCCGCTCTGACGTCGGCATGCGTGAAAGGTGCATCCAGTTCTGAGTTTGGGAGCCCAGTGTGTTTAGCCTGGTAAGGGGCTGTGATGGCTCGGGCGCCGAAACACTTAATATAGATGTCTTGAAGGAGGTCATCTCGTGCGCCTGGATATGTGTGCAATAATTTTTCTAGAATATTTTTTTCCTTCGCGTTTAGTTTTCAGAGGGTCAATCATGGCTCTTAGGATATTCCATGTCTTTGCTCTTCCTAGGGTTCCATTTAGTGAATCGCAAAATTGTTCCCAGTTGGCTGTCGCGAGTTGATTAGCGTACTGTTTGGCTTGCTGCGTTATTTCTTCAATTTTCGCTTTGAGTTTCTTATTCCGCTTTTGCCTTTTCTATCTTTTAGTGAGGTTTCCTCTTGCTTTCCACAGGTGGAGAAGGTGAGCGTCTACTTCAGGCAACTTTCCATTCTGCGTTCCCGGTACTATAAGTTTCGTAGCCCCGTAATTTTGGTTGTGTTCCGGCTTCCTGGACTGCTATGACAGCAGGTGGCTTTTGTTGCGACGCCACCAGTTGCAACAGTTGCCCTCTTTTCCACCGAAAACCACGGCCGCTCCACTGCCCTATTTCGCACTTTTCTGACCACTGCGTTTGATGATTAGCCATTATGCGTCTCCTGGTTCATGACTGACAATCCGGGCCTGTTGTAAATTTTCTCAGCTTTTTCTCTGATGTTGATGCCTGTGGCATGCTTTCGCAAGTCTTTCGTGAACTCGACGTGTTGTGCCTGGATTTTATTGTCCAGAATCTCGAGCTTTCTATCTACATTTATCATTACTTGCTCTATAACTGTCGGTATAACTTCATTTATTGTTTCTTTCAGCATTGATGACGTAATCATTGAGTCGCCTCCTGCATTCGATTGCGTCTGCAATTTCTGACCACTCTGTGCGGGTATAGAGTTTTGTTTCGGGTGCTGTGTTTGTTGCTTTTTTAGTTCCCTATTTTCGCGTTCTAGGTCACTTATTCTCACCCGCATTATCCCTAACTCACGTTCTAAGCGCGTGAGTTGTGGTGTTTGGTGTGAGCGTAGGGAGGATTTTGCTGCCCTGCTATCCTGATTATTTGCTTCGTTTTTCTGAGCCTTCTTGCCCTTGTGCTGTTGTTGCTTTGCTTGGGCTTGCTTGTGGCCACAATTCCTGGAGTTGGAGCAGTCTCGAGAGCCGGACCTGGATCGGGATGTAGATCGAGACCTTGATTGGGAACTGGAACGGGCCCCGCCTGGCGGTGCAGAGTCCTCGCGGTCCGTGCTGAACGAGCGTCTCTTGAGTATGCCAGCGGTTTGTGGTGTGCTGTGTTGGAGTGACAGCAGCGACCAGCCCTTTTGAGGGACGCGTTTGAGTTTTTTGGTGCACTCCGAGGCCGCCGTGGGATGGCGTCCGCCGCAAAGGGCACATTCCGGATCGCAAGTGTGGTCCTCGGGTGGGTCTCTTAGGCGACAGTTGCTGCACGCCTTTGTCATTGGTGTGGGGAGTCATTGCAGACTGTCGTTGCAGAGTTTACAGTACTGCCGTGTGGGTTGATAAGGCACGCATGGCATTTCGCCACCGTAATAATACACGAAGCGCGGCAGTATTGGTCCATCAAACGTGATCACTGCAGTTTGCGACTGTCCGAGCATGCGGGCTTGAACAATTGTCACTCCTTGAGTGCGCACTCGGAGATGGCTCAGAAGTTCAGCTTCTCGCGTTTCGCGTTCTAATCCGTGTACCCCTCCTTTCAAATGTCCAGCAGGAGTGAATATGTAGGTGTTTACGGGATAGTTGGTGGCATTCAGCTCCAGTGTCTTTATCTTCAAGATCTTTTCTGCTACATCTACGTACAGAGTGCTTGCAATAATTATGTTTGATCCGTTGCGAAGTCGAAGCAGAAATTTGTGGCTGTTACAGGCCTCCGGGTCACCGCTTGCATGTTCTATCACTCGCGCAACCTGGTATGCTTTCAGTTCTTTCACAACTGACCCTAGTCTGGGCCGCATGATAATCTTCATATCGTTTTTGGGCAGTGGCGCCGCGCGCGTTCGTCGTCGGCCCCTTTTAGATGCTCTTCCGCGTCGCTCTTCTGCAAGCGTTCTAGCGCCGGAGCTGTTGCTCTCAGTTACGCCTCGAGCAACGCTGTCATCACTCGCTGCGCGTTCTTGTTTTCTGATGCGTTTTCGCTGTCGCAATGACATTGCTACCTGCCACTGACCATTCTTGGCTTCGTCGTCGCATTCCTTCGCAGAATCTTCTTCCTTGTTCTTGGCGTCGCTTGTAGATTTGTCTTGTGGCACCTAATTCGGTGAAAGGAAATTTTCGTTGGCGTCCACCGCAAAGCTCACTTGGGTTTCGATGTCTTGGTCATCCATGTTCATAGGTGCCTGGGCTAGTTCCGGGTCGTTGTCCGTTGGAGTACGGACAGGTGCAGCGCGACGCGTGAGCCGAGAGCTGGCTGCCAGGACTCCGTGTTCCGCTTCGCCACGAGGCTTAGCGTGGCGGGTTGGCATGCTCTACCGAAGGTCTTCAATTCTCAGAGGAAACCGGGATCGCTTGTACAAAAGGCTGGTGTCAGCGTGTACCTGACGTCTTCCTGCACAATTCCCGTAGTTTCACTCGTGGTCACATGATTTTAACCACTGCTAGGTAAGATGATTGACAGAGCCGCTGTGAACGCGTATGCACTTCTCGGCGCCACCTGGTGGTCCTCGATCTCGGAGAGCTTCAAGTTTTTTCACCGTAAACAAGAGGAAGGGGAGTCCATGAAAGCGTTCATTGTTGAAATTAGATAGAATGCCCACAACTGTAATTTTTCGTTCATGTTAGACCGAATGCTGAGAGACAGAATCTTATGTGGTGTTCGCTCGAAAAGTTTGCAAAAACAGTTGCTAGCGAAAAGCGACTTCACTCTTATGGAAGCAGAAGCCCTTTCTTTGGCTGCGGAAATCACATTGACGGTTCGCAGCAGATAGATAAACACACGGATATTTCAAAGGTTTTGAACGTTAGCCAACAGCGCGCGTCTGATATCATAACGAAGAAGCAAAGAAACGCGCCGCGGCGATGCAAATGCTGTGGAAAGTACGGTCACAAAGCTGCTACATGTTTTCAAAAGAGGTGTCGATACTACGGTTGTGGTAGGCAAGGGCACCTGGCTCCCATGTGTACAAGTACAGGCGGCACCGGGAAAACGCTAGCTCTAACTGCAGGAAATACAGACCAAAGGGATGACAGTGACTCTAGGGCATTGCGAATCTGGTCCGTCACTGGTATTGAGCACATGGTTCCGCCCATAATGAAGTTTATAACACAGATTGGTGTTACCATAAAGATGGACGTGGACACGGGTTATCCTGTCTGCATAGTTCCTAAAGAAACTTATGAGGCACATCGCACTTGTTGGCTCCAGCTGCGTAATACTCATTTCAAGCTTTCTTGATGCCTGGGCATACAACCTGTGTTAGGCACATTGGCAATGAAGGCAAATTATATGTCGGCGGAAGTAGAGTGTAACCTTATCGTGTTATATTGTGAAGGTCCAGCCTGTGTGGACGAGACTTATTGGAGAAGCTTGCTGCATAAGGAACGCCGGTTCTGCATGTCACTACGCTACCCAGCGTGGAAGCCAACAGAAAGCAGCAGGAACTGGTGTCATAATGGCGGAATATGCAGACGTATTCACAGAAGGTCTTGAGTTAGTCGAGGGTCCACCAGCTAAACTCTACATCAAGGACACGGCAGTCCCAAAATTTTGCAAGGCTAGAAAGGTTCCTATTGCGCTGCTAGATAAGATATCTGCTGAGATAGATAGACTAGTAGAATATGGCATAATATCTCTGGTACCATTTGCCGAATGGGAAACACCAATCGTACCTGTATTGAAGAGCAACGACGCTGTGCTCATTTGTGGAGATTTAAGGTAACATTAAATCCTGTGTGTGAAATGGAGCGATACCTTTGCCAGTCATTGATGACATATTCGTGAATTTGCGAGGTGGAGAAAAATTCAGTATCTTGGATCTGCGAGACGCTTACAACCAGATTGCATTCGACGAGGACTCGCGAAAGCTGGCTGTCATAAAAACACATAAAGGGTTGTTTTGCTACAACCGGTTGCCCTTCCGAATTGCTTCAGCACCGGAAATATTCTAGAGAACGATCGAGTCCATACTACAAGAAATACCCGGGGTACAAGCGTACTTGGACGATGTTTTGATTGCGGAGACTGCAGACAAGCTCTACGTAAAGCTTCAACAGGTTTTGAAACGATTAAGAAAACACGGCACTAAACTTCGCGCCGACAAGTGCCGGATAAACGAGGCCTCGGTGGTTTATCCAGGTTACCTAATTGACGCCGCAGGGTTGCACCCAACAGAAAATAACGCGGAGGCCGTCAGACATGCTCCCACCCCTCGGAATGTTACAGCGCTGCGATCATTTTTGGGAATGCAAAATTTTTACAACCAATTCTTACCAAACCTGTGGACCCTACTGGACCCACTATACTGACTTTTGAAAAAATAACCCGATGGTCATGGAGGGCCACAGAAAATGATGCTTTTGAAAAGGCTAAATAAGCATTGTGCGCTGCTCTGGTATTGACTCAATTTAACCTGTCATAACAGCTGTTCTTAGAATGTGATGCTGCCCCGCCGCGGTGGTCTAGTGGCTAAGGTACTCGGCTGCTGACCCGCAGGTCGCGGGTTCGAATCCCGGCTGCGGCGGCTGCATTTCCGATGGAGGCGGAAATGTTGTAGGCCCGTGTGCTCAGATTTGGGTGCACGTTAAAGAACCCCAGGTGGTCGAAATTTTCGGAGCCCCCACTACGGCGTCTCTCATAATCATATGGTGGTTTTGGGACATTAAACCCCACGAATCAATCAATTAGAATGTGATGCTGCACCGTATGGTGTAGGAGCTGCTCTTTTTTACCGATGTGATGGGAAGTATAAAGCGATCGGGTTTCGGTCATGAACATTGACCTCGGCCGAGAAGAATTATTCACAGATTGAGTGAGAGGCACTGGCTTTGGTCTATGGTGTCACACGGTTTCGCGACTGTCTACTTGGAAGAGAGTTTACTCTATTGACCGATCATCAACCTTTGCTGGGTCTCTTGAGGGCAGACAAGCCGACCCCTACCATGGCAGCAGCTCGGATACAGAGATGGGCTATCACGCTAGCCTATATGTACCATTTGCAGCATAAGCCTGGCAGACTTTTGTACAACGCCGACGCAATAAGCCATTTACCTATAACCTCACAGAATGCATTGGAACTAAAGGAGATCACGCCAGTCGTTCTATCCCTAGATCAGCAGGACATCGATGCTATGCCAACGAAAGGATTGCAAGCATTGACGGTGACAGACGTAAACACCCGCAGTGTTTGACGACGGAGTGTGAAAGGAGATGACAAACTCTCAGAATATTATAAGAAGCGGTATGAGCTGTCGGTGGAAAACGACCTGTTGTACTGCGGTCATCGCGTGGTGATACCTACGGCCGCCCGCAAGAAGCTTGTCATGCTACTGCATGACTCCCATCAGCGAGTGTCTTTAATGAAGGCCAGAGCAAGATCGATATTTTGGTGGCCTGGGTTGGACCAAGACATACAACGCGTAGCCGCCAACTGTTACAACTGCGTTAAAGCACTGCCTATGCAACCTGCGAAAACTCCTGTAAACTGACCAAAGACGGGCGAAATGGGGTCGTGGCTTCATATTGACTATGCGGGACCACTGCGTGGCAAGATGGTGTTGATTGTGGTTGATTCATACAGTGAATGAATCGAGGCTGCGTCGGTAGCACAAGCCGATTCCCGCAGTACCATCGAGGCCCTGAGATTAGCGATTGCCCAGTATGGGATACCACGTACGGTGGTGTCAGATAATTAAACACCTTTCACAGGTTTTGAGTTTCGTATTCATGGAGCACAATGACATTGTTCCCAATAGAACATCCCCACATCACCCACAAAGCAATGGGGTGGCTGAGCGTGCTGTGCGGACTGTGAAGGACGCGTCGAAGAAGATTATAAACGCCGAGTGGACGACCTCCTTGGCCCGAGTGCTTTGAAACTATAAAAATACCCCTCAACAATCTGGCCTTTCACCTTGGAAAAGACTTTTGGGCTACCGGTTGCGCACAAGGCTGGACTTATCTTTTCCGGCAAGGAACCATCGCAGCGTCTCGGCCAAGCTAGCGGAAGACACTGATTAGAATTTCGCACCAGGAAAATTTGTCTATGTGCGAAATTAGGAACGGGCGACAAATGGACGCCGGAAAGGGTCGAGGTCACGACCGAAGCTCGACTTTTGATAGTGGAGACTGAGGCAGGAATTGTGCGTCGCCTTATGGAACAAGTACGAAAGTGCGATAAGGAATTGTTCTTGGAGAGCAATGACACTCGAGAATCGGTGCTACCCAACAACGAAGAGATGATCGAAAACGCCAAGAACGCGTCTGCAGTATCATAACCAATACGACGGTCCACGAGAAGAAAAAAACCGGTGGATTGTTATGGTTACTAAGGTAGAAGAAGTGTTGCAACGCCAGCGGTTGCCGAAGTGGACACAGAAAAGCACGTGCATGCGTCTTCTCTCTCTCTATGTTTTCTATCCGCTCCTTTACGCTCTTTCAAGATATAAGTTTCAAGCGGTCAATAAACGCTGTCTTCTGCCTGGTGACACCGACTAGTCATGTCTCTGGCGGCGTCTCTGCCGCCAACGTGACACTGTCGGTGCCAGAAAAGTGACCTCAGGTGTCGATTTTTTGTTCTCGTTACCAGTGCCCCACTGACTATTAAATGGGCAGGGCTCACAGCTGAATCGTCCTCACAAAACAAAGAAAGAATATTATAAAGGAGCGCTTCTAAGCATGTGTATATTACATCCTAGTTAGTGCACGTAAAAAAGAAACAAACTGTTAAATTACTTCAGGAGCACTGAACTCTCCGCTGGCTGGCGTACTGTATATAAAAAATTGGACTTCTCTCATTTTCTCATTTTATTGCGCCGATTCATGTTCATTGTGTATCATTACAAGCTCATACGACTCGCAGTGTTGCTGCGTTAAGACTGCCTATGTTCCACTTGTCTATGTTTCTCCTTTCTCACGCTTCCGGCGCGCGCGCGAATGGCAGAGGTCGGCGTGATTGCTGGGGACCCGCCGACGCACCTGGAGCCCACGTATCGCTACTCGTCAATGGACAATAACGAACAGTGGCTGCTTCTGCCACCGACGCCCGGCTATGGGATGCATCAACCATTGGCGCTCCCTTCCCAACTCCCGCAGCCACGGGGGGTGCCCTTCGCAGCGGCTGCGGCAGCCTTTTGTGGAGGGTGCCTGTCGCTTCAGCTGCTCTCGTGGGGAGTCTGCCAGCCCTTGAGCGCGGCGGCGTTGCCCTTTACCGCAGCCAGTCTGGCAACGCAACCAGCACAGGTACGACAGATTGAAGTCGTATTGCTTGTGAAAAGAAAAAGGCACTATTTTCTTCAGTCTTGCGGGAGCACGGCTCAGCGCCTTGTAGTGTATGGGAGGAGGGGGGATATAAAATAATATAGGAAAGATACAGCTGGATAAAGAAATAAGACAGGCAAGCGACAGAAAAAGAAGGAGATAGGAAAGTAGGGAGCCGGTCGAAGAAGTCTGAGGACCGGGCACCACACGGCGAGGGCTTCACAGCGTCAGGAGGTCGCGAAGGGCGAACCAGTCGGCGAGAGCTACGCTGGCGTCGGAGATCGCGCGTGGCACAAATATTCACCTTGAAGTCCTTTGAGCAACTTGTACGAAGGCTTTACCTAGCAGTGCTCTCTCTCTCACTTCACTCTCACCACCGCTTGAGCCCATTCCTCGCGTGGGCATCATTTGGCACAAATGATCTCACAGCACCACCTCTCTCCATCTCTCGGCGAGAAGAAGCCGCGAGCCGGTGGGTACGAGAGCAAGTTGGACTTCCGAGCGGGGCAAACCTCTCTTGGCGTGCTCCGCCTAGCTCGGTAGATTCCCTCAGCGAACACCATGGCTTCCTCGCAATGACAAAGAAGGGCAAGAAGAAGACTTAAACAACGGGTAATTTCTTGCTCATGCCCCAAGCTACAGGATCGTCCACCGTTTCAACGACGGAGGAACTCTCGAAGAGCTTGCTCTGGCCGCGCAGATTGAGCTAATCGGAGCAAAGTTTAACGCCAGCGTGTAAGTGATTCTGGACGCTCAGATTAAGGCACAGCAAGAGGAGAAGCAACAACAACCGCTTCTGGAGCAACAGCAGGTGACTTCCATCGGGGACTGGGTGCAGCAGAAGTTCAAGGAGTGTTCCTCGACACCGCAACCTTCATCCGCCCCAACCACTATGACAGACGTCATCACCAGCCCCAATATCATAGATGCCGCGGCTGTCTCCACAGAGCAGCTTGTGGAACCCTCACCGGCAACCTCAAACCACGAAGCTGCAGAAACCACTAGCCCAGCTTAGGTAGGATCTGCAGCAACCATAAACCTCACAACTGATGATCCGTCTAGAAAACAGATTGAGGATGGAGCTCGGAGGCAAGGAAGAAGTGGCCAGGGGCACGCTCTGTTTATTTTTTATTCCTGTTCTGTCAACAATAATCCGAAGACGTATCGGCTCTGTGGTCTCTCTGGTCCTTCTGAAAAAGAAAATAGAGCGTCACACAAATGTACAAGAAGGAGATGTACTTCTGCATGGAGAAGCGCGAAAAAGAACTCAGTGGAAACTATGCAAGGTCGAAAACATTTTCCCAGGCAAGGATGGACTAGTGAGAACATGCTTGCTTCGTACACCTGAAGAAAAATTTGTCAAGAGGCTGATTCAACTGTTGTATTCGCTCGATGGTTGCTTCGGTTGAATCTGGCCGGCGGGAAGATGTAGAAAACAGATTGAAGATGGAGCTTGGAGGCGAAGAAGTGGCCAGGGGCACGCTATGTTTATTTTTATTCCTGTTCTGTCAACAATAAACCGAAGACGTATCGGTCCTACTGAAACATGGTGCCGTGACCAGGATATCTGAGGACAGACGCAGAGACTTCAACACCATTCGCAACAACGGGTTGAAGAACGAAGCAGTGGCGTCTGGCTCAAGGACGACCCGTCGAGGAAAGGACCACGACCAACGACTGTTGGAGACGCACAAACACAGGCAAGAGCTCTTTGAACACGTTTTAAGCATGAATAAAGAGGTCCTATTGAAGAAGCGGAAGAAGCTTCGAGCAAATGTGACAACGCTTACGAGCGAAATCGATAAGAAGATAGAAGAAGACACCAATCGAGCGCAACTTATGACGCTTCTACACCAGATGAAGAGCGTGTCACAGACGCTAAGACAAGTTAACGAACAGATTAAACCGTTCATTGAAGAAGACTACGCGGAGGCAGAATTTGAAAGAGTTTTGCAATATGAGATAAAGGTCATCGCTGCAACCACCAAAATAGAGGAGCAATTACGTGAGTTAGAACAAGCGACGCAACTGACTACGAGAATAGTCACAGAACAGGCGAGCTCTGTGCAAGGTACTAACCAAATCTCGGAGGCGCAAGGGCTTGTTAAGATGCCACGCCTTGAGATGATGAATTTTGATGGGAAAAAACAGCATGGCCAAGGTTGTGGCATCAGTTCGAGACATCGGTGCATAACAGAGCGAACATGCCGAAGAATAAGAATTTAATTACCTTCTGGCGTCTCTGAGTGGCGAGGCTGCGTCCCTCATAGAAGGTTTGCAGTTTTCTGATCAGAATTACGAGCATACAGTCGCTCTTTTGAAAGAAACATTTGCACGACAAGTTCATTTAAAAGAGACCTACATATAAGAGCTAGCAAACATGGAAGCAGTCAGGAGTCCTAAAGATGTAGATGGGTTGAAGAAACTCTTCAAAAAGTTGCAAGTAAACACACGAGGATTGCAGTCATTAGGAGTGGAAATGGGTAGTTATGCCACAGTGATAGCTCCTGTTGTAAAATCTGCGCTACCGGTGGACATGAGTATTGAGGTGAAGATGAAGGAGATAAAGTTGACAACAGACCAGTAACTACGAAATCGGACTCAGCGTCAAGAGACAGCATGAGCAGTTTGAAAGAAATTATGGAGTTTTAAACATATATATACCCAGTAGAGAAGAAACGCGAGAGGAAAAATATGATGTGACCCAGTCACCGCACAGTATGAGGCGGACTAGAACATCTACGCTTCAAAGCATATCAATTAAGAACTGCATCTTCTGCTAGATGACTGGACACTACACGGAAGATTGCAGAACAAGCATTAGTATGCAACAGAAAAAAGAAGCCTTGCAACGGGAACGAAAGTGCTTGAGATGCACCAGACCTCACCACACGGCGAAGATATGCTGCGCTAACGTACGCTACAAAACATGCAAGGGAAGGCACGCGACATCCATGTGTCGACCACGTACGCCTGCAGAAAAGTCAGCACAGCAGCAAAGCGGTAATGATGTTGAGCAAGTGCTGCAACATGTACGCACAGCAGTTTGATGAACACAAGTGCATACTACTGCAGAAAGCCTTTTCGTGGAAGGAGGGAGAGACAGTGGGTGGTACTCACATATTCTGCTGGACAACGGGAGCCAGAGGACATTCATCCTCAAAAGATTCTTAAGAAAACTAGCGTGCAAGGTAAAAAGATCCGAAAGGATTACCGTACGATCATTTGGAGGAGGAGAGATGGAACTAGAGATGAAAGTCGTCGAGGTCAGTGTGAGGAAGGATCCCACATCGAAGCCAGTCACGATTGAGGCACTGGAGATAGAAGTTATATCCTGTGACGTGCTACCATCGCCACCGTTGACAATACGCGAAAGAGCAAGATCAATGGGAATTTCTTTGGCTGATGACAGTGAGAAGACGGACAAACAAAGAAAAAATATAGAAACTTCGATAACTGGAGCAGATGATTACTGGACCGTAGTCACTGGTCGCATTCGCGAGATCCATCCAAAAGTAATGGCAATAGAAACAATACTGGGATGGACGGTCCAAGGTGCTGTAGGACTTCATTGTGTGCCAATGAAATCATCGACGGTTATGGTACTCAAGGTCAGTGCCAAGTCTGACCCGACTGTGGACGAACTGCAGCGATTCTGGGACTTGGAAAACATGGGCATCAAGGAGAAACCAGCAACAGAGATGAGCAATGAACATGTGCTAGAGTACGTCCGACAAACAATGGAGTTCAAGGCAGGAAGATACCAAGTGCGGCTACCATGGAAGGGAAACGTGACATTGGACGACAACAACACTATTGCCGAGAAGAGGCTTATCCAGGTGACCAAGAAATTATGCAAGGATAAAGATGAGCTCCTAGCCTATGACAAAGCTATTCGAGAGTACTTCGAGCAAGAAATAGCAGAAAATGTCGAAGATGATGCTGGATAAGATATACAGAACAAATTTGCATACTACATGCCGCATAAAGCAATAATTAAGAAGGACCAAACAACGACAAAAATACGGATCGTCTTTGACGCATCGTCAAGCCAGAATCCAGGTGAATCCTTGAATCACAACTTGGAAAATAGGCCAAACCTAAACTTCGACATCAGAAGCTCGCTAGTGAACTTTCTACATCACAAGATCGCTTTGTCAGCTGACCTGGAAAAAGCATTTTTGCAGATCAAGATACACGAAATCGACCGAAACGCACTGCAATTCAAGTGGTGGGAAAGAATACTCAGCGAAGATATGCCAACCCTGAAGATAAAAACGTGGAGGATGACGAGGGTTACTTTCGGAACTACACCAAGTACCTTCTTTCTAGCGGCCACAATTATTCAACACTTGGATAAATTCGAAGAAAACTATACTGCAATTTTGGCGCAACTCCGGAAAAAAATCTGCGTTGATGACGTTTTACTAGGAGCCGACGAATACTCGACATTGACAAAGATGTAAAAGAAAGCACGAGGCATTTTTTGCAATGCGGGAATGAATTTAAGGAAATGGATTTCAAATGAGGCCTAACTAAGAAAACGATTTGATGAAGAAGGGGATGATCTGGATAGAAAGATAAGAAAAGAGGGACAAATCAAGCTTTTGGGACTGAAATGGAATTTTGTAGACGACGTGTTGAGCTTTCCCGACACAACATGGCGAAACGACAAGGACATGAGACAACTTTCAAAAAGACAGGTTTTGCAAGCAACGGCAAGGCTATACATTACTTTAGGGTTTTTGACACCATTTTCGGTTAGAGCAAAAATATTGCTGCAAAAAATTTGCATGGATAAACTGAAATGGGATGACCCATTACCAAGCCAGCATAGATCAGCTTGGAAGGACTGGTCGGGAGAGCTTCAGCACTTAGATGACTTCACCGTTAACAGATGCTATGACAACAGGCAAGCTGAAGTGAAAGCATCGACTCTACACGTGTCCTCCAACGCGAGTCCAATGGCGTATGGAGCAGCAGCATACATTGTAACAGAATACTCCGATGGAAGCAATGAAGCCAATTTATTCATTGCAAATGTAGAGTCACCCCAATCAAAAGATTACACTAGCAAGATTGGAGTTGTTGGCGCCCACAATATCAGTCAGATTGGCAAGTCATTTAACTGCGAATTTTCTCAGGAAACTAAGGAGTGGAAAATTCTGGACTGACTCTCAAATTGTATTGTGCTAGATAAAATCAAACAAGACGAAAGATCTGCTTGTTCACAACCGTGCCGCAGAAATCAAGAGAAAGTCCAACGAGGGTCAATGGCGTTATGTTAAATGTGATGAAAATCTAGTGGATTTGATGGCAAGGGGGATGAAGATGAAACGCTTGCTGAACAGTGAATTATGGTGGAAAGGCCCCACGTGGATCAAGAATGAAAAACAAAGGCCTGATTATGACATCACGCAAGAAGCGGACAGTGATGACAACAAAGACGAAGAAAAGACCGTGGCAAGCTTGACTACCACCACGAGTGAAGAAATGATAATTGATGTGAACAGGTTTGGATCATACAAGAA
This sequence comes from Rhipicephalus microplus, assembly GCF_043290135.1. Classification (NCBI taxonomy): domain Eukaryota; kingdom Metazoa; phylum Arthropoda; class Arachnida; order Ixodida; family Ixodidae; genus Rhipicephalus; species Rhipicephalus microplus. The sequence goes on along the minus strand of NC_134710.1, from coordinate 433,047,195 downwards.
AGCGTGACGAGTTACCGCGTGAGTGATGCGTTACATAGGAAACCGACGAAAGGAAAGGAAACCAGGTTCGCTCACAGGAGAAAAATTGGACAAGGCAGAGTTTGTGCTGATAGAGCAGGAGCATAAAACGCTACAAAATGCTGTGACACGAATACATGGCAACATGAATCTGTACGGCACGAACATCTTCGAAGATGATCAAGGTGTCTTAAGAGTAAAAGGAAGGCTTCGGTGGAGTTATTTGAGCTTTGATGAGAAGCATCCCATTATTTTACCAAGAGAAAGTCACTTTTCAGAACTCCTAGTTCTGAACGCGCATCAAGTGACAATGCGCGGTGGCGTTGCGGCAACATCGACACATCTAAGAACGAAGTTTTGAATAGTGCGGGCCCGACAGATGGTGCAATATGTGATAAAGAAATACATCACATGTAGGGGATTGAATTCTAGACCAGTGGAACAAGAAATTTGACCACTACCAGCTAACAAGATAACACAGACGAGGCCATTCGACACAGTTGGTATAGACTTTGCTGGACCGTTAAAAGCTCTGGAGGAGAAAGGTGAAAAATTTACAAAGTTTTACGTTGTAATATTTACGTGTGCAGTAACAAGAGCCATACAACTGGAGTTGGTCAAAAGGACGTCATCAGGAGCGTTTATACAAGCATTCCGAATATTCGTAGCTAGAAGAAGATTGTGTACAACTATTTACAGTGATAATTCAAGAGCGTTCAAGAAAGAGATGACAAAGAGATGAACACGATATTAAAGATGAAAGATGAAAAGGTGCAACAGTATACCAGTAACCTGAAAATAAAATGGAAGTTTATTGTAGAGTTAGCTCCATGGTGGGGAAGATTTTATGAAAGACTGATCAGAAGCTTTAAGACATCCATGGCAAAAACTATAGGTGCTCGACTTTTGAATGAAGAAGAACTACGAACTGTGGTTGTTGAAGCAGAAGTAGTACTTAACAACCGGCCTCTTACATATATGTATGACGATCCTAACGAGCCACAACCCATCACACTGGCGGACGTTATAGGAGGCAGGCAAGCAATGAACAAGCAGCAAGAAAACAGACTCATTGAACACAGTATGCTGAATTACTGGGGTGCAAGAAAACAGGCATTAATAACATGGTAGGCCCGATGGAAAAAGAAGTACCTGAGGGAGCTTAAGTGTGCCAGCAGAGAAATAGAGCGTCACACAAATGGACAAGAAGGAGATGTACTTCTGCTTGGAGAAGCGCGAAAAAGAACTCAGTGGAAACTATGCAAGGTCGAAAAAATCTCAGGCAAGGATGGACGAGTGAGAACATGCTTGCTTCGTACACCTGAAGAAAATTTAGTCAAGAGGCCGATTCAACTCTTGTATTTGCTCCAAGGTTGCTTCGGTTGAATCTGGCCAGCAGGAAGATGTAGAAAACAGATAGAAGATGGAGCTTGGAGGCGAGGAAGAAGTGGCCAGGGGCATTTTTATTCCTGTTCTGTCAACAATAAACCGAAGACGTATCGGTTCTGTGGTCTCTCTCGTCCTTCTGAAACAACCCGACTTCAACCTCATTGCCTGCAAGCCCGTACGAAGGCGACATGGTCGTTGTATTCTAGAGGCTTCACGGAAACGAGGGCAAGAGGCAGAAGAGCCAGAGTGCCCGCGCAAGCAGGCGCTCATTGGCGGAGCCCCCGCCTCTCCATCCAACTCCCTCACCTACTCAAGGGAGCCTCCCATTGGCCTGAGCGCGCAACCATTGACGCCCAGTGATGCCAACCCTAGGGATTTATGCCTAGATCTAGTGATTTTTACCTCATTCGGGGATTTGGCGTCTTTTTGGCTGAATCTAAAGATTTTTAGAAAAGTGTGGAAGTATGCCGTTTCACGGCCTGATTGAAGGCATTACTAAGTGACCACTCTGTTTCAACAAGAAAGGCTGTAAAAATGATAATTCCGACAATTTTATGTTTTTTTATGATAACCTTGGTGTTCTAATGAGTTGTGTGCAGGAGATGGCATTTTTCTCATGTGAGATTGTTCTAGTCTGAACATTGCGCAAAGTTAAGCTATGTAGTCATAAAAGTTAAGCACGCGCATATCATGAGCGCCATGATTGTTGCATTATAAAACAAAGATAAATTTTGTCTTGTAGTGCACGTAAATACGTGTCAAGATTACGCTCACTGCGTGCCTTCACAGAGGAATGTCTCCATGATAAATACCTATAAATATTATAGAAGAACAGCACGAAATAATACTGAAGATTTGGTAAGGTGGTATGGGTTCAATATTCCACAAATGGCGTGACAAAAGGAGTCTGTTCGGGTGTTTCAGTCTTTCCGACATGCCCCTTACATAAAAGCGTGAAAGTGACGAATAGATTCGGCCAAACGTGGAGCTGATCGAAAGTGCAGAGGAAAGGCGTAGCTATCAGTCAGTAGTTTAACACCCACTTACATCTGAAAAAATTGCAACAGGGATTGTAAATGTGTAAAATTAAGAATAGAGCACCAGCTGCCAAGCTGCAAGTACAAGAAAAGTGCGACAGACTTGAGGTTGACCGAATGATCACATCGACGTCTTCAATGCATGTGCAAAACGAATTTGACATGCAAATCCGTGTCTGTGGCAACAGGTGCCATTTGCAAGCACTCTATATGCAATTCTACAGAAAGTGTAGAAAAAGTTCCTTAAATCATGATTATTCGGGAATTTTACTTTTAAGAAGGTTGAGAATAACTTGACCACAGAACACACTATCTTAATACTTTTTTAAAGTCAATTTGTGTTAATAATGACATTAAAAATAAAATCTAGAAATTTTTCTCGCAATCTAGAGATATTTAGAGGGACAATTTAGGGATAAAATGCCTCCATGGGTTAGCAACAATGATGACGCAAGAAAGCACCGAAGACAGCGAGGAGGTCACATCAGCTGCCCTCATCACCATCGTCGGCGCGCCGATCAGCGGGCAAGCTTGCATACCGAAGAGAAAACGCCGGCGCCAGTATAGCGCGATTCTCCATCCAACCAACCCGAGGCCCCTGCAGTACAGCGGCCACGCAACATTATGGTCGTCGTGCCGCGCTTTCGCCCGAGCCCTCCACCTGCCGGAAACGACTACGAGACGGTCGTATCAAAGGCGTTCGGAAGCGAGCAAGGGCACTGGAGGCCGCAGCCATAGCGACCAATTCTGCAGTGGCGGGAACTGTTATCTACCGTCCCTCCACTCCTGGCGGCTTATTCATGGAATTGCCGCGCTTGACACTCGCGGTGGCGCTCGCTAAGCGGCCCGGTGTGACGGCGGTGCACGTCAACCACCGTCGGAACATCATGGCTGCAGACGTGGTGACCCCAGCGTTCTTGCCCAAGCTCCTAAATATCAAGAAGCTTAGCGGCGTTTCCGTCACTGCCAGGGAGCCTGCGGATCATCGCAGCAACGTTGGCTTTCTCCATGGCGTGGACAGCGACCTAACGGGCTCGGAGACCGGGTTGACCACGGGACTCGCGTCGACTGTTCCGGTCCTGTCTGCAAGCAAGGATGGAAAGACGGTGTGGTTGTGGTTAACCAGCAGCCAACCACCGGACTCGTTCACTCTCTACGGTCTGCGGTTGCGGGTGTGCCACGCCAGGCTGCGTTCGCTACAGTGCCGGCAGTGCGGGCGATTCGGGCATGTATCCGAGGCATGCCTGCGCATTGGCGCCTGCTTCAGAAGCGGCCGTCAACATCCGGTACCTGCCATCCCCGCTGTGTCAACTGCGCAGGGAGGCATCCTGCTGACGCGCCGGCCTGTCCTCGCTGGCGGGAGGAGCGGAGATTAGCCACGCTGGTGAACACAGCACCATGGCCACTCTCGAGAAAGGCAGTCAAGGCCACAGTACGCGAGGAGTACCGACAGGTTCGCATCAATGCTGCTGCGGTTAGGGCCAACCTTCCAGAGAGCCCCACCAAGGAACCCGGTCTGCAGGGCCCCATTCCTGCGCCGCGCCGTTCTATCCTGCCACCACTGAGCCCGTCCTTTACGAGCCCAACCCTTTCCCCTCCCGCTGAGCCCCGGCCGAGAATCCGCGGGACGCCCTGATCGCCTCCCTGCTCACTGGTGTTGGCTTGCTGCACTGCGCGCGGTTGGCGACGGACCTCCACCGGAACAGCTGTTGCGTGCTGTGTGTCTTACAACACTCAGCAGGCAATCCGGCACTACCCCGCTAAACTAAGAGCCCTGCTGCCGGGGCAGAGGTGCCCCACTACCATCGAGATGCTCCACAGGAATCTCGTCCACTCCTGGCCGCTGTTGGTGCTGTGGCAGTTGCCCCTCTGTCCATGTGTTGCGACCTGTGGCCTCTGCTGACTGCTTCTAACCCTACGTTCTTTTTTCTTATTCTTAATTCCCCTTCCCCCTTTCCTCTACCAGAATCTTCGTCATGCTCTCTTAAGGGCTGCAGAAATAAGCGTTCACGAATGGCGACGTATACACCGACGAGGCGCGAGCCAAGGAAGCAGAACGCAAGAGTCGGCAGTGGAAGACTAGTGACACCGACGAGGGTCCAACCAAGAATAACTATCGCATTCGAGAACACAGAGGGCACTGGTAACACTGACGAGACACGAGCCAAGGAAGCCAAGTGCAAGCGTCTTTAACGCGTCCCGCCTCCCGTGTTTTTGAGTTTCAAACAAGCGTTTACTCGATAAACACTACGAGTTTCGCTTCAAGCCGTTCTTCCAGCACACGCGTCGACGCACGTTTCAACCGATTAACGCCGTGCGCACCGCTGCTGCTTCGCATCCCATCAGGGTTCCCTTCGGTGAGATGGACCATAGTTTTTTTACAACTTCCGGTTATACAAACATCAACTTTTCCGAATTCTGCACTGCTCCAGCACCAGAATAAGGGACAATACCTCGCAGAACTGTACACTCAAACTGGGTAGATTTTTCCCGCTTATTGCAAGTTTTGTTTGCGGAAGCTGAGGAACAATTTTTTTTAGTGACAGGGAGAGAGAAAATCGAGAAAACAGTGACCAGCTTCCAGTTCCAACCTGGGTGAACAATGGGTCGTCTTCATTTCAGGACACAATGCAAGAGTCCTTGTTTTGTTTGCCCCATTGTTCAAGATGCTTAAAAACAGATCCCGAGAGATCCCGCAAACATAGCAACACATCGAAAAGGCCTTGCTCCTTGGCTCGCTACATCAGCTCGAGCTAATCACGCGAGTACAAGATGGACAGCGCGACCTCCTTGTGTTCGGGTGCAAGATTTGTGACTGGAAACATACTTGGGCGTGTCCAGTTTCAGTAATAAAAGGTTTGAGTACACACCACAGTGGGCAAACTTGTAAAAGAGAGAAATAAATCTTATTGTCTGAGCAGTCTTTTTGTACTTGACTCCTAAGGCACGTGTCCTACTAAGTCCAGGTATTAGGGAGGTTTAGAATAGCACACTGCAAGCCCTTGCGGTGCGGTCGCTGCCACTGTGCATGCGTCGTAACTCGAGCCGCCGTTCGCGCTTGTGGTCCGCTCGCGGAAAATTCGAAATAGCGTGCGGCGCGTGCTGCTCGCAAGGCTGGCAAAGTGCTGGGGTCGAGGTTATGGCGCGGCTTCCGTGCATTTGGGTTTGCGGTGACGCTAATGTCCTTAAGTTTTTACCTGGGAAGAGTTAGTATGAGGTAACCATTAGCGGCGTAATTTGTGTAGCGCAACTAATGCAGCTGATGCAGAGCGCGGAGCCCGTTCCCGACCCGTAAACTAACGAAGCTGATCGGTTCTGCGAAGGCGAATATGGAAGACCTGCGCACAGAAAATGAAGGAGACTGCTTTGTTCGCACAGTTTGCGAGCGGAGCCGTCAAGGTCGCTTCCGTTTGGGACTATAAAGGGAAGGCTTACTCGGAAGAGTGTCTGGCAAGAAGCAGATGAAGCGCCGCCTTCGGAGTTCAAGTCATTGTTGACATGCACGTGTGTTGAGAATGCTGCGGGGACATGACCACTGGGCTGACCATGGTTGCGGCATGGAGACGAGCTTATTTTCCCCCGCTATACGTCATTACCGAGTGTTGTTAGAATGGCGGGGCGCCTCGCTGTCGCATGCACACCTGGTAAGCGCGCAGAGCCCACTGGTGTATTCACCACTCTTCAGGAAGCTTCTATGAAGCAACATTTAATGAGAGAGCTGATGGGGCTCGAGCGTGAAAATGGCTACCGACAGAAATCGGCCTGTTATGGGAGAGAGTGTGACACGAGGAGAACTTATCCCCTCTCGTGTTGTATCTCGTAACGTGATTTTTACCGATGCAGTGCTTCTTGTGAAAGTGTTTTTGCGATTGGTTGTGGCGACGCGAGCCCACACGTGTGATTTGCTTGTGTGGAGACCCTTTGTTCAACCGAGGGTTGAAAATAGGATGTTTGAATCTGAAACGAGAGAGCGGAGGTTTGAGCTTGGCCTCGGGCAGACGCCTGAGGCTGCAATAAAGTGTCTTTTCACCAGACTACGGCCCTTCCTTCGCGCTGCCACCGTGCACTCGAGTCATCGAGGGGACCCATTCCGAACCTCAAACACCTTCCCTCCTTAGCAAGTGTATAATGGGGGAACGGGTGGGGGGGGGGGCAAACGCTATTTCAAAACTCAAATGGTGCCCACAACGCCCGCTATAAGTCGTTATAACGTGATTCTTTACCCGATACCAAGCCTGCCTAAAGCAAGTTTGCCAATTTGACTTAAGTATCGGAGTGGGCCAGTGGTATAATACTGGGCTAGCACGCAGCGAACCTTGGTTCGGGCCCCACTGTCACTAGTGCCCCACGAACCTGGGTTCTAGCCCCACTGACACCAACGGCGGCGGTGGCGGACAACTACGGTGCCACGCATGACCCGAGTTTCAATATCATAACAGTTTTCGCTGTAAAATATGCAGTCAGTCTTGTGGTGTGTGTGGCGTCTGGCCGCTGAGGCAGCATCGTCTTCCGCAGGCCAATGTGGAAGCTGAGAGTGCCGAGCGCTGCTTCTCATGCGCCCAGTGTGGCAAGCGCTTCAAGCGGTCCTCGACGCTGTCCACCCACCAGCTGATCCACTCGGACACGAGCCCTTACCCATGCGACTTCTGCGGCAAGCGCTTCCACCAGAATACAGACACGAAGAAGCACACCTACATACACACCAGTGAGTGGGCGGCATATACCATTTGCGTTTTTTTTTCACTGTCACGGAATTGCTACCCTAGAAACGAACGCCCATGTTCATAAGCGGTGAAGTATTGATTGTTTACCTACTGAGGTCATTCAGTGCACATTCAGAGTAAGAATGCAAAGTCCATCTCCCCATCGAGAATAAGAGAAATAAAGTTTTGATTCGAAGCATTTCTTAGCAAACTTTGGCCGTATTTATCTATCTATCTATCTATCTATCTATCTATCTATCTAGCCGCCTAGAACTCATGGCCATTTCGATGATGGGCTCTATACCGAAAATGGTATGGCATAACATGACTGCATGATGAGCATACGCGACTAGTAATAACATGAAAATCATGAAAATGTATGTCGTGAATGAAATGATTTACACGTCATAGTCTGGCTGCTTCTGCGGTGGTTTTGTTCACATGGCATTTGCTAAACTGGCATGGTATGACATGACTGCATGGCAAACATAAGCGACAGGCTTTAACCTGGAAGTTATGACATGCATGCCATGTAAGCAATGACTACACACCATGCTCATGGTGCGCTGATGGCCGTTTCGGTAGTTTCCCATATACCAATTGGGTATTACAGGGCGTGAATGCATGACGAAGGTGTATGACTGGTGGAAACGTGATAATCATAAGATGCGTGTCATGTAAGAACATGACAACATACCGCGCTCATGATGCACTCGCGGTCATTTCACTAGTTTCACATATACCAAATTTGGTATCACGTGACGTTATTGGACGACGAACACATCAATGCCAGGCTCAAACAGGATAATCTTGATACGGAAGTCATGTACGGCATCATTTACGCCCGCCTCATAACCTTGTGCTGATTCTAAAGTGTCATATCAACCTTCTTCATTCGTGCTTCGCATATCTTCGACTCCCAGTGTTCGTGACATTTGCCTTTTTTTTAATGCAATGCTTGCCTGCTTTGATCCCGAGCGCACGTGCGGGCTCGTCGCGTTGTCTCGCCACGTTCACGCTAAGAGTGCCGCTCACGATGCTCGAATCCTCCAATGGCCGTAGACTCTTGGTTAATAGCGCGGTCATTTAAGCTTATGGCATCATATTTCGAGAGAAAAAATAACAAATTCTAGCCAACCTAGCCTGACCGTGAATTACTGACTGCGCGTGCTGCACTATAATCTTCTGATGAGACTCGTAGAGACCAGATTATAGGCAAATGCCTATTTAGTTTGTTGCATTCCCATCACGCCACTTCAATATCTTAGCATGAATTAGAGGTTTAGAAGAGCTTTTATAGTGTTTTTATATAGCCTATATATGCCTATATTTTGGTGTTCGTACCAAAACGCCTTTTAGGTGCCTATAAATGACTACATTACAAATCAGAACCTATATGAGTGCTCATTTAAGCCCAAATTTCGTTTTCAAGTGCGGATTGAGACCGTTATTTAAACTCTATGAGGTTCTACCAACTTCCAAAAAACAACCGCTACAGCAGCAGTGAAATAACAAGCATCGGCCACCACAGGCCACAGGGCTTACATGGGGCAAATGTTGGGAGGATGAGGATGAGAGGTGGAGGAGTGGAAAAGCCGCTGTTTCTGTAGCCCTAATTGCAATCACGTCTCAGCGTCTGCAGGCAAATGTGGACCGATAATTAAAGGTGGAATAAACAGAGAAAAGGGGAGTCTATGGCCGAGGACGCGGTGAGCATCTTCTACAGAGAGCTGCAGTATGTATAGTGTCCTGAACGAATCGAGGAACCGCCCTGAATATCTGGATGTAGCCGTGGGAAAGTAATAGAAGGTTTTTCTGTGTAGCCGCCGGTAGGTGGAGAACGAATGCGAAACCATGCAGGGCCAGTCATGGAATTCTCATGTTGATTCAGTAGCTGCGAAGACCGGCAAATTATAAAGTTTATGTTTAATATCAACGGCGTATTTAGCATACATTCGCCTTATGCTTAAATGTGATTGTGTCGTGTGGGAACCTTGGCAAATTACTTCAAGTGAGAAACGTGAAAAATATATATATACAGAACAGAGCTGCAAAGTTTGTCCTAAGCTGGTACTCTACAAATGGCCGTTGTACCAATATGAAAATAAACTAGAATGGGAATCACTGTCATCCCGTCGAACTATATTGCAGTTAAGGTTCCTGTATCGATCATTTCAGTGTAAAACTGTCATTGAAAAAGAACTGCACCAACGCAACCCTCATTATGTCGCTTCGCGCAATGATAAGAGCTCTAGGATTTAGGAATCCCGTACAAGATCAAATTTGTAGGCTGATTCGTCTTTTGTTCTTTCCATGAGGAAATTAAATGGCTTATCAAGAGATAAAGTGCGCTATGTCGATGAAGACGTGTTTTTATTGACATTGTAACTCCTTTGCTGCAACGCCTTCGGGCTAATCAAGCGAGCTAATCATTGAATAAAGAAACGTGTGAATCAAAGGAAAAAAACTTGATGTTCGTGTGGTTTTTGTTTTATTTATAATGAAATTACGAACGATGTGAGTGTGATTGAAGGAAGTCTTCAGATAGCATGAGCAATTTTATAGAGTTAAACATTGAAAGTTATAGCGTGCTCAACGAAGAGTGTTGTACTGCAATAATTTTTCATATTAGTTCATTAAAATTCAAATTAGTTTCAAATTAGTGCACGAAACCATGATGGAAGGAGGCAAGCTTGCAACCCTTGCCCCTCGTACCATGTAGCCATTGCGAGCCTAATTCCTCTTCGGTATCGGAGTCGCAGGATCACGTGACGCATATGCTCCAACACGTCATGTGCACGCCAGGTCAAGCGCGCATGACAGGCCCCAGCTTGCTCGTGCACGTATGACATCACTTATGTGCCGTTTCGGGATTCGCGGTAGCCTATTACCCGTTTCTGTGGGACAGATCGCTCAGTGCGCGTATTTTGGAGAGGCTGGCACGAATCACGAATCCTTACCGTGACACAGCACGTTGATCTGCTGAAGCTGTTGGCATTGAAGATGCACCAAAAACACGTCAAGAGCTCTCATGGTTGGTGATGGAACAAAGCAGCATGAAGGTGCAAAGCGAATAGTTGTTGTAGTATGTGTGGTTTTCCGCAAAAATAAAAACGCGATGTGAATATGAAGGACGCCATAGTGGAGGTCTCCGGAAATTTAGATCACGTGCACCAAAATATAAGCACACGGGGCTTAAGCATTTTTGCCTCCATCGGAAATGCGGCCGCCGCGGGCGGGATTCCATCCCGTGACTTGCCAGTCAGCAGCCGAGTGCCTTAGCTACTAGACCACCACGGCGGGGCCCATTCATCACACTCAGCAACACAATGCAGGAATTACGCATGTCACCTAGAATAGTTGCGGCAATGTCACGCGCGACGCTCTTAATTAGCTTCCCCTTAAAGTACGAAATATAGTCAAGAAACGGGACATTTTTCGGCTGGTTTTCTAGATATTAGGCGCGAAGACATACCGTGGCGCCACCATGCGGACGTTTCCCTTTGGCGTGCATGGTCGGATTGCTCCGCCAGCCTTCTCGCGCGCAGCCCGCAACCGCTTTCGGGTCTCCTTTTTTTATTACTATTCTTGTACTTCACCCAACTAAATCATGAAAATACTGCTGCAGCTTCTTCACTGACTGTACAAAGTGCTAAATAACTGCTCCAGCAAAGTTTTACGTTTCTCCTAATGCATCACTGCCGGCGTTGTCTGCTATGGCCACCTATATGAAAACCACGGGGGCAAAGCCAACACCACCTAAATACTCAAGGCCTCACAACGCCACCGTGACGTTGCGGAGCTGAGATCGGCCTGACAGTCGGGTTCACTGCGCCGAAACGGTATAGAGTTCGCTACCTGTCTTTTTGTATACAAACAGTCCGTAAATTTAAGTTTGCCCTCAGCATTGGTTCTTTCTTACGCAATAGGTTTTGAACATAACATGTTTCAACGATGTCGTCTTCTTTCTGACGCGCAAAATGAGCTTCCGCGTACCAGTGGCTGTTGGCGTGCTAGCCCACTATCCCATTTTTTGCAGGCATTTATCTTAACAACCAGAAGCTTTTTTTGGTATTTACTGACAACTGTTACCGATGGGGAAATTAGTAAACACACGTATCCTGACATTGATACTTCGAGGTAGGATGCAAAAAGTATTCTGAATTGGACTAATGCCGCAATATCTAGTAAGACATTTATAATTTCAAACAAAAGTCAACTCTTTCAATCGTTCATTTCTTTATTACATCCTTCAACACCTCAAAGTAAACATGGCACACCACTACCTACAAACAAATCATTTGACATGCAAACAAACAGTACCATTACAAAACAATATATGCTGGTCTGCATAAGCAGCTTCTTGCAAAACATCCTGGTCTGCATTTGCAGCTAAATAAGGTCAAGGTTGCTGTGTTTTAGATTCCTATTTTTTCCTTGTTTACTTGCCATGAGCTTGTCGTTGTTCTGTTTGCTCAGATTGCTTAACAAAACAGTCGCAGCAGCACTAAGAATATACTTCATGACGTGCTGTGGTGAATGCCACCGGTCATAGGTGTCAAGGTCTTCATCACTGTCGGTAAATGATGATGTCAATGCAACAAGAAGCTCTTTTTGCTTGGTAGAACCATAAAACTCGGTTGCATTTTTTTTTCGCTTACAAGTGGCTGAAGCACTGTTCTCATTGTCAAAACTACCTGCACAACTACAGGTTGAGGAAACTTGAGGCCACCTCTCAAGACAGTGGCAATAGGTGAAAAATCATTGTTCTAACAAAATAAGATTGTCCTTGCAGGAGGTAGAGGCAAGCTTTTTACAGCTGCATGTACGCAGTATACTGCCACATAAGTAATGGCAGGAACCATCGGCTGCTACTTTGTGATGTCGTGTTTCCTTACGGCAACACCAAACCGTTTCATATAGTGTGGGTCATGAAGAGAGCCACATGAGGTAGAAACATCTAGATGAGGAAGTTCGGGGAGCTCGCGCACTTTTTAGAATCTGAGCTTGTGCTCCGACTCGTATATTTGCCGCATAGACACGTGATACTCAGCTCCTGACAATTGCCGATATTTCCCGAATCTGTCATTTAGGCAGTCGGTCTTAAACTCCCCCAGCCACACGTATGAGAAGCCGAGCCCTTCAATGCAGTAGCGGGTTACTTCTACAAAGGCATGACAAGCGTGGTGAAATGCACTGCATGTTTTATTTGTCAGCTGGCCTGCATCATGCTTTAGACTTCCCCAAAAGTCTAGCCAGTCAATTACGCTTTTTAGAAAATCGATCTGAGGGGAATACCGACTTCTCACTGGCTCTTGAAACCTGTCGCGCCGGCGCCGTCTCTTTTGTGGAGTTTTGACAGTTACAATATTTCACCACCGTTATGATAATGCGGATAAATTCAGCTGTGCCTTGGGCATGTTGCAGTTGAGCTAACTTTGCACTAGCGAGTGCTGTAATATTTGAAAGGTTGAAGATCTTTAGGACGAGCTTGACGTCCTGGCGCTCGAAGTTGGACGGATTTAGTGCATTTACAGATGACGTAGGGGCCAACCGCCAGAGCTCATTACTTTCCTCTTCGTGTGCATTCTTCAAAGTGCCTAATGATGCTGTGAACACTTGTCCATCACTGGAAAATTCAGTTATGTCAAGAAAAACATGCAAGTCGATCTCTGGACTGCATTGAATAAGCCAGTTTTTACGAATGCACTTGAGAATGCGAACACTGTCCAAGACAAAAGACAAAGGTCTGGAAGGATCATATAGGTGTGCATAAATAGTATTAATTTTGGGGGGATCAAAAAAAAAGACATTCCTTTGCGGTTAATGGAATTATTGTCAGAAATGACTGCGATCACCCGAAGTCCAGCATCTTCTAGCTCTATAATGAGGTAATAGAAAACACAGTGCAAGTATTTTGCATCAAGTTTAGCGACAAGCAGAATATGCACAATATTTTTGTTGGATGACAACAAGCTCTGCATCATAAAAATGTACACTGTCGTTGCAGCAATGTTGCTGTATTTGGCTGCACCTGTGACGAAACCACCTTTATGTTCGAGGTAGGACTGTAAATGTGTCTCGTCTATCATGAGCGTTACAGTCCGTTCATGGTCCTTCAGTGCTAATGCCATTTTTTGCATACGACATGCAAGTACAAATAATCTTGTTGCTCCAATAAAGGACTAATGCTTATGCGACACAAACACGCCTAATAGTGTTTGAATGTGGAAGCCTCAACTGTAATGTACTTCGCATGAACTTGTAAGCGTGTGGTGATATTGTGAACATAATACCAGCGAACACAAGTAACTCAGCTGGATACCTCGCTCCATTAGTCAAAACAATCTCAACTTGGTGCCTCAGAAACTTCACTACTTCTGCCTGCCAGTCAGATGGAAACTGATGATGACAGTTCTTCTAAATGCGCCAATATACGGCGCAAAAGGAGCTCAACGCTTGCCTCATCTTTGGGGACATTTTACAAATTCTTCTACGCGTTTAAGTGTATCACCCAATTGTCTAATGTCCTAAATGGGAACGGGGAACATAACAGTGCCTATCTTTTCAATCCGTGTCTCTCCAAAGTATACTTTGTGGCAGAGATCGGCACATGCAACAACAGCACAACGCTCTACCGGCGCATCTTGGGGCACAATGTTGAAGAACCACAAACTGCCTTACACAATCACATTGCTCCAGAAGTCTCCCACCGAAAGCTTGTTCGTGTGACACATGAGGTCCTCGAAAGAGGAAATGGCGTTGCTCTTCTCTTTCCCTTGATGTGTGATGAGTGACTCTTGTAATGCATCTTGCAGTGATTTGGCCTCCATACGAGCCGGATTTTCTTCCGGGTCTTCGCGCGCCGCACTTTTTTGTTGAGAAGATACGTGGGGCAGCCAGGCAAAATGCTTGGAACAGTTTCAGGCCTTAGACGCCTGAGTTTAAGCAGAACTTCAATCACTTTGCCAGTGACCACGTCCGTGTAGCTCGTCGCGGTGACGAAGTCCCATGGGTGAAAGTGCTTTTCGCAGAGCTGCAAACAGACAGAACGTTATATTTATGTTAACGACGGAAATACTGAGCAGTCTCATAATTATACGACAGCAAATTATGCGAACAAACTGAATTCAAAGAAAAGGCAGATTTTCTTACCTCTGTGAACTTTGATGGCGCAAAGTCCTTACGTGGCATGGCGCGCGTCCACACTGCTCTTTCAGCCGCGTTGGTGGGGAACCTCTAGACGCGAACGGTGGGTCCTCCGGCATAATTATAATTGCAATTCGGCGCATAACTACAGCCAGGCATAGTGCTTGGGTTGTTAATACATGCCGTGACAGCAATACTGAGTTGCATGACAGAGACTGCTCGTTTGCTTGCGACTGCCACCAAACAACCCAAACGTGACGATGTTGATAATGACCATGATTATGATGATGATAATGATGATGATGATTAGGACGTTTTTGTTGTTGTTGTTGTTGTTGTTGTTGCCCTTTGTAACAGGTGATCAAACGGGATATCCGGATCTGCCACAATAAGTCTCTAATTATTGGTTTGGTGTATTTGCTGCCGGACCTGTTATACCCTGCAGATAGTTCGCACACTACCATTGTTCTAATAGCTTCGTTGCCTCTAACGCTTCCCACTGCGGTTGCCCTTGTGACTCCCGGAAACCCACCGCATTGCCAGCAATTTCTGCTGCTGTTCCGGTGGCGTAGTGACCGCAGATGAAGTGGCGGAGACCTATGGTTTCGATGCTGGGCAGCGAAGCACGATGGGCTCGATGCTTTTCTTCTCCAGGATGCAAAGGGGCATGCCGTGTCGAGGTTGGGTGTGTACGTCGCCTGCAGCAGTCGGGTTCGCAACATGCGCACCAGGATTCACATAGCAGACCGCTTGCGTTTGAGTTTTCGTACAGTGGTTCTTTCTCTATCGCTTGTTTTGCTCTACTGGAGAAACAAAAAGAGGGCTTTCCTGCTGCCATCGTCCGCCAACTGGCACTTTCGGCCTTTTGGACGGCTTTCCGTACCTTGGTCCTCCTGTCCCGCTGATGTTTATTCGTTAGTCGGCATGGTGCGACCTCGTACCACTCGCCAGGCGTTATGTGCGCAGCACCCACTTTGTGTTGATGCACTTTAGGTGGATGTACTTATACACCTCACGTGCCTAACGTCCGAGTGGTAGTTTCTCAGCCGGAGCTCATAGGCGAGTTCGGACCCTGCTTCCCAAGCCTCAAAAGAAGACCAGCCCATATCGCCCTGCGCCGCCTTATTAGGTGCGCCCCTGTGGACTCCCAGTGCTGCTCTACCTGCCTCCCTCTGACGTACTTCGAGAGAGTGACGTGTCCCGGATGACAAGCAGAGCACACTTTTTGCATAAGTGAAGGTCGGCACCGCTACTGACTTCCAGAGCTCTCTAATGACTTCAAATTTGTAGAATAACCAAACTGCCCTGGAATTTAAAAGGGCATGCTTACTTATTGCTCTGGGTTTAAGTTCACTCTCGTAGTGGTGTGTATAGTGAAGTGCAGCTGACAAAGTCATTTCGAAGTATCTGTAGGTGTTTGTCCACTCTATAGGGTTTCCCTGGGGCATGAGGCTGCTTTCAGTGTATTGCATGGGGTACTCTTGGCTCACCATAGCCATGCATGCCGATTTTGCGTGGTTGAAGGGCAGACCGATGGTCTGTGCCTCCTCTGAACATATGTCTACCGGAAGCTGCAGGTCCTTCGTGCTGTCTGCTAGTAGCAAAATGTCATCGGCATAGAATAGGACTGGCAGGCGACGTAGGCAAATCACTCCCTCATCACAGTAGGTAAGGTTGAAGCCTGCGTCACTCTCTGTCAGTTTTCTCTGCATGTTAACTACCAAGAGCATCAATAGCACACGGGACAAGGGGCATCCCTGTCGCAGTCCTTTAGAGACTTTTATTGGTTATGTCACATTGCCCTCCCAGTGTATCACAGCCTCATTGTATGCGCATAATGCCTGTAGAGCTTGTTGTAGGTTGCTCGGCAGGACTTGCTGCCTCAACACTTCCCACAAAAGTCTGTGCTCCACGGAGTCGCATGCGCGCGATATATTGAGAAAGGCCATCGTTAGGGTTCTTTCTTCTCTTGCCGCAATCTTCATGGATTGTGCAACAACAAACAATATATCTTCCAGGCATTGTACTAGCCTGAAGCCGTTTTGAAGTCCCCCTAGGACTTCCTCTTCCCAGAACATCATGCGTTGTCGCAGCATGCTGCAGAAGAGCCTGTATAATACAGAGATGCCTGCAATTGGCCGATAGAGATTTAGGTGGCGTTCATCGCTGCCCTTTTTCAGGATTAGCCGGATGCGTGAGCAGTTCTAGCTTTTCGGGATCTCGCCACTCAAAAGCACCCGTTTGAGGATAGCGAGGAGTAGATGCCGAAAAGTTGAGCCCATCCTCTTGAGAAGCAGTGCAGGTATTCTGTCTAGACCTGCAGCTGTGCTTCCACACAAATGCCTCATAGCTCATTCAAGCTCTCCAGCCGTTATTGTGTCACTTGCGCTGAGCAACTCTTGGTCTCTCGGTCTGTATCTACTGCTGCGTTTGCCATAGAAGAACGACATGGTTGTGAACTGCATAAGCGAGTATTTAAGTTTAAGGAGGCAAAAGGTTGTTATCAATAGTAAGTCATCCCGGGAAGTTGTGTCCTCTAGAGTGGCTCCAGGGTCAGTCTTGGGTCCACTATTGTTTCTCACCTACATAAATGACATTTGTTCCAATATTTCATCACATATCAAATTATTTGCTTACGACTGTGTTTTGTACAGGCTTATACGTAGCTCCCATGATTGCACTACTCTTTAAGACAATCTTGACACAGTTTCTGAATGGTGTGAAAAGTGGCATATGTTGATTAATGCAAAAAAGTGCATATGTGTTTCTCTAGAAAAAAAGTCACAACAAGACTCATTTGGTGGGCGAAGCCTTCTCGTCACTCGCCCTTGGTGTTGGACTTTCTTGGGCGCCGATGTTGGTCTCCATATTGGAGGCCGCCCTCTCATCTTTGGGTTTCCTTTACCACCACCTTCATCACCCTCTTCCACCTTGTTTGCGGGGGTTATAGCTGGTTCTGTGCCTTTCTCTGGACTGCCACAGCAGCAGTGATGCACAGCCTGCACTGCGTCATGCTTGGCCTGTAGGTTCTCTAGCAGTTTCTGTTCCTCCCCAAGCACGTCCTCTATTGACCGGCATTCCGTCTCCCACTTGGCTGCTTTTTCATCGAGTTTCAATGCGACGTTCGCCACCGCGATTTCCCAGTTTTCAGCCTCCTGCTTAATCCGTCTGGTGAAATTGGCTTGGATAACATCCAAAATCAAGGTCACTGCATCTTGCCTCAGCCTTTTCAATGTATGTAAATTGAGTGTGCTCCAATGCAATCCATACCCTACATCGCCAACATATCACCCATGGATTGTCGGCCCTCTCCACGCTCTTCGACCATCGCGTCTGCCTTGTCTTCTGTGAAGGAGGCATGTCTTGGTGGACAAATCATTGGTTTTGACTGGTTTCGGCCGAAGTGCTCGCCAATCACTGCACATACACACGCAATCCCCAGCCACCTTCATTACACACGCTCGCCATCCCTCAGGACCCGGACTACTCCGGCGACGGCTTGTAGCTTGCCGGACTTGTCACTGTCGATGCCATGCCATGATATAAGGCGTTGTATGCATTAATGCTGCAGATTATCATTAGTGACCACGCTCACACTGCCTGCCATACAGCTGCTTTTTGCAAGTTTTTGCAAGGGCGTTTAGCACAGCGTGTTTTTAGCACAATGTTGCCAGAGCAAAACACACTTTCTGCTACAAACAGAACTTCGGTCTTTTGAAAGCTAAAATGCAGCGTCTGTTGTAAAATATATCACCCCACCACGGTGGTCTAGTGGCTAAGGTACTTGGCTGCTGACCCGCAGATCACGAGATCAAATCCCGGCTGTGGCGGCTGCATTTCCGATGGAGGCGAAAATGTTGTAGGCCCATGTACTCAGATTTGGGTGCACGTTAGAGAACCCCAGGTGGTCAAAATTTCCGGAGCCCTCCACTACGGCGTCTCTCATAATCATATAGTGGTTTTGGGACGTTAAATTCCACAAATCAATCAATGTTGCAAAATATATCATGCACAACGGTAGTATTGAAGCCATGTAGCAAAAAAAAACCTGTTCATTGAAGGAAGAGACTGCGGCAACAAGTTTTTGTCAACTTGTCTGAAAAAAAGATGCAGCAGCATGCGATTGGCTGCACATTAGTTCGCAGCCGTAAGCCATGACAAGTCATGTCGCTCTTTCATCGTTTTAGTCGGCTCTTTCGACCTCTCCTAACCTCCTCTATATCCGTCTTTGATCTCACTATGGTGACGTCAGCTTGTTGAGGGGAGGGTACGGCAAGGCCTTTTGTAGTCTAGGTGGTGTTGGCCCAGCGCGCTGCTTTTCTAAAAGGTAACGACTCATTTCGTGTTGAACTGAAGCACCACATTTGTGTTAACGTGTGCTTGCGCCAAATAGACCTAATTTTGCTGAAATAAACGCGCACAACCACGCTGCTCTATTCATTGTAGACTTGCATTTAAAGATGGGTCGCGGTTGACACGATAAGGATTTGCGAGTTTGCATTTTATTTTAGTACACATAGCCTTACGAAGCACATTGCAAGCGGATTCTCCTATTTGTGGGAAGCAACACAGCATTCCTACAGCCGCATGCAGCTGAAACTTTTCTGCAATGATTGCGGGCAAACGCGATAGTCACACACACGCGCGTGCCTCATTCAGAGTTGTAGCTAGGTAAACTTTCACACGAGAAAAAGTTTCTCATCGGCACGATCCTAATATTTATTGTGAAAATTTTGTACGGTTGTCACACGGTGCACAATTGAACACCATCGAGCCAACACGGGTGAAAATTATAAATTATTGGCTAAGTTCCACAGCTTCTACAAAGAGGTAAACCGTGATAAAAAAAACGCAATCCTGACCGAACTCGATTACCATATAGTAAAGGCACTACGCGGCAGCTGTGTTATTTTGCGCCCTTGAATGAGCATGCTGCGAGGTACGTACGTCTTGCGTACCGTCATCTAAACGGCTATTTCATGTTTCAGTAAAAATGTCAGTGGCCAGATTTTTTTTAAGCTTCATTCATAAGCTGTGTGATATTTCACGGCAGCTATTAGAAGATGAATCAGTTTTCAAATCAAAACAACATTGAGAAGTGACAGTGGTTGCGGGCCCATTCTACCGACGAATAAGGAAGGAACCATGCGAGCTGAAGTTGCGGACGGCAGGGGCGTCGGCAGAAAATTTTTCCGGAGGGGGCACCACCTTACTTGGGGGGCCGGTCAGGCAGATGCGTCGACTGTTATTTCATGGGGAAATACTGGGGGGGGGGGGGGGGCGGTGCAAGGCCTTGGTGTGCCACCTCAAGGCTACGTCACTGGCGAATAGAAACCCTTGGGGTCGGGTATATATGGACACACCGGCGGAAGAAAGCAGGGGGTGGCGCAGTCTGCGCAAGAGTTATATTGGCGAGAGAAGTAGTTTTAGGAGACTGGAGCAGCACATGTATGATGTATGAAACAATGATTGATTGATATGTGGGATTTAACGTCCCAAAACCGCCATTTCGACCACCTGGGGTTCTTTCGACCACTTTGGGTTCTTTAACGTGCACCCAAATTTGAGCACGCGGGCCTACAACATTTCCGCTTCCATCGGAAATGTAGCCGCCACAGCCGGGATTCGATCCCGCGACCTGCGGGTCAGCAGCCAAATACGATGTAAGAAAGAAGGTTCCATCGAACGCGCTGCGCGAAAACGCCGAAGAAAACACGCCATGAAATAGACAGGAATAGGGTTGGATCAACAAATATTAAGGCAAATAACTGAAGTTCCAGGCTTTATTTTGACTCTCTGACAATGCAGACGACGGCGCACATTCTTAAATGTAATGACGGCAACTTGCCCACATGTACGCGCGTACGTCGTATTTTAAAATGTACATAATCTGGCTGTTTGCACATTTATTTTTTCTTTATGAACAAGCCTCCCATGCAGTAAGTGAAACGTTTTACTTTTATGTGAACAATCGTGGTCGGTGCTCATTTCATCCCCGTGGGCTTGAATTAACAACCATAACAACATAGAAAGAGAGAGGTGACAGTGACACTGCCAACGACCGTGACAATGGCGTCACGTACGTAGTGCGCTGTTGCGCAGTGCCAATAATTTTTACTGCAACTTTCCGGATTTCATAGCCTGTAAAAGTCCACACACATAAAGTGAGAGCAAAACAACGCTGTTTAAATGTGAAAACAGGGCAAACTCGCAGTTAAAAACACATCGAACCGCCAGCTTTCCTTCGCCAGAGCGATGCAAGATCACGTGATCCAACCTTGCACGTCACCGCGCTTTCTGACTATGCTGAAGATCTGTGGCGAGGTCCCTTGAAAGGCTCCAAAATTAAGCGTTGTAAAATGTGTCCTCCTGCCCCCCACCCCTAAAAAAAGTCAAAGGAAAATGAGACTCCAGTCGAGGCATGGAAACCTTTCGTCTCTTATTGCTTTTATCGAGGATCTTCTACTCAGTCTCTACTACGCAGGGAAACAAAAAAACCATTGCAGTGCACGTGTTTACATATTTCCCAGGTGAGAAGCCTCACACACGCCTCGCCTGAGCACGCAAAGCGATGCGAAGCCTTTTTAGACACCGTTAAAGCGAGACAGACGTAGTCAAATGAAACCCGAACAGCGGCAAGCCTTCGCGGACACCGGCCACTTATCACAACGAACAGGCACGCATACATGCGCAAAGCTGCTGAACAGGATGCGCGCGCCTGCCAATGGTGGACGGCACGCACTACGCTATTGCAAAGGCTTCCCGCTGTTCCAGTTTCACGCTGATAGTATGATTTCACGAAAATTATTAGAAATAACAAGGCACATTTCTCCGGCTAAAGTCAGCGTTAAGATAATTGATTGATATGTGCGGTTTAACGTCCCAAAACCACCATATGATTCTGACAGACGCCGTAGTGGAGGGCTCCGAAAATTTCGACCACCTGGAGTTCTTTAACGTGCCCCGAAATCTGAGCACACGGGCCTACAACATATCTGCCTCCATCGGAAATGCAGCTGCCGCAGCCGGGATTGGACCCCGCGACCTGCGGGTCAGCAGCCGAGTGCCTTAGCCACTAGACCGTCGCGGCGGGGCTCAACAAAGGGGAATCGACGCAAGAGACGCCATGACAAAAAGAATTTGCTCACAGCCGCAGTAATATAGTATTCGCTTTTTCCTTGGCCATTGTTACGAAGCGCGCCTCCGACGACGTTACGAAGGGCGCCACGAATCTCACCGCTGCTACCACTGTTTCGAAAGACGGCGACGCCAACACAGTCCCGAAGGCGCCACTGCTCCGATCTCTGCCGACATAGTCACCAGCCATTTGGTAGCGTAGGTTTCTCAGCTCGCGACAACTTCTGCGCAGAGATAATAGACGAGCGGACGATACGACGGTGAGTTAAACAAGGTTTATGTACAGCATATATACAGAGGTGTTACAAATTCGGCACTGGGGCCGACAGCTTAGAGACCCGAAGAGCCGAGCTTTCCTCTCTAACACGTAGGTCTGCTGCTCGCGACGCGCCGCAGGGCTTCTTCATATGCACCGGGTGGATTCTTTGAGTAACCAAATGTCCAACCAGAAGCGTCGCTGGTCATGAGGTCAGAATCCTTCAATGGGGTCGCCGCTGGGCCGCGTCATTCTCATCGAATCTGGAGCTGCTGCGTTGCACGTGGCTGCACCCAAGGACGAGTGACGTCGCCGCGCATTGCATCAGACTCGCCAGACAGGAATGCGATGGCTGGCTGGCTGAGGTGACTCACTGCACGTGCGCGGCAGAAACGCACCGCCGCGTAATGACGCCGTTGAGTTGTTCGCGTCAGGTGGGCTCGCGGGCTGACCTTGACACAGATTGCCTTTTTCAGAGGCATGGACGCTCACTGTGGACTTGCAGGCATAACAGCACCCCCGCCGCCAGACAATGCGCCGGAAAGACAAGCTGCTTCCATGTGGCTCGGATGTCAGGCGTTCTCGTTCGCCAGGTCCCTCCAGGTTCGCCTCCACGGCCATGGGGAGAATGCAGCTCCAGACTCTGTTCCGGGAACACATCCCATTCTTGAGGACGGATCCCAGCTACACTAGCTTGTCGTCACAACTTGTCGACCAGCTTCGCTCGTCTCACGATCTTTGGTTTCAGCACTTGTCGATGGTTCTGCAACTTGTCAAGAACGGTTCGACAACAGACAACACACGAAACAAGCAAGTGCCTTCGGTCACCCGAGAGAACACCAGACAAAGTATAGCACAACATATACCTAGCTACCTGTCGATCGGAATTTCGTTCCCTCTACATCAAGAGGCACATGTGGCACACATGACTCTTAAAATGACAACTCAATTTTTACACGTACAATAACGTAACGAAATAGAATACAACATAAAGTTGGCTCCTTCAGCTCATTCTGGACGAGAGCGCTCAGCTAAGGCCGTGATGAGGACAAAATTTTGCCCCGAATCACCAGCGAGAAACCGAAAGGTGGAGAAGGTACTAACTAAACGCACGGCTCAATGCGTCTGCATTAGCATTTAGCTTTCCTTTTTTTAGCGAACGTCGAAGTTGTGCCGTTAGAGTATCATGCTCCACCTCAGTTACCGGCCACTTTTAGGCGACGATACCTATGCGGTACTAAGGGCTGCTTGTACTTGTGACGTTTCACATCTGTGTGACTACAATATGGGAGTCCAGATTTCTCATAAAAAGAAACATTCCTTCTCTGGTCCTCCTTCTGGACTTCACTTAACCTAGGCTCTAGGTTCAACTGCTCCAAGATTACCTCCGATCCCCTTTCGATTACATCCCTAAAACTCAAAATTTCCGCTCTCTCTTCCTCTGAAGCCTTCAACAGCAGATTTACGACCACTTGACGTTGAACGTGTGGTTTTATCAAGTTACTGTGGTAAACTTCGTATGGCCGCCTTCCCAATTTCACTTCATAATTGGTACCAGAAAGCTTTATGAGTGTCTTCCACTCTTCCGCGGATTTCCCCGCTCTCTGACAAGTGTCGCATGAACGTACAAAGTCTTCAATATCCTTCCAGCATTTCGGCCAATAAAACTCAAGGGAAACTCTAGCCTTGGTCTTTTTTATGCCGAGATGCCCTGCTCATGCGTTTCCATGCGCCAGTTCTAAAAGTTGGCGACGATACTTTTGTGGCAGCAAGAACTGCTCATACTTGCGACCTTGCGCATTTGTGTAGCTCCGATACAAAAGCCATGCTTTCTCAAAAAAAGAAACATTCCTTTTCTTTCATTATAAGTTTACGCTTTCCATTAGCGCTTTTATCGAGAGGTCCTCACGCTGCTCTCGAATGAGCGTTTCTCGATCAACCCTCGACCGCTCACTCCAACTTTCCGCTACAGGCGAGAGCGGTGCACCCCTTTTGCTCTGACTCAATGGCACCATGTCGTCTCCCCTGCTACGGAAACCACGCCAGTCGCTTCGGTGACGGGCCGCTCGAGTGACGGCTCAAATGACACACACAGATAATCTTGTGTCTGAGGTTCCGTCGACTCGCCGCCAAGGTCACACAGATCTGCTGCTTTTGAACTTGTTTCACCACATACAACAAGATCAAGCTCCCGCGATAGCTTCCGCGCTTGCGATTCGTGACGGCCATGTACGCTAAGTTGGGGAAGACCGATTTACCCGGCTCTTTGAGAAGCTGCTCTGAGTTGTTAGAGAAAAGATAAGAAAAACTATCGGGAAGCGCGGCAGACACAGCCGCTTCGGTGCGAAGCTTACCGAACGGGCCTTCAATGACAACCGTAGCGATTGGTAAGCAAGCACTCTGCTCCTCGGCTACTTGCCTGATCCATGCGAATTCTCCTGTAAAGTCATCCGGAGACACCAATGAAGGATGGAAAACGTCCATGGTTGCCGCTGAGTCACGAAGTGCTGGACACGTTTTACCATTCACACTAATTTCTTAGATATACGGCTCTAACAACCGCATGTTCTTTTTCGATTCTCGGATTGTTGCAAAAGCAAACTTTTGTTTACAGTTTACCGCGATGTGCCCTTCCCTTTTGCAGTTGTAGCAGATTCACGGCTTCCGTTTGTTTTCCGATACTCGGATAGTTGCAAACTTTTGCTTACAGTTTATCGCTATGTGCCCTTTCTTTCTGCAGTTGTAGCAGATTCGCGGCTTCCGTTGATCAGGTTTCTTCGAAAAGCTCTCTTTCCTTTCATCCTTTTCAACGCGCACTGCCCTGCTATGCAACTTTCGGCGAGTATAATACTCCTCATCTAACTCTGCCACCTTGTTTAGCTGTACTGCACGAAGTTTGTCCTGCAGCCAAAGCTTGACATCCTCCTCGATGCAGCAGTAGAATTGCTCCAATGCAATGCATTCTACCACATTATCGTGATCGTCATAATCACCTTCACCCTTGAGCCATTCAATGAAATCGGCTTCAAGACGAAACGCGAAGTCAACGTGTGACTCATTCCCCTTTTTAGCATACCGGAACCTTTGCCTGAAAGCCTCGGGTGACAACTTATAACGTCTCAAGAGCACTTCCTTCACCTCGTCATAGCTCTCAAACGCTTCCCTCGACCAGCAAGTTATCGCGTCGGACACTTCGCCGGGAAGAAGAGCTAAAAGGTTCCGCGCCCAAAGAGAGCGCTCCAAAGCATTTCGCTCACAAACGTGTTCAAACTTGACGAGATACTTCGCCATGTCCTCGCCTACTACGAACGGTCGCAGTTGGTCCCGAATTCTATAACCGCTGATCTGAATCGTCGGAGAAGCTACGCCAGGCGCCTGCGAACACTGTAGGATTGCTAATTCTATTCGTTTCAACTCGAGGCGTACCTGTCTCTCGGCCCCCTCGTGCTCGCGACGTTCGCGCCTTTCAGCTTCTTCACGTTCGCGAGCTTCTCGCCTTTCAGCTTGTTCACGTTCGCGAACTTCTTGCCTTTCAGCTTCTTGACGTTTGGGAATTTCTCGCCTGTCAGCTTCCTCGCGGCGTGCTTTGATATCCTCCCAGGCCTCATCGACTTCCTCAGCCAACGCTCCTTCATCCTTCATGATCTCAAGGATCGCTTGCTTTCGTTTCGCACGGCCCAAAGTAATGCCGAGTTCCTCGCAAATTTCGATGAGTTCCTTCCCTTTAAGGTTCTCCATCGTTCACACTAGCCTCTTGCTGTTTGCCTCTGTTAAGAATTCACTTGCCGTATCCACTATAAGTCTACTAGCAAAACGCGCAAGCAATTTTTAACACTCCCGTGTTTACACCCTCCGCATTACTTTGGTTTCAAAGCGCTTCGACTTGGCTTGAAACAATCAAAGCTCACTCTAATGCTTCACATAGCCCTTTTCTAAACTACTATAACCTGAGCTAGAGTAGTCTGGTGAACTGAGGGGAAAACATCAGGCACTCACCGCATCGATGTCGCTGACGCCGGCCGATCCCGCAGCTGCCAACCACTGTTACAAAGCACGCCTCCGACGACGTTACGAAGGGCGCCACGAATCTCACCGCTGCAACCACTGTTTCGAAAGACGGCGACGCCAACACGGTCCCGAAGGCGCCACTGCTCCAATCTCCGCCGACACGGTCACCAGCCGTTTGGTAGCGTAGGTTTCTCAGCTCGCGACTGCTTCTGCGCAGAGCTAATAGACGAGCGAACGAGACGACGGTGAGTTAAACAAGGTTTATGTACAGCATATATACAGAGGCGTTACAAATTTGGCACTGGAGCCGACAGCTTAGAGACCCGAAGAGCCGAGCTCTCTTCTCTAACACCTAGGTCTGCTGCTCGCGACGCGCCGCAGGGCTTCTTTTATATGCATCGGGGGGATTCTTTGAGTAACCAAAGTCCAACCAGAGGCGCCGCTGGTCGTGAGGTCAGAATACTCCAATGAGGTCGCCGCTGGGCCGCGTCATTCTCATGGAATCTGGAGCCGCTGCGTTGCACGTGGCTGCACCCAAGGACGGGTGACGTCGCCATGAATTACGTCAGACTCGCCAGACAGGAAGGCGCCTGCTGGCTGGCTGAGGTGACTCACTGTACGTGCGCGGCAGAAACGCACCGCCGCGTGATGACGCCGTTGAGTTGTTCGCGTCAGGTGGGCTCGCGGGCTGGCCCTGACACAGATTGCCTTTTTCAGAGGCATGGACGTTTTCTGTGGACCCGCAGGCATAACACCATGCGGCTTCACTGCAGAACAGTATAGGTGGAGCAACTTGGCTCGTTCGTCTGACACCTGTGGGGCACGCAGAAGCTTAGAACAAAAACGGAAACACCAACAGAGCAAAACATACTCGACGAGCATAATTTAGGCCGTTTATTTTTTATTTTTTTAGTTCTACTGACGTATTTTGTATGAAAGTTGACGGTACATAATAGCATTTGCATCACAGCAATGACCTGTTTCAACCACATATCGTGCGATTGCAAAGTCATATATGCAGAACTATTTATGATATAACAAATGAGTCTACAAAAGAGCATAAGCTGAAACGTAAGCGATGTCCGTCGGTACATCTTGGTGTCACGGTGTCGCTTTCGGCACTATACTTCCGCGCGCATTTTCAGTCTTTCTTTTAGATGCCAAGCAGCTCTTTGACTAGCCTGTGTAACGCTGTCTCTCCGCACACCCCCACTGCGCATGTTCGCGTCTCGTGCTGGCCAAGCAAAACACCCGCAAAGCTGTTGCTCCCTTCCCTCTCTCTCGGCTCGCAAGGCCGACGCTAAAACACCGCCTGCTTGCGCTGGACAGCCGTTTACTGGCGACCCCGTATATGTAGGCACTGGATCGCGCCTTCGGAATTCCGTCAAGGGCGTCTTTACTTCGCTTTCGTTTGATGAGCGTCAACCTCGCCGCCAATGTAAGCATTGGCGGCCGCTGCTTCGCATCTACACATGGTTCTCTCTAGCGAGAGACGGTGCATGTTTTTTTTTGTTTCTTTCTGTGCGCGTGCCAGTACGGCTTCCCGCACGCAGTCATGTTCTAAAACAAAGGTAATCTTATCACTGGAGCAACACATGACATGACAATGACCAAAATAATACTGGCCACAGTGGAAGACAAGAAGAAAGAAAAGGCCTACCATGCACATGATGGTTTACTCGAGCAACCGCTACTGAACATTCCCTGACTAAAGATGAGGTAAGCTCGTCCACGCTGAAGGAATTGTATTAGGGCGCTTCAGTTATGCTACCGTAATTCATTTTGCGCAGTTCTGAATGACTTGAACAGATGACGCAGAAAAAAATTTAAAACGCATTCAGAGCCTGCATTTTGTCGAGAAAGATAACCGCAATTATTTAATTTTGTTAGCCGCAATGAGATAATCACATCCTCCTCTGTGCGCGAGCGGCATGCGCGTGTCGCCAACAGCTCCAATAAAACAATGAAAACGCTTATTTACCGGAGTTTTGTGGATTGAAGTATTTATCTCTCCAGCGAGTGCGGCTGCAAAAAGCAGAATATTTTCCAGAGGAACAGCTCTGGGCAATTCAACGGGCCGAGGACTCTGCCAAGAACTAAGGGCTCCTGGCTGACACCTATGGGATCCGCATCACCGAGGCCACCAGATTCTTAAAATAAAGTTTCTCGGATCAAAATAAAATAATTGACTTTGAATGACAGGTGCGCCTCGACGCATCACCAGTGGACGCCGATAGATGTAAAATAATCCCCGCCGGCAATTCCAGTAATGACAAGTGGTATTTATACACACCCTGCGCGGCGCCAATCCCAACAAGCGCACTCCAAAATACATGGAGAAGAAGTCCTCTGCCGTGAAGAAAAGGAAAAAAATGTGTAAGGGAAAGCAAACTTCGCGAGGCATTTCGCGTTGCTTGACGTTCGATGTATCAAGTGTCCCGGCTACTTTTGTTCGATGTAGCCGCAGATTTCTCTACGGATTCACGCCAAAGCACGGTTCGAAAATAGTTCAATATAAATGACAATTCAATTTAAGCGAGTTATATATGGTCAGGTTTTTTAGTTTTTTTCAAGGCATCAAGAATAAAATAGGGAAACGATAAAATTAATAAACTTGTATTGTTTCGTTATTAATTTTATCGTTTCCGCCACCCCCCCAACCCCCCAGAAAAAAAAATAAAACCCGTTAGGGAAAGGATGAAATGTGTCTCATTGGCGGTGATATTTTACGCATGTTACGAAGAGTCGGCAGTGACTTGGCCGCACACAAGAAGCTTCAGATATGCATCGTATCAAACTTAATGGCGAAGCTAACGTTAAATATTTAGTACGTAACATCGGGACGCTTACGTCCTTCCTTTTTTTCTCGCATTGTCACGCAGCATCGCGCATCAGTGACAATCGGAGCCCGCTTAGTTCGTTCAGTATAATAATTGATCTACATATTTTAACATAGTATAAGCACAGTTGCCAAATAGGGCTTCATCTTTCGCCCGCTCACTTGTGGAATTTTCCAGTCGCTTCTCACATTTTTTTCTTTTTTCAGCTATTTAGGTATTCTTCCAACTAATACGGTTATGTCAGTGATCATCATGCTCGCCAATGCACGCGTATCGTTCATAAGTTTCAATAAAACTTCTTGTTGGGCAAGTTGGCGGTGTATGAAGCGTGACATTTATTCAGCGCTACAGTAGACAATGAAGGAACTTGGAAACGACAAGAAAAAAAAACGCAGTGCACATGGCAGGCACTCGACATCCACTGACTTTATTTAGTAAAAGACCACAGGCAGTAGACCTCTAGCGCACGCGTGTCGCCGCTGCGTCGCTAATCAATCCTCAAATATAAAAAGACTGTACTCTTTTTTGAATAACCGAGACAGAAGTGTCGCTAATGCAGTCTGTATCCTTATTCCCGAAGGGGCCCTGAAACACTTTTTCAAGTAGAAAGAAATGAATTCATGGGAAGAGCTTATTGCCTCACGAATTGAACGCCGCAAAAATTTTAAGAATCCGTCCAGTGTGAGTGGAGTTCCAAAGGTTTGTCGCATGTTTCAATTGCATTCTCTCTTCTCTCGTCCCGACAGAAGCACTGGAAGCTAGGCAGGGAGGGATGGCAGGGCTACAGAAAAACGTCACGCGCGCCTCGTGACCTTGCGCACTTTTCTTTCTTCGAATGGGCGGCTTTTTCAGTGTGATCGCACACACACGCGTGGACATGTAGCGGCCTCTCGTGGTGATCGCTCTAACAAGCGAGCACGCCATGTTCAAATCAATTAATGGCTAATAGATGGGCTTGCTACGTGTAATTTTCTGGCATATTCCGTGATTTTTCGAGAGAAGAGATAGCAATTTTCAGCTGAATTTGATAGTTTATTGTGAATTACAGGCGTCTCCTAATTACAGGCGTCTCCTACTGATCAGCAGCGTTTTCTGACCATGCTCAAGAAGTGCTGCAGGGCCCCTTTGATGCGATCTTCCAGCAACGGTGTTCCCACGGTATGAGAACTTCGACCACTAAGAATCTTGAATCTCACGAAGTCGTGGAGCTAACATGCAGGCAGCGGGATGGACTGGTGAATGCGCACTACTCAAGTTCTCGCGAACGGTCGGTTACTGATATGTTGAAATCCCCCGAAAACATCTCGAAGAAGATAAGAAGCGTTAAGCCGCAGCTAGTGGGTCGTGGACCTGGAGTGCTACCATACATTCACACATTGTCCCACAACATTAGGAAGGTTGCCAGCAAACAGAGCGTGCTGGTCGTGCTATCCGCCCCTCGAAAGCTGGCCGACCTGTGCGCACGCGTTATGAGAAGAAAAAGAAAGGCGTGGCTGCCAAAACAAACACGCCAGACAATACGTGAAGTGCGCAATCGGCGTTGTCTATGCCATACCACTATCGTGCGGAAAGACCCAATAGGTCAAACGGGGAGGTGTATCAACGGCCATGCGCGGGAACACAAGTTGTATTTAAAAGAAAAACACACTGTGCATTTACCAATTCATTGCGCTGCCTGCACATTTGCCCCTCAACTTCATGAGATTAGGATTCTTGACAGAAGTACTGATTTGTTTATTGATTGATATGTAGGGTTTAACGTCCCAAAACCACCATACGATTATGAGAAACGCCGTAGTGAAGGGCTCCGGAAATTTCGACCACCAAGGGTTCTTTAGCGTGCACCCGAATCTGAGCACACGGGCCTACAACATTTTCGCCTCCACTGAAAATGCAGCCGCCACACTGATCTGTATATTCAAGAAAGAGTACCGTCGTTTTCGATTGATGCTTTATTAGAGGCGCAGCGGTGACCCTCATGCGCTAAAGGGGTACATATATTGTGCCTGGGTCTTTTCAGAAATAAAGTCAGTTGCTGGCTAGCACCTACCCTGTGCACTGCGTTTTCTTCTTGTCTTTCCGGGGTTCTTTCATTTACTACTTTTGCTTTAAGTAGTATGTCGCTGGTCCTTTGTTAGTTTGGTCATGTATGACTTTGAGTATATGACTGAATACGCATGAGCAGGGTTTTCTATCGAGGGGGGCAAAGGTTCATCGTAGCGCCCCCCTCCCCATCCAACTAAGTCAATGTACAGGACAGATTTTGCACCCCTCCCCCGTTTTCGTGACTAGAGGGGGGCGCCCCCTGCACCCCCCCCCCTGACACCTGACTTTCTCTAGTGCGCATGATCATGATTGAGTGCTGAAGTCAAACATACGTTGAGGGAAAAAACAAGTAACGTTAGAGCTGCACTGGCCAACGCTCATTCAACCGAATGGAGACTGGCCTGGAAGCAATGTTAAAAACGAGCTATGCGCTTTCGTTCACAGTTGAGTTTTTTGTTTTTGTTTTTTGCTGTAAGGAAGCATTTGTGAACGTTCAGCCCCCCTTCAAATTTGAGGAACATTTTTTTTCCGATAATTAAAGATATTTTCAGGAATGGGGGAGTTCATTTACGTTCCCGCTTGCTTTGGGCTTTTTTTGGCTGAGTATATTCGCTTATTTTCACGTTATTGTCTGAAAACACTGACAGTTAAGTTCTTCAATTGTCATCTTCAGCGCACACAAAATTCTGTAATCAAGTGAGCACAAATTGTGTTCCTTTAGTAGTACTGCTAACGTCAGCATAAGTTTGTGGACAGTGGCACGGCCACACTCGGCTATAAGTGTTCATTTTTCAATGACACTTTTCTATATGTGTATACGTACCCGGCATAGATATGCTCAGAGTACCAATGTTTTTCGAGGCGCAATCCTGGCGACTAGTATATAGAAGAAAAAGAGAAATGCCTCACAATATTCGAAGGGGAAGTGCGCGTAACGAAGCCAGATTAGCAAAAAAATCGTGTTGTTAATGGACGAAGTTCGAGACCCATCTACCAATGATGACATGTGTGCATACAGCTTCTGAAAACCGCGGTTCGGAGTGCCCCAGCTATTCAATATCGCTTTGATATGTCGCAGTATCCTGGAGCAAAAGTAAACAGCCTGGTAGTGAATGTATGTAGGAGCCTAGTTTATTTGCCTCGTGGGACACACAGTATATCGAGATGGTCACGCGGGGCAACGGTTATGGCACTTGGCATCGGTAATGAACGCTGGATATAAGGCATAGGTGACATATAAGGGAAGCGACGTACCCTTCGTGACCGCCCGTAACTGTGCTAACTGCGGCTTGTATGACAGTCAGCGACAGCTCGACAGTGTCGCCCCGGCCAGCAACCAAAGGCACGATATACAAACTCAAGAGCCAAAGGTGTAAACACACGTGTTCTACATACTTTCACAGCCATATAAAAGCTCTTACACTCAAATCGGCCTCCCCAACCACACGCGTAGCAACCGCTGATAATAGTTGGTTTTAAATTATGGCAGCATCAACGTACTTCCACGCAGGAACTTTGGCTGAAAAGAAACATTGTAGAGCTCGTATATTTGAAAAAAAAACGCAACCAACGCATTCATTGGCTTTAGACAGCTACCGCAAATGATCTGCATGCAGCTTCCGGACTGCGATCTGACCATCGCCTCTGCTCTGCAGGGCAACGTTTCAGATCACGTTATACAGCTTCAATAGACACTTTGAGTTGGGCGTACGTAACGAGCCTACGTACGCTGCATCACTACGCAAGAGAAGTGCGCAAGTGCAGTACGTAACGTATTTGTTCTATGAATAGGTGCGTACACGCCCGAAAAAAAAAGCCCGGTGCACGCAAACGTAACGATACGTAGCGCTAGCTGCATGACACTTTCACGAGATATAGAATTAAAGAGCAGCCAGATCGCAAGATAGTACAGAACGTAAAAGAGTGGATTCATTGTTTCGGCATTGTTTGGGTAGTGGCCGTTATCAAGGCCGCTACCACACGATGACGCTGTGAAGCACACGTAAGCTGTTTCATTTCTCACGCAATGCGTCTATATTTACTTGAATGAAACAGCATCCGGGAACTGTCTATACGGTAAACTAAAAGCATTTTTGAGTACTTCGCTTGCAGCGTACGCAACGTATCGGGCTACGCACGTAGAATTGTTATGCACGCACAACTGAAACTGCGTAAAATAGAAAGTCATAGCACGTAAAACGCATCATGCTATCACCGTCAAATGAAAAGCGAACAGTGGCAAGCCTCCTATTGTTCGCGCCGTCCAGTTATCACCATTGGCAGGCGCACGCATTCTGGTCGACATTCTGTTCGACAGTGAGCCACTTAAAGTTCACTTTCGATTATTGAGCCGACACAGGCAGCACCCACTATTAACACTACCTGCCACTCACCCACCCTGCAGTTTCTCAAGAGTGCTATCGCGGCATGAGCATATTCTGCCATCAAGGTTTTCCTCGCGGAGTGTTCAGTGCACCCATCGGTCCTGCCTAAATCGCCTGTTAGTCTTACTATTCTTGGGACTACGAAGAAGTTCCTCGTTTTTTTTTTCTGTTCGCCTTAGACAACTGACCCTACATCACATTTATACAACGTACGGGGATTATCTACACGTGTACACTGACGGGTCCACCACTGTCTACCACAGCCTTCGTCATCCAGACATGAACATCGCTCGATTATTCAAGGTAGACCATAAAACTACATCAACTGCCGCAGAGCTTGTCACTATCCGGGAAGCAATAAAATTTATTTCTGGCAAGCAACCTCGAGCCTCGACAATTTCATGTGATGCCAAACCCACTTTGCAATCCTATAATTGCTTCATAAGGCAAGTTCTGTATTACATTTTGGCTACAGTAATTGCAGGACTTATTCTGGTTGCTTCAACAAATGGCCATATTATCACTTTCCAGTGGATTCCCGCGCACTGCGGCGTGTTTGGAAACGAAGAGGCAGATGCTGAAGCTAAAAATGCCCTAAACAGTGTCCCTGAAGTACGCATTGCATTTTCAAAAGCTGATACGAACGCCCTGCTTCGCTGCGCGATGCAAAGCTACACACTTCAGCACTGGACAAAGCCGGAACGGCGACACCAGCGAGTTCACAAATGAGACCCAGAAATGAGGTTCCGCATGCCCCTAATTTGAAGTGGCACATCGCAAGTATTTATCCGCAATCGTTTTGGTGTGGTGTACACAAGACGTTATACACAAATATCATCGGCAGCAGTGAACATTGTGATGTGCAAACATTGTGATGTGCCATAAACACTTGAGCACATATTTTGTGACTGCCCAGCATACGTGCGTGAATGACAAACACTTATTTCTTCTACTGAATGATTTCGCAGTGAGTCATTATTTGATGAGACCATGTTGGGCCCTTGGCCAGACACCAACAGTGCAACTTCGGCTATAAGAGCGGTTACAGACTTTTTAAAAGCAACTGGACTATATATATACGCCGCTATAACATTTTCTTAGCTGGAAAAGATTGTACATACTCACGTCTCTATCTCACCATCGTCATCCATTACTCTTTCTCCTCCCCTTTATCCTTCCCCTGTGTAGAGCAGCATGCTATTGGGAGGACAGGCTCAAGTTTGCGCCGCGCCGTTCACCACCCTAGTGGAAAGGGAGCACAGCTCCGGTCACTCGGACGGGCCGCGCTTGCTGGGTTTTCTTATTGCGCGCACGGAAAACGTGTTCCTTGAAGCGCTTTTCTCGCCCCGCCGCGGTGGTCTAGTAGTTAAGGTACTCGGTTGCTGAACCGCAGGTGGCGGGATCGAATCCCGGCTGCAGCGGCTGCATTTCCGATAGAGGCGGAAACGTTGTAGGCTTGTGTGCTCAGATTTGGGTGCACCTTAAAGAACCCCAGGTGGTCGAAATTTCCGGAGCCCTCCACTACGGCGTCTTTCATAATCACAGCGTAGTTTTGGGACGTTAAACTCGACAAATTAATCAATGGGGCGCTTACCTCGCACTTTGCACGCTATGGGCAGCGCTCCTTCGTCATTCTGGAAAGCAGGCACGCACTACTGCTGCATTGTGAGCAGCTACAGAAGTTTAAACATGATGAAGATCTGAAAACTGCCCATCAAGTTCTACCATTTCCAAGGCAGGAGTGCGAGAAGCGAAGGCGTCAAGAGTGGATTATAGCAGTTCACCGATACTCCGCGGTGTCGTTACTTTGGAAATTTTTTGTCGTGCACATCACTACAAACTAATAAAGAAACGCGATGGCATATTAAAAGAAAGAGTGTTTGTAAACTGGAACTACACCAAACAGACAACCACTGTACATTTCGTGATTGGGCTCTGGCTTTCCGAGACAACTATTGGTAGTGCGAAAGCGGTGCGGGTTGCTCGCTTAATACACCTAATATACTTTACACTCTAAGACAAAAGGGTGTTAAAAGGGTGTGACGTTCGTCCTTTTGGGGACTAATGGGGCGGCCACGACGATTATTCCCTTTAAAGACTAACGACACCGGGTCTAACAGTTAGTACGCAGAGACGAGCTCAAGAGGCTAACATTAAGTCCTCACATTTGCACCTTAGTGAGTAACCGTTAGTCCCACAATTCACCCCAAAGGACTAACATTTAGTCGTCACGTTCGCACCTTATAGGGAAACTGTTAATCCCCACATTTACACCTTACTGGGCAACCGTTAATGGTGCATTCAGACGACGGACCGAATCCCGATGTGGCGAGACTGACGGCGCGTCACGTGACCTCACATCAGCGATTCCCCTCGTCCACGACTCGTCCGCGCGGCTCGCGGACGGATGAACCCAACCTGTTTCTCACATCGGGATTCTGGCGGGGGAGAGCCGGTACTTCAGCGGAATAGCTTGGGGTCGGTGGCAACCAGTACATTTTTCGTCTGCTCGCAGCCTGTCCTCCATGGCTCGCGGACAGCTGCATGACCAGTCGGCATTATCTACGCTTGAGCATGGTTTACTTAGTTTTCGGGGTGCTCTGTTCTCAGGTGAATAAATACGCGGAAGTTATTTTTGGTGGTTAGGAAAATGTCGCCGCCGTCGTTTGACAAGTGAGTTTCTGAGCCGCCATGGTGGCGAAATATTTTAACTTCTGTACAGGCGACGTGCCGCTTGTAAAAAAAAAGACGGGGACGCGTTCAGAAGTGCCGCACGTGTGTGACCAGTGTGGTTGTAAGAACATTTTCAGGGAATAGGCTCACATCTGCCACCACCAAACGCCAGCAGGCGCTCACGTACAATAGCACTATTGTTCTGTGCTTTCCCCGTGGTGGGGAAATATTTTAACTTGTGCCACCACCAACATACCGCTTGTAAAAAAGGACGGGAGACGCGTTAACAAAAGCCACACGTGGGTGAACAATGTTACTGTAAGAACATTTTCAGGGAATAGGCTGTCCCATGAGCAATCGTCAAATACCAGCAGGCGCTTACGTACAAATAGTCCTCTAGTTCTGTGATTTCGGGCCGGTGGTACGTGCAGTGGTGGTCAGGCTAGGCTTCTACGCAAACCGTCTTAGTTTATTCTTTCACTCATCCGGTTGACATCAACCAAACCGGTCACAACTGACCAGCCAAATACGAGAAGGCGCATTTTGACAAAGATAGGTACGTCGGCCAGCGTGTGTCATCTCTAAGTTATACCATGGTCCTTCAATATTTTTCTGGTCATGAAACTCCCGCGTCACTCAATGGGAGAGCTTCATATACCGCCCGCACTTTCCGCGCCGCGGCGCTGGCGTAGCTAGACGGGGGACGAGGAAGCCGGCCCGGCCGGCTGCTCTGTTGGCCGCCATTAGCGGACTGTTGGCGCGGAGTTGTGGTGGTCGTGCTGATCGCCCCCCTTTTTAGCTTTTCGCGGTCGCATCGTGTTGACAGCGATGCCCAACACCTGCTGCGTGCCGGGCTGTCATTCTGGATACAAGGGCACCGTCGAAAAAGTTTCCCTGTTCTGTTTACCAGCCAACGCAGAACAACGCGTCAGGTGGAAACGTGCGATCCCGCGACAGGAGACTGCCGGATTTTCGTTCGAATCAAAGTACGCTCGCGTGTGTGAAAAACATTTCGACGCCAGTGACATTGTACGTGCGGACGTGTGCACTGTGAACGGAGACATCGTTTCGCTGCCCCGAGAACGACCGAGACTGGTGGAAGACGCCGTACCAAGGATTTTTGAAGGTTTGCCTTCCTACCTCTCGAAACCAAAGCAGCGTTCGCGTGCAACGAAGGGCCCACCTCTAAAAAGGCCGCGAGAGCTTTCTCCGGATTGTGATGCGACAGTCGCGAATGCAGACGTCTCCAGTGCAGCCGACAAAGAAATCGAAGGTAAGTCTGGCACAAAGTTTGCAAGTATCCTACCCGCTCACCACGCTAACAAAATTCGCTCACTACGCTAACCAAATTGGTTCCTTCCCTTATAAATATTGCCCTTTCTCACTCTTTGCAGATGTTGTGAGAACTGAGAATCGCAATGGCTACGCTGATGCAGAGTGTCAAACAGAGGTCACCGTTTGTTCAGCGTCGGAGCTACAGAGAGTGAAGGCCCAACTTCGCAGCGTGAAGCAACAGCTTCAGTCATGTCAGCGGAAACTCACAAAAGCGGAGGCGCACGCGAATAGAAAGAATGGAGTGTATGCAGATATTCACAAGCTTTCAGACCGCGAGAAGCTCATTATAGACCAGTGCATCATGAAAGCAAATATGAAGTCTGCGAAAGCAGCACGGTAAGATCCGGTTTGTAAAGTTTGTGTGTGTGTGCAATTTTATGTGAAGTGCGATGTTCGGTGCGCATTCGTTTGCTTTCTGGATATTGACAGAAACTACTAAGTGAAGCCGTGGGACAAAACGCAATATTTTGTTTTACTTTGATGGTGCTGTTTGCTTGAGCTGTAGCAGAATCGTGACCACAAAAATTGCATTTTATTTATTGCAGGTATAAAAAGGAATGGCTTTACGATTGTTTACTGCTGAAAATCAAATCCACAGCAGTTTATACATTTCTTCACGAGAATAATTTTCTGCCTCTACCACACCCTCGCACACTCTACTCCTATCTGAAAAATCTGAAGGCCGGCTTCGGATTTGATGAAAATTTATTTGACATCCTCAAAGACAAAGTGGAAAAGATTCCAAAGAGAGAACGGCGAGGTTTTTATCTTTTTTTTTCTTTTGCATTTGATTTTTCTGGACTCTAGGTAAAGAGCTGAAATATTTTTTTTTCTTTAGGTGTCCTCATGTTTGATGAGATGAGCGTGAGAAAGAGCCTTCACGTCAGGGAATCGGATATGGCACTGCTTGGAAAGGTGGACTTAGCAGAGCACACGAAGCCGACTGACCAAGTGAAAGATGGGGACCACGTGTTGGTGTTCCTTTTCCGACCATTCCTTGGTGGCTGGTCGCAGACTGTCGGAGCGTTTTGCACGTCCGGGGCTGCACCAGGATCCACTGTTGCCAAACTGATCCTGCAGTGCATTGTACTCCTATCGAATGCCGGCGTCATTGTGGAGGCAGTCACTTGCGATAACTCAACTTCGAACCGATCAGCACTGAACTCCTTGGGTAAATATTTGCAGTCATTATTTATTTTCAAGGTATTTAGTAAGTGATTTTAATAATAGAAATGCCTTTCTTTTAGGTGTCAGTGGTGATGTCACAAGAGTATCAACATCGTTTGAGCATCCATGTGACTCCTCCAAAGTCATTCAGGCTATAATTGACCCGCCGCACATCTTCAAGTGCATCAGGAATAACCTTTTGAAGGCCGGAAAGTTCCTGGTGCGTAAAACAGTTTAAGATAAGTCATCACAGTGCTCTGGCTAACTTTGTCTCACAGCCTTTTTATAAATGTAACAGTTGCCTGGTGACAAAGAAGTACAGCATTCCCACTTTGAAGCTCTGCTGGACTACGAGGAGCAGCAAGCTGGACTTCGGGCTGTGCCAAAGCTTACGAAAGCTCACATCAGCCCCAACGCTTTCCAAAAACTGAGTGTGAGACTTGCTGTCCAGGTAAGACATAACAGCTGCTCTAGCATGAGTCATTAATCAGTATGTGTAACAAAAAGTGGTGTTGCTTCATCAGAATACAACACTCTGCCATATAACTTCTCTAAAACATTTCAGCTCTTCAGTGAAAGCACTGCTTCAGCAATGGACTTCTATCGCAGTAGAGAAGAATGTGTGAAACTTCGTGGCTCCAAAGCAACTTCGGATTTTGCGAGGCGAATGAATAGTCTATTCGACTGCTTCAATTCTAAAAGGCCACAAGATGTGCAGTACAATGAAGCGGAACACATTTCTGTAAGCCCTAATATTTCAAACCTACTGTCACATCCTTTGAAGTTCCACTTAAATCAGATTGTTTTTCAGACGCTGAAGGAGAACATCGAATGGCTTGACAGGTGGCACACTTACAACCAGAGTTTACCAAAGCAAAAGCAACTCTTCTTTCTCAGCAAGCCAACATGCAATGCTTTGAGAATGACTTTGCACAGCACAGTGACGCTTGTTGAAAAGCTGCTGAATTGTGGCTTTCGCTATGTTTTAGTTGGCAACTTTGGACAAGACCACCTCGAGGTACATTTAAACGTTTTTGCTCGTTGAAGACGTTTTCTTCACACTTTTATATTTTTCAGAGATTTTTTGGCATCGCAAGACATGTCGCTGGAGCAGGGGGACAGCCAACTGTTCAGCAATTTTTGTTCATTTACCGGTTGCTCTCGGTGAACAACTTGATCCGTCCTCCACAGAGAGCCTCGGTTGAAGGGGATGGTCCGCGTCTCCTCTTGAAAATGCAGGATCTCTTTCAACATAAAGAGCCTACTGTTAATCAGGTAAACATTTGAATAGCACCCACCAATGCTGCTTGTAGGGTGTTTGTGCATCGTAAACGTGCTGAATGTCGTCTAGCTTTTTGATGCTAATGACATGCACGTCTGGTCGTATGATATAGAACAGACTTTTATTCTGCTTAAGTAAAGTGTGGGATTGGGCTAGTTGGTAATCCATATAAAACTTCTAGGCGCGTAAAACTTCAGACAACTAACATAAGAGACGAGGACGAGCGCAGACTTTCAACTGATTTATTACTACTACGACACACATATATATATTAGAAAGAAGATAAGATCACTTGCTTAAGCAAAAAAAAAAAAAAAAAAAAAAAATTTTTTTTTTTTTTTTTTTTTTTTGCTTAAGCGCCTAGAAGTTTTATTCTGCATTTTTATATTTTACTTTACAAATTTCTCACTCTGGCCATTGTGATAACGCAAAATATGTTTCAGATTGATACCTTGGCAGTTCTTTTTGACGATATACTGCTGGAGCCTGCTGAATGCATGCAAGACATGATTCATCCCGAGTCAACGAGGGACTGTATTTTGGATTACCTTGGTGGGTATGTAGCAAAAAAGTTTGCTAAAATAAGCTGCAAGGACTGCCTCCAAACACTCAGAAGCAACTCCCGAGAGCCAACTGCATTGACTCAAATCAAGACAAGAGGATTTTTGCAAGTGCCATCGGAGAAATTACTGCGGCTCTTGCAAATTGTGGAAGAACATGTGGAAATGTGCACGGTGGACAAAATAGCCTGTGCCAGTGTTTACATGAACATTGTTGAGAACATCCTGCTGGACGACCGCACTTCTTCGGCCAGTGTTGGCTGTGGCTCACATTTCGTGAGCACTACGGCAGAAGTTGTGCACTTTTTTATTAAGTGCCGTCTGCATTTTTTTACGCGTGAGCAGAACAAACTGTTTCGTGCTGGCGGACGTCGTTTATCCTGCCCGGCCAAAGGAGGGAGGAAACCAGGGACATAAATTTTTTCAATGATTTTTGTTGTGTCATCCACTCCGTCTCCCAACTTTCATCCACAGTTTTGAAACGCAGATTTGAATAAACTATGTGCCTGTGCTCATGGCAGTTTCGAATTCTCGACGATTGCCGCGTAGCGTAGTTGCCAAATTCAAAATGTTACCCCCTGCTAGGTAAGTGGCACACAGATTTGCTTTCGTTAGGCAGAAATATCTCGCACATAAAAAGCTCAAGTTGGATTGAAAGAGATATCTAAGTGCATAAAGAAAATCTCTAGAAATATTCAAAAAGAGCAATGCAGTTTCATGTACAACTGATTCGTTTAAACTGAATAACTGGGTTGAAGGAAGATCCTGGTTGATTTCTATGTGCGCGTAGAAGGAACAGGGTGGCTAATTAGAACGCGGACTTAGAAGTCGTGGTCATTGGGAGAGTACATGGGAATGGATAAAAAAAAAGCCGCGTATATCAAAACTCGGCTGCGTTATCAAATCTGCATGCGTAAAAACAAAAGCTCTCGCTTCGAAATAGCACGTAGTGCCTATATCTAGCAGCTCACAACAGTTTCATCTCATTTTTTAATCTTTAAAATCAGGGGCGCTAATTATGACATCAAAGAAAAAAAAGAAAAGAGCACAACTTGAGCATCCCTCTCTGTCTTGTGGTGTCTCATTCTGAGCTTTTAATTTTTCAGCTATGTTTCACTAACGATATCCCTCAAGAGGTACTTCAAGGCTATTAATGTCAAGTCACCCTGATACACAGATTTGTTTATTGGCACGCGAACTTCTATTGGCTGCTTCGTGATGCCATATGGAATAAAGTGATAGTTATTCCGAAAATGAACGTTACGTGCAGCCAGAGCACGGCTGCTCCGCAATCTCTAGCGCAAAATATGTTAACCTTTCAGTCATCTAGAACCAGTCACAGTGTTCGGTTTAAGCCCCAAAAGCGGCTATGCAGGAATCGAGAAATTTAGGAACGCTACGAATGCGCGTCACTTGACAGACGAACTCAGTTAAAACATTGCCAGCAGTCAAAGACTTAGGCAATTTGACAACGCGCATCATGGACCACTTTGACAATACTAATAGCTGCTATGATTTGTTAGCGATAACACGGAGAAGGAAAATATCTGAAGAAGTGTATTTGATGGGAAACGCTTCCGCGAACGCGCTACAGCCCTGCCAAGCGCGGCCGATCGATGCCCTCCTGTTTACGGTGGCGCCTCTGGTGGCCACTTGTGTCCCTATATGAAACTTTCGCGGGAGTTTCATGACCAGAAAAAAGTATTGAAGGACCATGGTTATACCCCGCAATGAATTTGTGTGATGATGCCACCTTCTATTTCATACACATCGTGGAAGAGTTTCCCACTTTGTGGGACCTCAGCCACGCAGACTATGTGGACGTTGTCAAAAAACAGTCTATTTGGGAGCATATTGTTGAAGACATGAAGAAGAATTGGCCAACTTATGGGCCCTACACCGTCGGTAAGTACATTTGTGTATTCTAGTGCCCGTAAAGGCTACGCAATATTGAGGTAACCTAAAACAACATGCGTATTATTCCATGTATGTCGTTATAATTAATGCAGGGGTCTTATTTTAAAGTGGAGCATCTGCTCACACGTAAGCTGTTCTTGCCACCCCTCGCTCAGTCAATTTAATAGCGTTACGACCGTAATAGTGTGGGTGTACCGTATCTCTGACCACTAACGAAGCATGAAAAGTAGAAAAAGGCAGCATTGATAAAAAAATCACTATAAAGTATGGGTCCAGGCTGCCAGAAGCGATTCGGTCACAGTAGTGACAACATTGTATGGTTCCGCGCTAGTGTTAATGATTTCCCTATTTTTTTTCGCAGAAGGGCTGAAAAGGTACTTCGACAATAAGCGAAGAACGTACCGCTTGGAAAGAAAAAAAGCGGACCACACAAAAAGTGGCCAACCCGCCAGCGACGTGTACATAGGCCGCTGGAAATTTTACAAGGCGCTGAAGTTCCTTGATGGCGCGAAAATTAAACCACGCCGTTCAATAATGGGCCAGGATCGGCAAAATATTGCTGAAACAGAAATGGTATGTTTGAGGTGACAACCCGTTACCACTCTCTTCAAATTTTAGCTTAAGCTGCACCTTGTCCCCTTCAGCTAGGTTAAATGTGTTCAACATTAACTGGACGTTTTTCTAGACACATTCGGGTGCATGCAAACATCAGGTGTCAACAGAGCGCATTTGGTCCTACTAAGCGTTAATGTAATTACAGTAAAACAGTGTTGTTCGTTTTTCGCTGTAAATACGCTTTGCTTAATCATTGCTGTGGCTGGTGTGTGTTGTGACGCAGCCTCTTGTGTTCTCTGAAGCTAGTGAGGCACCGGAACCGGCCGCAGTGGATGAGGATGCCACAGTTGACGACATTGTTGCAGTGGACAAAGAAAACTGCACTATAGAGTGTGTCCCTGTTGCTATCTTCTCCACACCAAGTACTCCCAACACTGTCCAAGCTGCAAGCAAAAAACGACCAAGAAAGAACCAATCCTTGCCGCCAGAAGAAATGTGGACAGAGCGGCAAAAAGTGCTGGAAAAGATAGCTGTAAATATGCAGCCAACGCAACCTCCGCAGCCTGACGATGCGTGTGATCACTTCGAGAGGCTTGTCGCTGCAAGTATGCGCGCAATCCCAAAAAAAAGGCATCTTTCATGCCAAGCAGAAATACTGAGACTTATGGATAGTTACATGGATCTTTAATAATATACGTTTGCAAATAAATGTACACTTTATTTCAATGCTGGCACTTGTGTTTACTGCCGGGGTCTCCTGTAGATGTTCACATCCAAGTGGGCAGACTGCCGCTGCCATGGTACGGCACCCTTGTCGTTAAAGAAACAGCACAGCTTATCACGCAATGCCGCACCAACAGCACCAATTCTACCACGCGATGCTGCTGGCCCGGATAGCATTGACACTGCTGGGCTTGTTTCGGCACATGGGTCTGGTGCACTGCTCATATCACTGCCAAGGTAATTGTGCAGCAGACATGCCGCATTCACGATGGCAGTCACCCTCTCTGGCGATGCATTAATAACTGTGTGAAAACACCGGAAGCGGTTCGCCAATATGCCGAAAGCATTTTCAACTACACGGCGGGCCCTGGACCACCTGAAAAAAAAGTAAATGTTAGACCACATCGAAAATTGCACGGCAGGGAAGACATTATGACGATGCTAATAAACTGCCTTACTAAGGATTGCAGAAATTAAAGTTTCACTGAATATTTGGAGTCCAAATTCATAGTATAAGTTGCTGACATCATAAGTGCACATGCAATCAAGTCAGACGTGGGAGTTGCCATAATTATTCCAACACATAACATGAACACTACAAGCTATGAA
Source organism: Rhipicephalus microplus (assembly GCF_043290135.1). Classification (NCBI taxonomy): domain Eukaryota; kingdom Metazoa; phylum Arthropoda; class Arachnida; order Ixodida; family Ixodidae; genus Rhipicephalus; species Rhipicephalus microplus. The sequence goes on along the minus strand of NC_134710.1, from coordinate 433,003,407 downwards.
ACTTTTAATATATTAGTAGCTCTGAAAATGCACCGTGACAATTCAAGCTTTCACGTGATATGTGCTGTATCATGTGCAATATGCTTTACCTGTAATTAAATATCTTCTTTTCTTCTGTTAGATTTGTGCCCCCGTAAGGTTTCAATAAATTTTGTCCGATGGGGAATGCGTCGTCCGCTACGAACACAGGTGGAACGTGCACATCCGGTGAACTAACCACCTTTACAAGTTCTGGCAGGCCTGCTTTTTTGTTGTCTATGTCTTTCTGCAGGAGTGTCGTTTGCCAGACACCTGCATCTCCTTCCGATCCTGGTGCACCAATATCAGTATACAAAAACTTGTAATCGGCATCAACGACGGCTAGAAGAATAACGCTGAAACTTTTTTTGTAGTTGCGGTAAACTGTTCCCGATTTCGGCAGCTTCTTTATGAGCACGTGTTTGCCATCAATTGCTCCAATGCAGTTCGGGAAATTCCATTTCTGACTGAAGCCTTTCATTACATTTTTCCACTCTTCTTCGGTGCCGGGTGTTCTTATGAGGTCTCCTCCTAGCTCCTCGTAGATGGCACGGCACGTTTCATAAATAATGTCATTCACGCTAGAATAGCCCAATCTAAAGTGACAGCTGAGCGAATGCTGGCTCTCTCCTGCAACGAAAAATAAAAGCAACTTTCATAGTCAATTATTTGCACCAGACGACAAAATGTACGAAGTGTACAAATACATATGATATCCAGTTGTTATATAGCGACAGTTTAGTAGAATATTCGCTAGAAACATTTACGCTGAATGTTACAGTTACATGTACACAGTTGAATATCATTTCGAGCGTGTTCATATATAGAAATTGGGTGCCGCCACGCGGTCACATGCAACTGATCTACACTGGTCTTGCTTCTTTCGCATGCACAAAAGTTTCCACAAAAACATGCAATCGTGTGACACCTACCTGAAGCGAGGTACCGCAGCGTGACTTGCAGCCGTGTTTCTGCCGATATAGATTGGCGCATCACTGTATCCTTCTTTTGTATGCGAGTTTCCACGCGTGACAGCAGTTGCAGAAACTGCTCTCTGCTGACACGAAGCAGCCTCCGGTATTCTTCGTGGTCGTTTTGAGGAGCTCTTTGTACAAAAGATTTTGGACGCCTAATTCCTTCCTTCCCACCCAGTCCTTCTGCCAACAACTCCGTTTTCTCCGGAAGGAATAACAGTCCTCGTCAATTTCACACAACGCGACAGCCATTGCAGCCAAGCGTCGCTTCCTGTCGGCATCCATGTTGTCGAATACTCTCAAACCGGTCTGCTGCCAGCGGGCGCAGGTGAGCGCCGAATCTGCTGTCGAGGGTAATCCGGCTGTTTTCCCCTAGGACACCGTCCGTCGTGTGGATGCGCCTGCAGGCGGACCATCCGCGGATTAGCTGTCCGCGTCCACGACAAATCCGGATTCGGTCCGTCGTGATCGACTCAAATACTCCAATCAGATGAACTTTTTATCCCCAGTTCAAACATTGTTTTTTGTTTATTTTCCGCCAGGCTCAATACTTTTTTCGCCTATTTTTCTGCGCAGTGAGCGACTAATTGCGCACAAAAAACGCAAAAAAGTAGTTAGCCATCTATGTGTAACTGCTTTCGCAGTCACAGCAACAACGAAAGACACAAGTGAGACATCTAAATCTTTTATTTTTCTACGAACACATGAATTTCCTCCATTATTTTAAGTGAATTCACGGTGAAGTGTACAAGTCCAGTCTCGTTGGCACATCTTGTTCACTCCTTGTGGAGCTCCTCCGACGGAAGCGATGGATGACAGGCATTGCAGACGCCAGCGCACGCAGCCTTCTGCCTGTTGTGTTCCCACGGCTGCATATACAGTAATAAAGTAAAAATAGTTAGACACACGTGACAGAAGATGACGATGCACGCATATGACAAGTACGTGCACGTGAATATAAAACATGCGTGTAAAATATGACACACAAATAACTTTACCTGCACATCTCGCACAGTCCTTTTGAAGCTGCTTAGACGAAAGAGATGGATGACAGGCATCGCAGATGCCAGCGCACACGGCCTTCAGCACGGTGTGTGCCCACGGCTGCATAATAAGTAAGTAAAATAGTGAGTCACACGTGACAGAGGATGAATACGAATGCATATGAGAAATACGTGCAAGTTGAAATAAAAAAACATAAGTGATATAGGACATCCTAATAATTTCACTGTGACGTCACACATCGTCACACTCATTTAGATACCCGTAGCGCAACAGCTTATTAGCGGCGGCCGCAGCCACAACTCCGCGAACCACCGTGCCGCCAACAAGTCGGCGCGTTCTAAGCGAGCAACGTCGTTCAGCTCGAGCAAGCGAACGCGAGACCAAACATGGCGCTGCACGCGCAGTGTCTCCCGCCAGCGAACTTCGAACAGGAGAGCGAGCGTACGCTTGGCTGCCGATACGAACAGAGCCGAGCCGGTTTAGAGCTAGCGCCGAAGAAATCGACGGTAATGCGGCCTTTTTCCACCAACTCGAGCGAGTTCGGCACGCAAACGCGAGTCCGCCGCCGCGGTCAATGGACGGCGCCGAGCTGTTGCAACCGACTGAAGGGAAAGCCAACTGTAATGGCGACCAATTTTCAGTGAGTTCCGACGTTAAGGAAGGCCTCGCTAGCCCGTGCTGGTGCACTTACAGCGCACGACATACTACAACCAAGCTCTTTACGAGAACCCACAACGCGTTTTCGACGACTCCCAACACAACGACGAGGTCTCAGCCCGATATCGTCCACCCGGAGCTCATCGCGGCGGCGAAGACAGGCGATCACTCGATGAGCGAGCGTACGGGAGGCCGACGGCAATGACGGCCCATTCCCAGGTGGTCGCAAAGCCCAGGCGAACTGCAGACGCCCAAGATGACCTTTGTGGTGCATTTCATGCGTGCGATATACAACAAGACCAAGCCTGTTGCCGGCAAGCGCGATCCGTATCTCACACGCGACAAGTAGAGTAGAATAAAGAATGATAACCTACTTGCTTAAGAATCCAGCGCTGATTTCTGCCCTGAGTCGGACTGAAGTACATATCCGATAGGCCTGATGTCTTCTCGGCCGCCATATTGGCCTTCCCAACTGTTGCTGCCATGTGGTGGTCGTGACTATCTTGAAGACATAGATGTACAGCGTGGCGTGGTGACGTGTCAAGACTTGCTTCAGACTTCATGGGTGCAGCGAAACGTAAAAGCAGCAGCCCACGCTCATCAAAGCGTACACATAAGCACCACGTCGTAATTCCTAGATCGTCGAATCTAGGTGGCTGTGGTCGAGCGCGACGCAACGCGAACCGTCGCCAGCAAAATACGGAGAAAGACTGGGCCAGCAGAGGAGGAGTAGGACGGATAGTCACCTTGGCAACACTTTTCGCACTGCCTGCGATACCCGGGCGGTTCATCCCTTTGGAGCGTGTTTGGAGACTAAGTGGTTTGTGCGCGGCACGCTTCCCTCTGTGGTTGCTCCTCAGCGGTTTATCCGTTCATCGCGCGCGCCTATTAGGCTCCGTTACTTCTTTTCAGGTAATTTTGCCTTAGAGTGTACTGTGAGCTCTGCAACTGTTTTATTCAGCTGATGGCTGTATACTTCTTGTCCCCGCTCAGTGTAAACAGATTTGTACGGTGGGTTCGCGCTGAGCGTTTATACGCACAGGCCTTGCAAGCAACAACCACCGATAAGTTAGCATGATGAGGTGTTATGATGCTGGGATGTAAGTCATGAGTTCGATTCCCGCATACGCCAGCTGCAGTTCTACGTAAGCAAAACTCAGTAACAGTGCGCTTGGTGCAACAATGATAGGGCGTGTTAATGTTTCATAATTCAAGCGTACGGTGGTATGGCGCTCAATGTAAACAGAAGTGACTCTCGGTATGTGTGCACCCTCTGATTTAATTGTGGGGTTTAACTTCCCAAAAGCACTATATGACAGACGCCGTAGTGGAGGGCTCCAGAAATTTCGACCATCTATGGTTCTTTAAGGTGCACCCGGATATGAGCACACGGGCCTACATTTCCGTTTCCATCGGAAATGCAGCCACCATGGCTGGGATTCATTTCCGCGATCTGCAAGCCAGCAGGCAAGTACCTTAGCCAAAAGACCACCGCGGCGGGGCGTGTCCACCCTCTGTCCGTTGTTGTCGAGCCATACACACTTGAAATAGATTTAGGTGCACGTTAAAAAAACACCAGGTGGCTGGAATCAATCACCATGTCATGCCTCCTAATGATTTGATGGTTTTGGCACGTAAACTATTATGTCCTTGCATATACAGGTGCCGGTGTGAAACCGAGTTGAAGAAAGAACCGGGGATACATGAAATTTTTGATGCCTTCACGAAATTTGACGCCGTTATCAGGGACAAATCTCGGCGTAAATAAAACATGCTTGATCCTAGTGGGTATTGTGTGATACGACGAACAAGCAAGCTGCCAAAACAACCTAATCGACATTCGATTCAGTGAACACGCTGCGTGATAAGGCATGAATATTGTCACGGGTATAGAAAAGTACTTCAAGCATGGGCGCCGAAATGACGAAGATGGAATGAAGGTGACGATGTTCTTGTGGGGCTGTGTATGGGCTGCCCTGTTGTCCTGCACCCTTGCGCGCTGCGTGCAGCGTTAGCCCAACCAGCGTTAACTTATTAAAACTCCCCGTTATATATTTTGGTGGAGGTTCGAGGTATAATCTCCACTCGGATTCTCTGTAGATGACGTCACCGTCATCCAGCTACGATGCCTAAAGGCAATGCGCCATCCGTCCAGTCTACGCCAGCTCCGTCACCTGTGATCCCTTCCCATCTTCTGGATCCTGGTACATTTTGCGGCACTGACACTACTGACGTTGATGAGTGGCTCGTCTTATACGAGTGCGTCAGCGAGCAATATAGTTGGCATGAAACGCTTATGCTGGCCGACATCATTTTTTACCTACGTGGTACTGCACGTGCCTGGTACGAGACGCACGAGGAAGACCTCACGAGTTGGGACGTGTGCAAGCAGATCTGTGACTTGTTAGGCCGGTCAGTCACTCGAAAAATGGCAGCCAGGCAGGAACTCGAGTCCCGAGTTCAATCTTCCACCGAGTCGTACGTCACCTATATTCAAGACGTTCTCGCCTTGTGCCGGAAGGCCGACAAAGACATGACAGAACTAGACAAGGTCAGCAATGTGTTGAAGGGCATAGCTGACGACGCTTTCAACATGCTAATCTGCAAGAGTTGTACTACCATTGACTCAATTATCAGTGAATGTCTGCGGTTCAAACAAGTCAAAAGCAGATGAATCACTCAACGCTTCACTCTGCTCTTAAACACTGCTGCGACTTCATCCTGCGAGGATCCTGTGGCGCCACGTTCACTTGTCCATTTTCCCAACATTACAAGGATTGTCCATTAGAAGCTAGAAGCCATGGCTCCCTCCACTCATCAGCCCCATGTGCCAGACAACGTGGCCACATTATTGCTTGTTCAGCCGTTGTGAGATATGAGTTTGCCAACATGGGCGTCTTAGTTCCCCAAAACTCTAGACACACACCCCAGCCCATAAATCATATCGCTCATAACGCTCACTACAACGCCACCTGAATTGTTACTGCTGCCGCGTCGGTGCCACGGTTCTCATCACGCTACAGAAATCCATCTCAGTGGCACACACAAGATGATTGACCGATATGCTTCTCTTGCTATCGTGTTGGCCACATTTCTCGCCACTGCCGCAACAGATAGTCTTCTCGGCAACGTTTTTCAGACTACCCTCGTTTTGCTGATGACCACTTTAAAAAACTTCCACCGAGCCGTTCTATGCTATGCTCCGAACCATCCTACGCTGATGTCGTCGCCCAGACAGCCCGGTCAAGCCGCTTGCCATCACCTCAAGGTCGCCAGCCCCGCTCCTATCAACGCCGTCACTCTCTTTCACTGGCGTATTCCGGAAAACTAACCGATGCAGCTACTGGAGGTGGCACTGCGCTAACAACTCGGACCAAAAAACTTCTAACGACCACTTATTACAGACGAAATTTACTTGGTGTTGTCATCGATGGCTTGACCATTACAGCTCTAATGGACACCGGTGCCCACACATCTATTATGACCTCACGTCTTCAATCCAGCCTGAAGAAAGTTCCTAACCTGCTATGTCTTCAACTGTGCGAGTAGCCGATGGAAGCCGAACATCAGTTCTTCGCATGTGCACTGCCCGCGTCACTGTTGCCGTCCTTTAGATTTCAGTCATTTTCTCTGTTCTAGACCCTTGTCCACATGACGTGATTCTCGGCATTGACTTCTTGACCACACACTTAGCTCTCATCAATTGTTCAACCGGCACTTCATGGCGAGAGTTACTTTTGTACTCTAATGCCCCTTCTGCAACTCGCACTCGGCTATGGTCCGTGGAGTGTCTACGATTACCGCCTCAGGCCGCTGTGTACCGTTCTATGTCACCGTTTCCACCTGTTCCTGATGGTGACTACCTGACAGCTCCACTCATTGACCTGACCCTTTCCTGGAACATCACACTTCCTTCTACTGTATTGAGGAAATGCAACAACAAGAAGCTTCTCCCTGTCCTCAACTTCTCTGGGTCTACCCGCGTCATTACTCAAGGTATCGCCTTAGCAGAACTCTCCACTATGGAGCAATGTACAATTTCATCTTCCATTCCTGACATCAAGACCATAGACGAACCTGTGGCAGCCACGCAGAATAGAGCTTTCCTGGACAAAATTATTTCAAACGACCTGTTGCCATCCCTAGTTGAAGCGCTCCGTCGTCCTATAGTTTCTTACCTACACATTTTTGACATCGACGACCATTTCTTGGGCCGCACGAGCATCGTAGCCCACCGTATCGACACTGGCGACGCCAGTCTCCTTCACAAGCGTATGTCTCATTCAGAGCGCGTATGTCTCACTCAGAGTGCCAAATAATCCAGAAGAAGGTAGAGAAGATGCTCGACAAAGACCTGATAGAGCCTTCAACTAGTTCTTGGGCATCACCAATTGTGCTTGTTGAAAAGAAGGGCAACACCTGGCGGTTCTGCGTCGACTATCGCCATCTCAATCGAATAACTAAGAAGGATGTCTATCCGCTACCTCGAATTGATGGTGCGCTCGACTGCCTCCACAGTGCCAAGTATTTCTCTTCATTGGACCTACGATCTGGGTATTGGCAAATTTCAGTCAACGACCGCGATCGCGAGAAAACAGCATTCGTTACTCCCGACGGGCTTTATCAATTTAACGTCATGTCTTTTGGGTTGTTTAATGCACCTGCATCTTTTGAACGCACGATGGACTCCCTCTTTCGTGGTTTTAAATGGTCGACGTGCCTGTGCTATCTAGACGATGTCATTGTTTTATCCCCAACCTTTCAAAGCCATTTTCTACGTCTCTTGGCCATTCTTGACGTCTTTCGCTGTGCTGGCCTCTAGCTTATCGCGTCCAAGGGCACCTTTGGACGTCGTAAGATCAAGCTACTTGGCCACCTTGTTGGCGCTACTGGTGCACGACCTAACCCTGACAAAGTTCTCACTTTAAGCGAGTTCCCGTTCCCATGTCCCACTCAAGAAGTCCACAGCTTTTAGGGGCTCTGCTCGTACTTCCCCCGTTTTGTCAGCAACTTCGCGGAAATCATTTCCACTCGGTCCCCTAAGGATCTCCTCAGAAAGAACGTGGCTTTTTCCTGGCGTGAAAACTAAGAACATTCTTTTGCGTCGCTTATTTCTGCGCTTGCACCACCACCTGTGTTGGCTCATTTGGACCCAGCCACTCGAACGGAGCTTCAAACCGACGCAAGTGGCCGTGGAATATGGGCAGTACTCGCTCAAATGCAGAATGGCACAAACCGTGTCAAAGAGTAGGCTCGCCGCCTACTTTCCCAGTCGGAAAGGAACTATTTCATTACTGAGCGGGAGTGCTTGGCTCTCGTCTGGGCTATCGCAAAATTTCCATACTTGTACGGAAGCCTGTTCCCAGTCATCACAGATCATTATGCGCTCTGCTGGCTGTCAACACTTAAGGATCCAACAGGAATACTCGGGCGATGGGCATAGCGATTGCAGGAGTACGCGCTCTCGGTAGTGTACAAGTGCGTCAAGCTTCACAGCGGTGCCGACTGTTTATCTAGACACCCTGTTGATACACCCAACTCCTCTGAGTTGGAAGCTGATGCCAACCTTCTTGCCATAACAGATTTTCTGCACATGACTGACGAACAATGCCGAGATCCATCGCTGCTCTCTATGATTGACCGTCTTCAATCTGGCCATAAAGACTCTCGACTAAGCCTGTTTTTGCTTCGAGACAATGTTTTGTACCACCGCAACTTACAACCCGATGGCACGGAACTTTTGCTCGTCATCGCACGTCATCTGCGCAAGGACATCTTGCAAGAACTTCACAATGCCCCAACTTCTGGACATTTAGGTGTCTCCAGAACACATGACCACGTCCACCGACGGGTATGCTGTAACGGCCTTTATCGTTCCGTTCGCCGGTACGTTGCAGTGTGTGCCTTGTGCCAGCGCTGGAAGAAGCCTACGTCACTCCCCGCCGGCCACTTTCAACCTATTGAAGTCCCAGCCGAGCCGTTTCATCGGATGGGGTTGGATTTGCCAGGTCCCTTCCCAACATTGGCAACGGGAAACAAATGGATAGCAGTAGCTACGGATTATGCCACTCGGTATGCAATTACTTGAGCGCTACCGACCAGCTGCGCGACAGACGTCGCAGATTTCTTTCTCTACGGCATCATCCTTCAGCATGGCGCTCTTTCTCACCTCCTCACGGACCGTTGCCGCGGCTTCCTATCTCGTGTGGTTGACGACCTCCTTAAATCCTATGCTACGCGGCACAACTTTACGACTTCTTACCATCTTCAGACTAACGGACTTACTGAACACCTCAATCGCACACTGACGGACGCACTTGCTATGTAGGTTTCTGACGACCACATCAATTGAGATAGTGCCCTCTCGTTTGTAACTTTCGCCTACAACTCGTCGCGTCGTGAACTGCCGGCTACTCACCATTTTATCTTCTCTTTGGCTATGATTCCTAACTATGTTTCGACACTTTGCTTGCGCACGACCCCCCATTCACCACTTCGTACACGCAAGATGCCATCTCCCGTTCTCATCGCACGTACAGTAGCCCGCGCCAGGTTCTCATCGGCCCAGAGAGCACAAAACTCGCTCTACGACCACCGACATAGAGATGTCGATTTTCCTCCGGGCTCTCTCGTGCTACTGTGGCTCCCATCCCGTCGTGTCGGCCTCTGAGAGAAACTTTTATCGCGATACGTTGGGCCTTACCGAGTTCTGCGCCAGTTGACACCTGTTACCTATAAAATTTCCCCTACAACGAACCTGACTGGTACATCCAGAAGTGACATTGTGCACGTTTCTCGCCTGAAGCCCTATCAAAGTGACGCGTTGGTCTAATCCCAGCAGGTACCGGAACGGTGCCTTGCCACCCGGGGTAATGTCACGGGTATAAAAAGGTACTTCAGGCATGGGCGCCGAAATGACAGAGAAGGAATGAAGACGACGATGTTGTTGTGGGGCTGTGTCTCGGCTGCCCTGTTGTCCAGCATCCTCGCGCGCTGTGTGTAATGCCAGCCCAACCAATGTTAACTGATCAAAACTCCCTGTTACAATATTATCCGAAATAGAACATGTGCTGCAAGAAACGTGCATGGTCGAAGTGGACATGACATACTTTTTTGTGGGCATCATTATAATTTCAAAGGAGCTGCAAAAAAATCAAAGGTGTCATTGAACTTACGATACGACCTTGTTAACATCCAATTAAAACCTCGGCAAAATGGAAACTCTTATGAAACCGAACACACCACATTGAAATGGTGCCAGGGACTGAACAGTGTATGCGTAAGGCCCATAAAAATGTTTTCGCACCGTAAAAACGTTTTTATAGGCCTCTCAAGCTCCACCAAGGGGCGCTACGCCACACGCGTTTCGCCGCCTTTCTAGCAAAAGCCATGGCAGTCGCTCGGTATCTCGCTCCCGCCTAGTGCCTGCGCTATCTCAGCCCGTTCCAACAAAGTTCTTAAGTCTTATCAACTTTGTAGCAACTGTTTTGATAGGAAGTACAATAATTGATTTGATTGATTTGTGGGGTTTAACGTCCCAAAACCACCATTTGATTATGAGAGACGCCGTAGTGGAGGGCTCCGGAAATTTTGACCACCTGGGGTTCTTTAACGTGCACCCAAATCTGAGTACACGGGCCTACACCATTTCCGCCTCCATCGGAAATGCAGCCGCCGCAGCCGGGAATCGAACCCGCGACCTGCGGGTCAGCAGCCGAGTACCTTAGCCACTAGACCACCACGGCGGGGTAGGAAGTACAATAAGATCACCCTTATTTAAACATCCTTCAAAAATAGTTTTCTTCGCTCTACAAGTTTCGAACAACGTTCCTTCCCCCTTAGTTGTGCATATATTGCATACACAATGATGATCATGTGCGGTGCTTTATGGCGCAAGGGCCAAGTGATGGCCAAAGAGCGCCATTTCAGTGACTAGAGATGTGAACAATGATATGGTAAGTGGCTGTATAGGGGCCTTAAAATTCCTCGCGCCAACGCGGGTAAAACCATAAGTATTAAAATCATGACAATGACGTGATATGTATAGTAAAAATGGGAGGGGGGGGGGCAAAAGGCATACACAAGATGTCTTCTTTGTAACGGTAATATCTGTGCGTTACATCATTATGAACTTTCGAGAATGACTTGTGATGAAATGAGTCCCTCTGTGTCGAGTATGTTCGATATTTTTTGCCTCCTAAATTATGTAGCTGAAATGAGAAAGAACTGAGTTATCTTTCGGGCTAGTGGGGGCTGCATGCATGAAATATGAAATACTCAATCGGATCTAAAATATCATTTTTCACATTTATGTCGGTCTTTCATGGAATTACCCATTTGCGGCAGTAGTGTAGCCAGGAGATGGCACAGGCACATCGGGCCCATGCCTCCCCCGTGGCTACCTCCGAATCTTTTTTTTTTTTGCCATGGCACCGTTGTCTGCACCCCCCCCCCTCCTAGGATAAAACTTCTGCCTAAGCCTCTGCTTTTAAATAACGGCGGTTAGAAGACTAACAGTAGTTATGTCTGGCGTGCAGCTGCCTGCAACTATTCTTAGTTGTAGTATTCGTGTATTGGGCTTTAGTTGAAATAGAGGGTAGCGAAAAAGCGATCCAATCAAGGTAGCGAGAAAACACGAAGTTTCCTGTCTTCGGCCACGTCACGACCCCGTGACAATATATATATATATATATATTTCTTCACAAGCAAAAAATCGACATTTAGAGCCTCACTCGCATTCTTTTCAGAGGTTTTATTCCTGCCATGGGGTCGCGCCTATGTCCATAATGTGCAGAATTTTGTTTAATACATCTTTTTGTTGGGCGAGTTCTCACATGATTACCGAAATACAGAAGTACGCGTACCATTGAGAAAGAATTCGAGGACATAACGGAAAGGGAGTCGGAAGAGAACAGGACGCCCTTTCTGTTCTGTCCTCAATTTTTTTCCTAGATGGCATACGTCCTTTTGTATTTCAGTTATTCCGTTAAGGTAGGCTCCATCAGGCTCGAACTGTTGACCGGTCAAGTTATCGGTTGCTCCTGGTTGGGCCAGGATTCGACAAAAAGCCACTTATAAATTCTCCTTTAAGTCTACGATGCCGAACTTGGTTCATTTGATGCGGTTGTCATTCACCACGCTCTGCTCAGCTATTGTACTCCTTTGTCGCTCAAACTCAGCCCTGCCGCGGTGGTCTATTTGCTAAGGTACTCGGCTGCTCACCCGCAGGTCGCGGGATTGAATCCCGGCTGCATTTTTTAATGGAGGCGAAAATGTTGTAGGCCAGTGGGCTCAGATTGGGGTGCGTGTTAAATAACCCCAGGTGGTGGAAATTTACGGAGCCCTCCACTACGGCGTCTCTCATAATCATATGGTGGTTTTGGGGCGTTAAACCCCGTATATCAATCAATTGATCACTCGAACTTTCAAACGTCGCTTTAAGTTGCCGCAGGCTCTCGACGAAGTGCTTTGCTTTTCCCGCTTACGCAGCGTGACAATCAGCACGTGGTTCAGAGTAAACCAGTCTATGCGCTTTCCCTTCAGCCAGTTTGTCTTTTGGGCACGGAAATGCAGGGGCCTGCTACAATCCAATTTCATGAAAAGCATGTTCCTACGGTTTGTCATGGCAGATTCCACTGCTTTTTTAAGCTTTGCAGGGCGATGGCCCAAAACTCCCCACATGAAGTTGGGGCATTTCAAAAATTTCTATCCACAGTTTCTACAAAAAAGAGGCGTTTCCACCCTCGTTTTCTTTGTCTAAGCTTGCACGCGGATAGCTGTGTGATGCTGCGACAAAAGAGTTTATCGAGCTGAGCTGTGGGAAAATGGCACCTACACAATGAAAAAATTTGCAGATTCCACGAACAGTGGGAATCGATTATATGCGCATCACGAATGAGGAAGGTTAATATGTCCCTATAAAATCAGCACAACGGTAAGAGGCAGGCGCGAATTATGCTGTACATAACTTCCATGTCGTGGTTATCATGTTTGCGCCTGGCATTTGTGTTCATCGTCTATTCACGTCACGTAAACCAAATTTGGTATATCTGAAAGTAGCGAAACGGCCATGAGCGCATCATGATCGTGACATGTATTCTTGTTCTTACATGACATGCATCTCATTATTATTATGTTTGCACCAGTCATATGCCTTCGTCGTGCATTCACGTCACGTAACAGCAAACTTGGTACATGTGAAGCTAGCGAAACGGCCACGAGCGCACTATGAGCGAAGCATGTTGTTATGTTTTACATGACACGCATGTCATGATTTCCAGGTTAGGGTCTGTCACTCATGTTGGCCATGCAGTCATGTGATACCATACCAGTTTTATAATATGTCATGTGAACAAAACCACCGTAAGAGCAGCAAGACCACGAAATGTAAATAATTACATTCATGACATACATGTCATGATTTTCATGTTATGACTAGTCACTTACGCTCATCATACAGTCACGTTATGCTATACCAATTTCGGTATGACACCATTACCAAAACGGCCAGGAGAGCTAAAATCGGCTAAATAAACTTACGGACGGACGGACGGACGGATGGAGGGACTGATGGATGGATGGATGGATGGATGGATGGATGGATGGATGGATGGATGGATGGATGGATGGATGGATGGATGGATGGATGGATGGATGGATGGATGGATGGATGGATGGATGGATGGATGGATGGATGGATGGATGGATACGGTCAAAGTCGCCGAAGTTCGCTAAAAAACGCTTCGCATTTAAAAGTAACGAGTAATGTGACACCAGACGTTGCCGAAAAATTTTAATGCAAGTGCGTTACTCGTTATACAGTTCTGAAATTGTAACGAGTACGCTACCAAGTTACCGAAAAAAAGTAACGTGTTAACGGTAACGGCGTCACTTGTTACCGCCAGCACTGGTGGTTCGTGACCTGAAAGTGCCGGGCGCGCGGCGATAGTGCAAGGAAATGAACGCAAGATAGACGACGATCACTGTTGTGGGACAAAGCGACGTCCTGTTTACTCGATATTCAAAGACGATATTCTTTCTTGGTAACCTTCGACGGAAAAACTTTGGTCCCTCTGTATGTCTGTACATTTGTCTGTTTGTCCGCCCTAACGATACTCCAAACGGCACCAAACGGCCAACCCCATCCCCAGCGCCCACCAATATTGCTCAAGGTGCATATAGTAGTGACCAACAACTACTCTGCAGACAAGACGGTATTTCAGTTGCCAAGAAGTTTCTGATTCTCTACAACTGTGAGCCGACAGAGTTCATTTTTCAATTTTTACATTTCCAATTTCCGAAAATAGCTGAAGTTCTTTGAGCAGACACGTACAAATAGCATGGGTGTGTTTAATGTAACATTTTTTGAGTTGCTGTACAATGTATACGAGGACCTAATGGCAAAACTTACGGTGAATATCATGCTTATGGGGGTCTACCTGTCAAATATGAAAAAGATAAATGATGTTCGAGCCACAAAAGTACTGACGTCAAAGTTAACTGCAACATTTGCAAGCTAGCTTTCTTAGGAAATGAGCTGCATGCACGTTCAGGGAAGCAGGCTTTATATTTAGCTTTATGAATAAAATAAAACACTGAAACATTCATGACAACTTAGAGTGAGTGCGATTGCTAGATAACCATTTCACAACAGCAAGAGGCCAGTGACAATTACTTAGGCTGGTTACGCTTCTTCAAGAGCATCCAAGAAGCTTCACTTGTCTAACAAGAGATGTCTGCTTAGAAGGGACATTTTGTGCTTTGTAATGCACTATAATATCTACGTTTTTGAAGAAGACCACACAGAATTCTGATGTTGGGTAAGAAGTCGCAATGCTAGATGTAACAAGGTGTGGTAGAAGCATAGAACTGTTACAGGCAGGTCTACTGTGTAATGAGTGGGCAGTTTAGAGGTGCCAGAGTAGTTACAAGAAGGATCTAGAGATGGTGCAACCATCGCATGCAGTGTGCTATACGAGCTTCTTTGGAATACTGCGCTTTTTCTTTATTTTTTTATTTTTACTTCCTCCTCTTCTACGAACTCCCAGCTCACGAAATATCAGGTGTTTTGTGATCCTCCGGCAGGCCGGCTGCTCACACACCTCGGAACTCTCCACTCCAAATTCATACCTCCATGTAGCCACACCTATTCTTGTACGCCAATGCTAATTAAATTCAGTTAATCCTCAATGGCTAAAGCCCTAAATGGCTAGAGCCAGTAAATTAAGTAATGGCACCAAAACGTGGCTATTTCTAATGTCAGTGCGTCAGCCATAGAGAAGATTCTTGCACCCGTCAGCAAAATGGGACTGGGTGATGCTGCGGGACAGTGGCGAGCCTTCAAGCAGAGCTTCACGTTTTACCTCAAAAATAACACAGCCAGAGCCCCATCTGATCGGCAAGTAGCACTTCTTTTGACTCTCGGAGGTGCTTCACTGTTTGATATATACAACACTTTGGTCTTAACCGCAACCCAGAATTTAACTGTACTCATGTCACCAAGCTCTTCGACGATCATTTCTTACAAATTCTAGTGAACTGCACTCACGATACTTCTTAACTCGCATACAATTGGTTGAAGAGCAGCACGACATCGTAAATGATTTAAAGCTCCAGGGGCATGACTGTACATTCGGGAAAAAAACAAGAAAAAGTTAGTGACCAGATCGTCTGTGTTATTTACAAATAAAATGCTCGCGGAGATATCCTAAAGTTATAAGACCCACCTCTAGAGAAGACTGGGAAGGTGTGTCGGGCCCATACAGCCACTGCCTTTCAAATGCAAGCATTTAGAGATGGTATGCAGCAAGTACAACGAGCGAAATCACTTCGCAGCAGTTTGTAAAAAAGGCTAAGCATAAAGACCGGGCAGTTGATAGTGAGGACGAAACCATCTTGGTATAATAGAGAGCAGCCAACCAACCCCAAACAACACGTTTCTTACAATAAATGGAAAGCATGTAAAACTTGAAGTGGACAGAGGAGCAACTGTTGACGTTGATGATATGTGGGGTTTAACGTCCCAATACCACCATATGATTATGAGAGACGCCGTAGTGGAGGGCACCAGAAATTTCAACCACCTGGGGTTCTTTAACGTGCACCGAAATCTGAGCACACGGGCCTACAACATTTCCGCCTCCATCGGAAATGCAGCCGCCGCAGCCGGGATACGAACCCGCGACCTGCGGGTCAGCAGCCGAGTACCTTAGCCACTAGACCACCGTGGCGGGGAACTGTTGACGTCATCCCAGCTATACACGTCAACGCACAGCAACTATAACCATACGCCAGGACACTGCGAGCATGGAACGGAAGTGAAGGGCTATACTCGGGCAAAACTCAAGTAGAAGCCACCAAAAAAAAACGGACAGTTAGTTTGTTCTCTTTACAGAAGATCTCACACCTCTGATTGGAAGAAAAGCTAATAAAATGGGCCTGACAACCGCAGACTGTAACCTTGTTCAGAACCAGCGCTGGGGGGGGGGGGGGAGGTGGCACTCCTCCCAAAAGAAATCTATCCCAAACACAACAAATAACTTCCCAGCCTTTGTTCCCCCTATAACGGAACTCGCTTGTTGTCCTTGCCCCCCCCCCCCCCACCAAGTAAGAAATTCCTGGCTTTGCCCATTACCTTGCGGTTGAAATACATGAACTTGCCGAAGAGCAGTTCACGCATCAGATAGTAGAAAAATACTCTCATGCCCTTCGAGACACCTTAAAAACACCCCGGCAAGTATTCATTTGGAAAGTAAGCGTGATCTGCTTCCGAATGCAATAATGAGCTGCGTAGTGTGAGCCACAACATTAAACTGCATCTCGAACAAATGTTGATGAACCTAAACAAAAAAATGGCCCCGTATCTGCATTTAATCTGCAAATGTCGTCGAAAGACGATAGTCTTGCATGTGGAGAGAGTGAACAAAACATTTATTCGATGTTCTACTCAAGAAAATCGGTGAATGGTATTCTGGAGGCGCTGCGTTAGAGTGCCTCGAGCGTGCAGTGGAGGCGAACGAGCGCATAAAGTCCCGTCACACGTTAGACATGACCGGCATCTGGCAGTTTTTTTTTTGTTTTGCAAAAACAGAGCGCGTACGTGGCTCTGAGATGGCTGTGCGCACCCGCCTCCGAGGTGATAAGGTGTAGAACGCAAGGTGCCACCACCGTCTCGTTTTAGCAAAGCGTTGGAAACACTCGCCTTTCCATGCAATCGTTGGATAGTCAGCGCAGCGTGATAAGTGCTACGGTGCTTAAAATTACTTTTGTATGCCTTTTCTAGTAAAAGGCGCGCATTCAGATTATATACGTGTTGTTATGGTGCCACAGACGTGCGCAATAATTGCTTTCTAATCGACAATTGCACAAGCATAAATGCTGAATCTTGAACAACATAGGTGGGCGCTGCAGATGTACAGACATACATCGTACAGACGTACAGCTGTACAGATCAATGTACAGACATACATCGTACAGACGTACAGCTGTACAGATCAATGCACAGACATACATACAGACAGACCAAAATTTTTGAGTCGAAGGTCCCCAAGAAAGACTATCGTCTTTAAAAGCGTAATTCACAATTCTCTTAACCTATTGTGCTGGCATCAAAAGCCAACACAATGGGTTAGGTAAATTGTTGTCGCAACCAAAAAATGGACAAATGCGATTATCCATCGATACACAAGTGCTCAAAGCTCTACAGAGAGCAGGTCACACATCGTCTATTGTTGATGATGTTCTACTAGATTTTCCTAAAGCCAAAGTTTTCTCAAAAGTGGATTTTCAAGAAGGGGTAATTGATGACGAACTAAGCTTGCTGACCATTTTCCCAACTCCAAAAAATTGTTACCAATGGCTCCAACTGCAATGTGGTCTCACGCTAACCTGTCAAATATTCCAAAACACGTGTCTTCGGAATGGGCGAGAGTGAAAATTATGCTCAGGTTGACCCCAACAAAACGTTGAAGAACCTACTCCAGAGATGCTGACAAATTGGGATTTGTCTCAACCAGGATTGAAACACAACTTCTAATCACATGCGTGATTTTTCTAGGACACATGTTTCCAATGAAGGAATAAGCTGATTCAAATGAAGTCAAGGCAATTCAGCAGGTGCGAAATGCAATATATTTCAAAGAGTGCATTGATTCTGGGCAATAATGAACTACCCTTCTAAATTTCTACCTAAACTGTCAAGTGTATGGGGCATTTTGAGGAAACTTGCTGTCAAGGATGCACCATAGCAGAGAGCGAAGCTCTAGGAAGAAGCATTCTAAAAGGCAAGAGTCTGTAACGAGAGGTCCAGTTTTAGCCTTTTTTTAATAATAAAAACAGCTAGAAATTGAATGTGACGTGTGTGATTTTGGACTCGGAGCAGCTCTTCTTTAAAACGGACAGCAAGTCTCCTTCATCAGCAGAGCACTGACACCAATGAGAGTTCATTATGCACAAAAACAAAAGGTCACGCTGGTCATTGTCTTTGCCTTCAAAAAGTTTCATCGGGGCACATTCGGAAAAGAAACAAAGATATTGAGCGATTAAAAACCATTGAAGCAAGTGATCTTGAAGAAACGATTGGATCAAGTTCAAAGATGACTGCAAAGCATGATCCTTCCGATGTTGTGTCTTGGCATGAGATGCCAAGACACAACATCGCAATCGAACACAAACCAGGAAAGGAATTAGTGTTGGCTGACATGGTATTTTGGGCTTTTCTTCCCAACTAAAGCAATAATGAGGAACCTGAGAACATCCATGCCGTGCAATACGTCCCTGCGAGAAAAGAAACATTGGGAAAGATTAAACCTGTGACTGAGTATGATGACGTACTGTAACGATTACAGTGAATCTTTCTTTCAGGCTAGCCACAAGACAAACACAAACTAACCAAAGGAATGCGTATATACTTAACACACACAAATAAGGGTTTCCGCAAAAGTCATTTGCAAGAAATAACGTCTGCTGAAAATGATCTGATTTTCAAAGAATTACGCCTAATTGTTGTAATGTCTCTGTGAGGTGAAATCAAAGTGAAATTCCAGTTAACGCATCTTGGAATTGAGAGCTCTCTGCAATGTGCTCGCAGATGTGTCTTCTGGCCAGGAATGAACACAAAATTGAAACTCTTCATTATCAGGTGTGAAGTATGCTAAACGTACGCACAAACTCAGCAAACAGAAACCTTTTCATTTCATCGAGAACCAGGCTATCCGTGGAAACGGCTTGGATGCGACATGTTCGAATTCAAGGGAAAGAATATTTTAATTACGGTCAATTATTACAGCAACATTTAGTAAGTGGACAAAGTCAAAGCGATGGCCGCGAACCAAGTAAAGCTGAAAATAAGGACTCAGCTTGCAATGTACTGGGTACCGAGAATGCTGATAAGCGACAATGACCTGCCATTCACAAACAAAGAATTCAAAAACTTCATGAACCTGCAAGTGGAAACGCTGAATCAGCCGGCACGAGGGCGAAAATGCTCGCTAAAAAGTACATGAAAGCCACTCAGACCCACAAATGGCATTTGTTGATTAACGAAACACACCGCTGCAAGCACAGAATGATCGTCCAGCACAAGTATCAATGAGTTGCCAAACTAAAATGACTGTACCAAGAGCTTCACAGCTACTGCAATCCGAAACAGTCGGTGTGAGTGAAATAAGAATGCAGAAAAGGTGAAAAATAATGACCCTCACAGACAAGCAAAGGACTCACCAAGCACAAGAAAATATCAGTGATGTTCCAGTTCAATCAATAAAAACAGGAGCATGGGTAAAACAAAATAGTTAGGAGAACACATGGCGGGTAGTATGAAGTTCAGAAGGAAGATAGCATCCTGAGAAGGCATGGAGTATTAATCAGGGCAAGCCCTTCTTCAGAGCAATACATTGAAGTCGGTTAGCCAATTAGAGATACAGATCAACCGAAGCGGACTGAAACTTCTGCCGGACCTCGAAGAACCACATATCCTCTAAAGAGGCTCAATGATTTCACAGTAGGTTGAAGGATTGACTTCAGAAAAGGATGGGTATAACAAGCAAAATACACAGATGACGCATTATCATTTTCACCATCTTACACAAGCCACACGATCCTTTGGAAATCGCCACTTCCTGTTTCTCTGAAAAGGCTCTGGGTTCGCGCTAGTTGGCACTTATCCATAACTTTTGTAAGTTCTAAATGCACGTAAGACGAGCGAATCGGTTGTCCTGTGTCTTTCACTCGTCTAGCATACGTGCGCTTAGTGCTTACCAATGTTATGGTTCCTCCTTCTCCGTTCATTTCCACCTCCTCCTTTTTTCCGAGCTCACGAAGTATCAAGTGCCTGCCCCTCTGACTCGGCTCATGGACCACTCACCTACCTGAAATGTTCTCTCTTGATTGTCTGCATTCCTGCCTCCATGTAGCCTATTCTTGCACTTGAACGCTTATTTACCTCGGCGAACTCCCATTAAAGAGACCCTGAAATGGTTTTTTTTTTTTTTTTCAAGTTTTGTCAGCGTTTGGGCTAGAGCATTATAAAACCATTTACACCAAAAATTCACAGATACGGCTTGTACCAAGGCCGCTACGGACAACTTTACTATACCCTCCTTCTCACCTATGCCTGGCTTCCTCAACTCACGAGGCACGCTGGCGATTGCAGAGCTCTCATGAACGCACTCCACGTTATGAGCTTTTACTAGTCTAGACCTCCGAGATGGCACACCGGCAGGTTGCGTGCAGTCTCGGAGGCCATCACATGGTGCGCACGACAGCACGCACGTCGTCTGGCAAGATAAACAAAGGCTACGAAGTGGTTGATGTCTGCTCTGACGGGTGCCGCCACCATACCAGCCCGTCTTACCTCTACGCATTCTACAGCCTATGACAGCCAATCAGATGAGCAGCCCCATTGACGAGGCTGCTGACGTGCTCTGGCCAGAGCATGTCGCTCTGTGAATGGGCAGTTGAAAACACATTCGGCCGAGTTGCAATGATCTGCACCGATCTGCTGGGAAAGTGTTGACAATCTGTGGTGTACTCGTCAACGCTGTTCTTCACCGCTAATGCTAAAGTAGGCTACGTCAGTGGAGCAAACCAGAAGCCCTCTAGACACGAGTTTGTAAAGCATGAAACCGCCCATACATTTTCTTCTAAGACACCTACTACAAGTCAGCCGTAAACAAGCTTCTATTCTTCTCTATCTACTGCGAACACACGCGCTCTTTATAGCTTTGAGTTATTCTACAACCCTAAATATCAAGTCACCGGCAGTATCGATCTCGTGCTCCAGAATCATCGTCCTATCTTTATCTTCGCGATCAACGAAATTATAATCAGCCTCAAATCCGCCTCAGTGAAACAGTGGCTATGGTCCTCGGCTGCTGAGTCAAAGGTCACGGGTTCAAACCCATCCGCGGCGGGCCCATTTAGAGGGAGGCAAAACAGTAAAGGCCCGTGTACTGTGTGATGTCAGTGAACTTAAAAAACACCAGATGGTCAAAATTTCAGAAGCCTTCCACTACGGCGTCCCTCACAATGATTTGAGGAGTAGATAAGTGGTATTATTGTTATTATTAATATTAGTCAGCATCGAGATCCGGTGGCTTAGCCAGAAAGTGTCAAACTGGCATGTGCCCCCCTCCCTCAAAAAATTTGCAAGGGCATGTACGTTGTACTCCTCTGTGATTGATTTGTTCTTTCTGCTAAGCCATCGTTTACCTTCTGTAACTTAGCTTTATTTGCAACCGTTCCCAGGCGTAGAGCACTGTGAAAGGGGCGCTGAAACATTTTTTTTCAGCATGGGCAGGAAATGCTGCCGATCAATGGTCGACGCTTCCCAGAACACGTGAGCCAAACATCATGGTGTAACACGTGGCCTAGAACTTCTAATAATTTTCAAGGTGAGCTAGAAATTAATACATATTGTCTGGGTATTATGTACTAAAACCACGTGATGATTATGAAACACACCGTAGTGAAGAGCTTCAGAAATTCAGAACATCTGGTAGTCTTTAAGGTGCTCTGCGGTGAAGAGTACACAGGCCTCTAACATTTCGCCTCCATCGAATTGCGACCGCCATGACCGGGATCGAATCCGCGAGCAGCCGAGCACTGTAGCCGCTATTCCACCGAGGTGAAACTATAAACTGTTTCCCCTTATTTCTGCAAACGATGTCATGACCAAATTACCGCTCCATTAGACGCTGCCCCTCCGGCTGCACTAGCTTCACAGCGTTCGGAACCGACTTCGAGTATTTGCAGCACGTTTTTGTTCTCGCGTGAAAGTGAGGTTAAAGTCCCTATATTTTCTCTTTTAGAAAGAACAGGGGAAAATCTAGGGGCTTTTGGTGAGGTGTACTCTAGCGAGGCTATATGTACAAAAACAGCGCTTCCTTTGGTTTTTTTTTCCACGACACAGGAATGAACAACAAAGAGAAAGGAAAGACATGTATGTAACCAGCCTAGAAAAACTGGAATGCACTGGGGAGAAGGAATGACGTGTTTCAAAGAGAGACAGAAAGGGTGTGAATATTCGTGCACTCGCACACCTTATAGCAATGAACATGTTTGTCAAGAGCAAGAAAGCGAGAAAGCAAGGAAGTAGAGGGGGCACAACAGATGCTGTACAGTGCATGTTACAGCGAAAGCTGTTATGAGATCCCCACTCAGGCCACGCGCGACGAGATCAAACGCGGGGCACGCAGCGGCGGACGCCGCTGCGACATCGCGCAAAATTAGAAAAAAAAACTTCGCATCAGTGGCACAGTAGGTCCGACTTCGGGTGCCAGCCCAGTATTTTACCACTTAGCCCCACCGGTGCTAGGGACTTGTTGGCAAACTTGCCTTAGCCGGCTTGATGTCGGGAAAGCAATCACGCCAATAGACTTATAAAGCTTTCTAAAACAGCGAAAAAACAACCAGTCGTCGCACAATGCAAATAGCGTATCGAGTGGGTCGCCCAATGCTCCAACAAATTACAAAAGCTTGTTTTTGTTCCCCTGTTAACTGTGGCGCATACCCACTCTAGCAATAATTCTTCGTGGTCGTCAGCCACTGCATGAACAACTGGCATAAAATTCCTTGCAAGTGTTTAGTGGATACCACACTTCTCAAAAGAATGACGGAAAATAGCATAGCAAATGCCGGCCTACTACCCAAAAAGTTTTATTACTAATGCCCTAGTGGGTATCAAGCAAGAGTGCTTGTAGTATTGCAGTAGTTACCCAACGAGTGTGTTTAAAGGCCGTTTTTCTAGATTTCACTGTGTCTGTGCTGCCCGTTCCGCGAAGGCCTGGAGTTTTTTTTTTTTTCTTCCTACTTCCTCACTGGCTTGCCTTCTTGCTCTGTGCAAACATGTTGATTTCAAATCACGAACTAACCCAAGCATCCGCTTTATCATAGTCATAATCTTCAGGAGTTTAAACACTGCCTTCTTTGCCTTCAGCCGCCGTGACCTTCTATATAAGATGGCATTCTCAAATGATTTTTGCACAATCCATAAAACCTATAATATACATTGGAGAAAGCAGGCTATAGATACGTTCTTAGACGGTAGCACTGGGGTTATGATATCTACAATTTTCAATTATCGCAATATAAAAAAAAGGAAATTTTTCAGCAATATCAGAAACTACATGTGTCGTGTTTTTTGTTTTTTTTTTTTGTTCACGGGATGGGACGCTTTCTCCCAGTTTCCACGCGTGTTTTCGTCGCGAAGAGGACGAAGGTAGCAAAATCGCGTGCGCACCATCGGGCCCCATGGACGGTGGCGTTTTGACCGCACGGTAAGCACAGACACCGCAACAATGTTCGTTACAGATGAGCGGTCGGCGTCCACGGTTGACGTGGGCGACATCTTCGGCAATGATTTCGTGGTGGAAAGCGTGTTCGATTGCCTGAGCACCGAGGACCTCTTCTCGTGTGCGGAGGTCAACCGGCTGTGGCAGGCGGCTGCCCTGTCTCGGCTGAGGAAGAGGCTCATATCGGTGTCCGTCTGTTGTTCTCCGGTGAGTCATTGTCTGCTCAGACACCTACCTGCCTGGCTGTTAACGCTTCCTTCACTCAAGCAACCACAGGTCAGCCAGTGTCAGCCAGCGAAAAAAAAAATAATCCGGCCACTGTATGCTTGAACCAGGAAGTGTACACAGCTCGATAAAGTAACGCTTCAGTAATTCACGTATAAAGTTATTATTTGCGAGGGTATACCTATTTTTCAAATAATATCTGTCTAGTAGTCATGATCTTGATCTCCTGTAGCTGGTATGGGGTCCAGAAAAACGCCCCCCTCTACCGAGTGTAAGATAGCAGCTTTGCGAATATTTTTGCGCTTACGAAAATGAAGCGTCAGTCTCATCCCTTTTTCTGTTTTTAAGTTCTTCCTGAATTCTTGTAAGCCTTCAAAATTGCATGTATTAACACTAAATAATGTAGCGCCTGTTTTCGTGAAGAATCGCTGTGTTGATATCAACGCAGTGGGCAGAAAAATTTGCCGAATCAGTGGGCATAACTTCGCACTACTGTTTGAGCAAAAGCCGCTTGTGAGCATCAGTTAACAACGAACTTACAGAAAGATAGCGAAGAAATTGTATTAGAAAAACTGGCCAGCATATATAAGAACTGTTTCTTCCCGGGGGGGGTACCAAACTCTTGGAATAATTTTAATATCATCTTAATCGAAAAGAAAGGGCACATGAAGGGCTTGAAACACTACAGGCCGATCGCCTCCCTGTCCGTTATCCACAAACTATTCACAAAAATATTAGCTAATAGAATCAAGGCTACATTAGGGTTCAATCTACTCAAAATCCTAGCAGGATTTCGCACAGGCTACTCCACAATAGACCTTATTTATACTATCAATCAGGTAATAGAGAAATGCGCAAAATACAACCAACCCTTATACATAGCATTCATAGATTACGAGAAGGCATTTGACTAACTCGAGATATGAGCAGTAATGCAGGCAGCACGGACTAAGGGCATCGACGAATTTGCATAAACATACTAGAACAAATCTACCGTGTCCACAGCCACAGTTCTCCATAAAGAAAGCGACAAAACACCAAGAAAGAAGGGTGTACACTCTTCTTTCTTGGTGTTTTGTACGGCAAGGAGACACGATTTTTGCAATGCAATTCAACGCATGTTTACAGGAGGTTTTAAAACAAGGCCCTAGATTGAGAATAATTAGGGAAGAATGAGGCACATGAATCAATAGATATCTTAGTAACCTGCAGTTTGCTGATAACATTTTCTTTATCAGTAACTCAGGGGACAAAAACAGCTCATGATTACTGAACTGGGCAAGGAAAGCAGAAGAGTAGGTCTGAAAGTTATCATGCATAAAACTAAACTAATGTTCCACAGTCGCGGAAGAAAACAGAGCTTTTCGACATAGGTGGAGATATTGGCAGATTTCAGCATCGTGAGCTACAACATAACAACGGCCACCACGGGATGCATCGCCATGCTTGCACAGTACTGACTAGTCGCACAAAGTATAAAATACTCAATACTGTACTCATTAGTAGCACAAAGTGTACTCATTATTCACACTAGGTATAAAATTGCGCACTGTACTAGCGATCACGTCGAAAGTAAGCCGCGCATTAGCCTTTTGGCTTCACTCGTGGCTTCCCTGCGTAGCGTACCCCACGCTCTGTGGTAGGAGACAAAAAAAGGCGTTTAAAACATATCCATATACAAATCCCTGTAACTCCACTCGTGTGTGGTGGATTCTAAAACTTTGTGCGGCGCTTTATACAGGAGGCAATCAACTGCTTTGGAGACGTCATTTGATGACCAGTTAAAAAAGTGCTGCAGAGTTTCTTACGTACTGCTGCCAGCATATATATATATATATATATATATATATATATATATATATATATATATATATATATATATATATATATATATATATATATATATATATATATATATATATATATATATATATATATATATATATGCAGCTTTTCAGCTGCTGTACCACTTGTTACATGATCATAGAAGATGGCGAGCTTTGGGCTGGGCGGAGTCCGCGAGTCGCGACGTTTGTGTATTTTTCTATTTTACTCACGATCTGACCTTTTTTTTTTTTCTCGACGCTTGCTGTAACATCTCAGTTGGACAGTGTTCGTAAAACAGCTTCACTAACTTAAAACGTGCTGAGCTGTGAAGCAGCGGTGCTTTCTTTAGTAACACGTTAATAGCAGTTGCTGTAGATAGCGTTGCAGGCAGCGTCCATCGCCGAAAGAGAACTTTTCCTGAGCGAACACGTCGTTTCATTTGGCACTCGCTTTACTATGACGGGTTATGACGACAGCAGATGCCGAGAGCCCGAGCACATAAGATGTTTTGCACCTAAAGGTAAAGATTAAGAAGGAAAGTGGTCCCGCTACGCGTTGTCCCTTCAGGCTCGGAACCATCAGTGTGAATCCGCCTTAATTTTGGCGACTGCTGTCGAGTGACTCCAAAATCAGGCAGCGAGTGATTCATCCAAAGCCGCCGAATTGCGTCCATTCGCGACTGATTCAGCCACACACCGAGTCGCTTGTGTTAACTAGCCTTTATTGTTGCCAATTGCCCGCTCCTATATTGTTTTCTGCGACAAGCAAGAGGGCTGTGTGTGTGGTGGTGCGTACAGGACACGGAGCATCTGATCGAGGAGCCGGTACCGAACAGGCTTCACGCGTGCGTCGAAATCCTGTGCTCAAAGTTCGCTCGCTACCGGAACATCGCACGCCTGGCCGGTATGCGGCCATCACTGGTGTTTCTTTCTTACCACGCCGACCTGAGCGAGGACCCGCGTGGTAAGTCGGCGCTGTCTATCAACTGCCACTGGGAGCTTCCACATGAAAATAACGCAAATCTCATTCTTAGAAATATAAATAGGCAATACCATTTATTCATTTTACAGCAGCAAAAGAAACATATGGAAGAAAAAAAACCTAAAGAAACCCTAACGCAATACTTAGGCCTCTCTGAGTGGTATTCGCACCGGTTAAGTTATGAAAGAATGTGACTTCAACGTGCCAGATATTCGCCGTTTTTGGGCGTCGTGAATCAGTCCGATGAATTTCTGAGATGTGATTGCAAGTTACACGAAGTTCTGCTATTTTATGACTTCAGTTTTAACTAATGACGCACCTGATTTTCATTATATCACATAGAATCCTTAGTTTAACCCCTTCCATGCCTTCTATATACGTTTTTATTTTGATCAAGGCTTTCAAACAACGCAAACCAGTGCTGGACAGAGTGATCTGAAAGATGGCAAAGATTGTCGCTTAGAGCTCTTGAAACAAAGAAGAAAAAAATCATGGCATATTCACAGAGTGAATGCTGATGAGTGGGGCGAAGCGTCCGTCGGTCTAAAAGGACTGGTTTTGGCCGAGTTGATGGTTACTAAGTGCAGATGACCGAGGCGCAAAAACACCTGGCGTCTTTCGTTAAGCAGCTGGCGTCTTTTCGTTTTGCTTTAGAAAAATCTGGCGTCTTTTCGTTTTGCTTTTAGAAAACATCTGGCGTATTTAGTTGGTTTTTATCATCAATCAACGGCGTTTTGAACATTAATCACGGAGGTAAACAATGGCTGCTACTGGGAATGGGAGACAGCAGAAGTCGGCTTTTAGGTAACACTTACACTTCTACTTCTACTAACGTTTCCTACTGGAACATGCCAATGGCTGCTAATGGGGAATGAGAAACAGAAGAATTCGGCTTTTAGTTGACGCGCACGCTGCGAATTTTTTTTATTGTTCAACAACGCACAGGAGAAATTTCCCACCGGCACCACCTTGCAGGTCAAAGCGTAAAACTGGTTACATACTACGACGGGACGCGGGACGAACGGGTGCCGCTATAAGGAGCTTCGCCCCTAAAAGAAACCACAGACCAAGCGCCGCTTGTATATTTATGTGACTCTGAAACTTGACTGCCGTTACGTCAGTCGCACGATAATGACTTCAAATAACTGGTACCGCATTGACATAAAACTTACAGAAACTTCCGGTCGAGTGGTTCTCAGCCATGAATGTTCCGGGAACTCCTCGTGCACTAGTGTAAGTGATGACAGACCCCTCGTGGAGTGGTGGAAGGCATGACGAACCCCTTGCAGAGAGAGAAAGGGAGCCGGAGTTCATGCACTATACATGCAGCGTGAAATAGGTGCCTTTACTCACAGTGAAAGCTGTTATGAGATCACAAAGGTCGCGTGTGCCGTAGGCGTCCGCCACCACCGCCAACGGTGTCCGTACAACCACTGTCGCACGAAATAGAAAAAGAACTATGTAATAAAAAACACCAAGGACACAATGCGATGGAAACCCACTTGTGTCAGCACAGTTTTCGACCACACAGCCACACCATTGCTGAAGACTCCATTGCAAACTGGCCTTAGGCAGGCTGAATGCCGTTAAAGGAATCATGGTAATATGAGTAATAGAGCGTTTTAAAACAGCGCAGACACAAAGCATCAAACAATGCGAGTTGCTTAACGGGTGGTTCGTCGAATGGTCCAACCTACTACAAAGCTTGAAGCGTAATTCTTCATCCTCATCAGCTACAGCATCAAGAAATTGCACAAAATGTTTAGCAAGTCTGTAGCGGGTACTACGCAGAGGGACGAAAGATGGCATAGTGAATTCCTTAATACTACAAAAAGTCACGATGGTTAATGGTGAAGTGGGTACCCTGCAAGTGTGCTACTAGCAGATACCCAAAGAGTGTTTAAAAAAGCTCCGAAACATCACTCTTCTAGCTTTCTCTGTGACTCTGGTGTGTGTTCCGCCAGAGCTGGCGGTTTTTTCTCCCTGGCAAGAAATGGCAAGTGCGACGCCAATTTTGATATCAACAACATGCTAACAAGTTCTGCATTCTGCAGCTACCTTAAACCAGTATGTAGCTTGGCTTGCTCTTCAAATATACAAGCCCGGAAAAAGCATGCTAGCGGGTATGTGCCGAAGAAAACCGTAATAAGAGCTTCGGTCATCTCATGGAGATGGGTAAACACAAGTCAGTTCTACTGCAATACGTATATGTCATGCATCAAAAATACCAAAAATCAAAAGGAGCTGCCGTCACGGATCATAGTGTGCCTCCAAAAGCATGCTTTTTCTCTATCTCTTTTTTTTTCTCTGTCTGTTTTTCATGGTTGTTATTAGGGTACCCCAAAAATGGTTTTCCCTAATTTCGCGGACACCGTAGCATCTGGGGATTCTAGTTTGTGAACTACTGGCCTGGATAAAAGCTGAGTATCTCTGAGGATTTTCCTTCTCTGGCACAATGCACCTCGAAAGCACTTACCCGAGTTTCGGCTCTTGAGCTACACCGTGCGAATGCATCGGAAGAAAATAATGGACACGTAGCTGTATAGGCAAGGATCGAACGATCCACCTTGACCTTTTTTGCGACAGCGGAACACTAATGCACCACTTTTCCTTCTGCAGGAACCATTTTCACCCACATCGTCAGTTGTAGGTATATTGTGGTTTAGGCAACGCTGTGTCACCAATGTTTCACCTGTCTTTTTAATAGCTTGATTATTTTGTTACCGCACTTTCAAAAGGCGGAAGTAGTGTTACAACGGTGTTTATATTCGATCAATTTTCTCTCATAGCTTTTAAATATTTTCCTTTTCTGAAAGAAAGAACCCACCACTCATAATTCCAAATAGTTTTCAGTTTTCTGGTCTTTCAGAGAAGTCATTTTAGGTTCCAGTGGTCTCGTATTTTTTTTTTTTTGCGCAATACCTTGACTGATAAGTTTATCGGAGCAACTTTCTGCGAAACTGTCAAATTCATCTTTCGGCGTAATTTTGCATATTAGTGCGCGAAAACAAATTTTAAATCATATAATTCTCGAAAAGTAGGCGCATACTTTGGGACTACAGCCGCACACGACAATTTTGATAACCAATGCAAGGACAAATAAATAGAGGAAAAAAACCGGTTCAAGCATGCGGCGAAGTAAGTTCTACAGAAACAGACTATAGCGTTATGAAGGCTCGCAAGGGACGTGGGTGCAGTGGGTGTTCTATTGGTAGAAATGAGGTCCGCGCAGCTTTGCTCTTCACATCTTTAGAAGTGACAGTCAGCGGTGCCACTTGCTTCGGCCGTTTAATCCCAAATATTTGTTGATGACATCGCGAGATGGTGCCCTCATGAGACAGTGGGCCAGTGTTTTCCCACTTATAAAACACTCTCATGAGTCGGTGGCACATATTTCTCCCACTTTTTTCAGTTTTCTTTCTGCTTAATTTCGATGACATTTGTTTCATACTATTTTTGTAGTTTATATCAATATACCGCAGCCAGTTTTGTATGGCATCGTGTGAAAAAAAATGTAAGTGAAACCTACAGAAAGTTAAGAGACCATAGCGCTGCCTAATGAAACGAATAGAAAATGCCCCGTGACTTCGTATACTTGATTCCTTGTTAAAAGCATTTTCTAATGTCACTCTTGACGAACAATACGAACCGCCTATACTTGAGGTGATCTATAATATATACAGAGAGTTTTAAGAAATGTTACCACTAGCAATGAAAAATTACAGAAAGAAAAACTTACGTGCTACCTGCGGCGTCCTTTGGCATCCTCATATGCGTGCAAACTTTATTTACAGTATAATTATAAAAATTACCACTATTCTTTTGCGAGCTATGGAAATGGGCAGTCTATTAAAAGGGCCAAATTCACGACTTTACTGCAAATAGTCCACAGCCACTTTAAATTTTTCCAAAGGTGGCCACTGTTATTCACTGCCCCGTGAAATCTGGGTAATTTAGAAAGCGAAACCGAAACCAACGCAGCGAACAGTGCCTCTACCATTGACTTTGAAAACGTGCTCCATGACGACACTATTTTCACCACTTTAATGTGGAATCATTTCTTGAAACACCTTGTACAGTTTTTTTTTTTCGCGTTTCTCCTCGATAGTTTCATTGACTCGCAAAATGTCATACCAACGGCAAGCAGTGAAAAATACATAGGCCATGTAATGTTATTTTTAACTAGATTTGCCGCCACGCTTTCAAATTTACACCGTATACAAAACTGTACACACACTGTATACATACGTTTATGCAACAAAGACCAGCGATGATATATTTTTTACGTGATAATCATGAAGGATTGGCTGTTTTTTGCAGTAACCGGCGGCCCGCAAAAGTGTATACGTTGACGACGTCTTACCATAAACTTCCTTCATCACCTCCAAAACATCTCCTAAACCTTCCCCCTAAATAAAATCAGCTGTTACTTTCTTTTCTTGTAATCTATTGGTAAGCACACCACTTGACGATCTGGTCATTCAAAAGGCTATTTTCTATTGTTATCTGACAAACAAAAATAGCAGTGCAAGCACGAAATCTTTTTCAGACATTTTGTATAAACAAACAGAACAAAATCGCGGTACCATGAAAGCCCTCTTTTAAAAGGTCTATATGCCCTTTAAGGGAGCACATACTTTCGTGCATGCAGGCATTATGGTCCCACGAATGTGGTGGACGAAGGTCTGTCGCTATAATATCTAGGATGTTTGTTTTTACCTGCTACCGAACGCTCTAAGCCTGGGGTCGACAAACTTTTGAGACGACGAGCCAAGTTTGTATTAGGCTGGCCTTGTGGGACCCAGATGACAAACCAGACGAGGGGGAGTGGCTTTGCAGGCAAAAAATTTCGACGACTAATTGAAAAGAATGTACAAAATCGGAATAAAATTTCTTTCTGCATGCATGTCATAAGGTAGCAATTCACACACATGGGTGCAAGCGGAAAACCCATTTTATGTCAAAACTACTATGTCGTCCATTGAAAGAAAGAGGAAGAGGGGGGGTCATATTGTAACGGGAGCCTCATGGAAATGCCACGCGGACCGCGTGTTGCAAGTTGCCGAGCCCGCTGCAGGAAAAAGTCGCATCTGCCGGGTTTATTGGCGTAGAGCGCTAAGCCGTCCTAACACAGCGAACAAATCGGTCACACGCAAACCGTCCACATTCGACTGCACATTGACTTGACCTCTTCGTCCTCGTCTTCCTTGAGCCGTACTAGCACAATTTCCAACATCCTCCGCCGCCATCAATATCACTTACTCAGTTCCAGAGGACAAAAAAGTTTAACCGGTCTCGTGCGTTCTGTACCGTCTGCTGGTTTGACTTTGCATGCTCTGACGTGTCCATCATTACCCTTCAAGATTTCAACAACCCTAGCTTATTTCCAAAACGTAACAGGCACTTTGTTATTTCCAATAACGACAACATTACCACACTCTAAAGTGTTTCCTTACTTCTGGGACATGCTGTGCAGGCTTCTTAGTGCCGGTATGTATTCCTTCTGCTAGCGCTGCCAAAAGTCATTTGGCTTTTGTTGTCTACGTCTCCAGGTGCGCAGTGTCTCTGCGTGGAATCTCTAGTTTTCGCTAACTTGTGCTTGTTGAATGGCCGTGAGGCGTTCACCCGACGAAAAGTGTGAAGGTGTCAGTACTTCTGCTTCTGCAGCGTCATGAAAATTGTATAACAGTGGCCTAGAATTTATCACTGCCTCGACTTCTTTGGGTAAAGTGTCAAGCTGCTCAAAGCTGAAGCATCCTTTTTCTAGAGTTTTCCTGAGGCAGTTTTTAATCGTTCGAATCATTCGCTGAAGCGGCTTTTAAACGAAACGTCGCACAAACACAGCACTGGCCAAGCACTCTTTCAACAAACTGACAGCCACGCATGATCCAAAACTCATCGCGCAACTCTGTGAGTGTGACACCGCCATCACTGTGCAGAAGACGTCGATGTTCGCTGTCGATGAGGTGCGTGAAACAATAATTATCTGCGGGTAATATTATGGGGCATTTCACATTTTCCGACACATCTGCGTTGTCTAGGCGAGTCTTGATCCTGATGATGTCTTTGTAATTCCCGAAAGGGTGAAGTCTTCGTATGGCTGATGACTTGTGGAGAGTTTTGTTCGTGGTTAGGGTACAATCTCATCTTCAAAGATTTGTGCTTGCAAAATCATGATCCCCATTTCATCAGTTTCGGGTAATTTTTTAGTCGAGAGAGGACCTTAATTCTCTTCTCGTAATAGTACCTGCTCGGCAGTTGTGAGGTTGAATCACATCTACAATCTGGTTTTATCCTGTGGTCCTTTTCCAAAAAGCCTCCAGATTGATAAAGTTGTAGTGTTCCACAAAGGTGGAGATAAAAACTCGTTAACTAATTATAGACCAATGTCAGTCTTGCCATTTTTTTAAGAACCCCATGAAAGGTTAATTCATAGCCGTATTTCTTCCTTTATAGCTAAGCATACATTAATGACCAATATGCAATTTGGTTTCACCAAAGGTCAATCTACTGAAACAGGGCTTCTAACACAAAAGGAAATAATATTAGAATCTTTCAAACATCAGCTATGTACATTGAGAATTTTTGTAGACTATTCAAAGGCATTTAAATGTATAAACTATACCACACTTATAGAAAAATTATACTGGGGCTTTTAGGGAGATTCTCTGAAATTAATAAAATCTTTCCGTCAGCACCGCATGCAAAAAGTGGTAAAAAATATTTAGACGTCCAATTTGAAACTACTTGTTGCAGGAGTACCACAGGAAAGCATCTTGGGCCCATTGCTTTTTGCATTTATAATAATGATTTAGTGAACATTCATTATGACGTAAACTTTATTTTATATGCACCACAATTCGTGTAACTGCGAAAGATGCTGATCATGTCATGAATAAAGCCAACGTAGTACTATCAAAACTGTCATCTTGGATCACTGCAAACTCATTGAAAATCAACGTTAATAAAACGAAACCGTACTTTTTAGACCAAAAAATTTAAACATTGACACTTCAACGAGTTTACATCTCAACAACTCTGTTCTGCCAATCGTACCCTTTTTTAAATGCCTTGGTGTCATATTTGAGCAGCATCTATAATGGAATGATCACGAGCGAATGGTAGTGGGTGAACTCTCCCAGGTGGCTGGAATACTGCGCAAATTGCCATTTTTTCTGCCATCAAGTGTTACACTTATATGTACAAATTGCTATTTCTATCATACATAAACTACTGTCATCTCATCTATGGCACTACAACACTTACTAACAATATTACCCTCCATAGAATGCATAAAACAGCTGTGCGTTGTATTTTAAACGCTTCATTTTAACGCCAATGAGTCCTCTTTTGGAAACTTGAATCTGCTACCAATGCCTGACATTTATGAAAATATATTATTAAGAAGATATAGGAACAGTACCAGAAAAAACAATGACACTAGAAACGAATTTCCAAGTTCATGCCAAAATATGAAGCAATCAACACAAGGACTCCGATACATGGGAACTACCTAGGTCCAGAACAAATTATACCGATCAGATGTTATAAAATCCCATACCCCTTAATAATGAATAACGTCATATAACATTCCACGTGATTGTATCAAAGCGTGAACATATGCTCTCAGCAAATACCTATGTGGTAGTGCCCCGAATGAGGTGTATAATTTTGCATAAAAGATCTGTTTCCGCTTTTTCTATGTATTCTCTTCATAAAATTTTGCATTTTCACTCGTATGAAGTTTTTCAGTACTTATAATGACGAGTAATGTTCATATGTTTGTATATTGTGTATTACGAGTTGTGTCATAAGCCTATAATTTATAAGTTCTGTTTCAGTGTTGAAACGTTGCTATCATTTGTTGTTTGTTTCTGCCTGGAAAATTGGAGCCATTAATCTCGTCAAGCCTTGTTGGCTTTTTATTCATGGTCCTCAACATTGTACAAATGTTGAAATGAAGTTTGATTTGATTTGAAACTCTTCACGCAAAAGCCATGATTCGAAGGACAGTCTTCCAACAGCTGTGTTTAGTGACCTCAAATAGGGGGTCCAGCGTCCTGTTCCGAGCAACTAGAACCACATTATCTGTTGGGTTTCTTTCGTCAAGTAACGTGTCAGCCGAGTTCTCGAAGATCTGATCTTGTTTCGGACATGTTTCCCGAGGCGTAACTAGCCATTCGGGGTCAAGCCACTATAGTGAGTTCGTGCTAAGGCTCTGGCTGACACTCCTCTTGTTATAAAATCAGCTAGGTTGACTTTCCCAGCGCAGTGACCCGAGCGAGTCGAATCGGTTCGTTCTTGAGTTTCCATCACCCTGTTGTAAACAAAGGGTTTCCACTTCGTGTGTGACGACCGTATCCAGCACAGGCAGATGTTCGAATGGGTCCCTCAGTAGTATTCGTCGCATTTCTGTAAAGTCTTGCGTAGAAAGGTTGCAGTCCGCGCACCCAAGCAAGCCCGACGAGTTCAAGACGCGGTAACGTCATCCTCTTGATGGTAGCGACCCGAGCTTTTGCGAGCTGCTGTTGGACATAGATGCCTCTCGATCCATTCAACCCCTAAGTATGTAGCGACCCCGTAAGCCTGCGG
Organism: Rhipicephalus microplus; assembly: GCF_043290135.1. Lineage (NCBI taxonomy): Eukaryota > Metazoa > Arthropoda > Arachnida > Ixodida > Ixodidae > Rhipicephalus > Rhipicephalus microplus. The sequence continues at coordinate 432,968,339 of NC_134710.1, read as the reverse complement.
ACTTCCGTCAGTGAATACATGAAGCTGAAAGTGAGCTTCGGCCATGTGGACTTTTTTTCAGTGCACTCCTCTCCAAAGTGAAATCTCCTAAGTCCTCAACTTTTGCGGTAAACTTTTTTCACTCATCTTCGAGAGCTTTTGATGAAGACGCATCGCAATTTATTGCTTGCTTCCAAACATCATGGAACAAGATCCGGGCTCTGATGGTGAACGGAGACAAAAATAACAGTGGGTTGAAAATCTTCGATATCGCTTGGAGCACTGTCCGTTTGGTCGATTTTTTTTCTTGATAATCTCCAGAAGTGGGCCAACGTTCACACGAAGTGTGTGTTTTTCCGCGTTCCAGTATAGGCAAAGCACCTTTGTTAGTGTATGCTGTGCCGTTGCTCCCTCTTTGTCTTGCAGTGTCGGTCGCAGCTGGTCCTCGTTAGTCGACCACTTCTGCATGTTCATTCCGGCTAATTTCACAATCTCAGTTGTTTGGCCGTGCACGTGGCAATTTTATTTGGGTGTTAAAGTGCCAATTACCAGATCATCCACACAGAAGCTTTTTTGAGTTTGAGCCGAACAGCTGTTGCTTGGTAATGGGAATCTATGTAGTTAAAGTTGTACCAAAGTGTAGCCGATAGTAGGAACAAAGTCAACGTTGTCTCGAAAGGCACACGAGTCCTCCTAATCTCCTCCAGTCGCTGAAGCGGGTTCTTGGTCAGTACTTCCTCAAACCATAAAAAGCGGAGCGCATTCCTGTCTGCTCCCTTGGTGGATATCTGCAGGAATGCCCTTTGAACATCTGTTGTACGTCCAAGCGCATACAAACGAAACTTGATTAGCATCTTGACGCGGTCAGAGTTCAGGATAGGTCTCTTTTCATGCTTTTCATTCAGACTGCATGACGCTGTTTCGTGATGATGCGTCGGAAACAACGTGCAGTCGTGTAATAGTGGACGTCTCGCGAATGACTTCACGATGTGACATGTATTAATTGTTTTCATTGTACTTCCTTAGCCATCTCTGCATTTCAATCCTTCTCATATTGTCTCATCGCTTTGTCATAAGCCTTCAAAGCTTCATTGTTTCAGGAAGGTCTTCAAATGAAGGAGTACAGTCGCGAAAGTGCGGCTTTGCGATTGTCTCCTATATCCGGTCTATCTAGTTTCTATGGTAGTGACACTTCATAGCGGCCGCCTTGAAATTTGATGGTTTTATTAAACTTTGTCAGAACTTCTTCTTGCTTGGATGATGGTGTATTCATGATTCCTAGGGCTTCCATATCCCAGAATCTTTCTAACGGGAAGGAAAGCGCTTCCTCAATGTATGGGCCTATTCTCAAAACATATATATGACTGCCCGTCTTCCGATGAACTTTCTCTGAGAATGCCAATTGTTCTCAAAGAGTCCATTCGAAGTTTGGGTTGATTGCTACAAGAGATCGGATTCGGAATAAGTTTCCATATTTCGTCGCAACCAATCACCAGGCTGACTCCAAGTTCCCCCGGGAACCCACGGGACATCAGTGAGTCTTCTAGTGGCTTGCCTTCCGCAACGATGGAACGAAAGAAGTGGTTCACTTGGGGCACTTCGATCATATATTCGCAAATGAACGGCACGACGATCGCTTCTATCTGCATTTGGATGCTCTAGTACTGACTGCGAAGTGCTATGCTCACTACTTTGGCCCGGTGAGTATGATGTGGTCGAGCACGTCCAAACGTGCTAACCACTAGATCTTTATGTCAGATGGGAGATAAATTAAGCTTATTGTGTACATCTTCCCACAAGACTGTTCTTTGGCGGCCGTTATCTAAAACAACGTGGACGAAACATTAATGAGTAGGAGTCGTCAGCTAGGCACCGAACATCTGGACGAGAACCTCCGTGGTGAGTCGATGTTGTGTACTGTTTGTTGCTACATGCAAGGCGACAATCGGGGTCTTTCTCGGTCCTGCGTTAGCTAATCTCTTGAGACTGTCAGCGTTGCACATCGTGGAAGCATGGCGATGCTTGCATGCTGCACAATAAATCCTATGACTGGGAGACTCGCTCGCTGGATTCCGTGCTGGCCGGTTGTGCCCTCGCGATCTTCTCCGACGACGGTGCAGCTCTCGCCGACTGGTTTGGTCTTATGCCACCTCCTGACGCCGGTTCCCGACGACGATGACAGCGTAGCTTTGGCCGACTGGATTAGACCTACGACATCTCCTATTGCCGACAAGAACTCTCGCCAGTGGTGCCCCATCCTTGGACTCCTGCGACCGTGTTCATCTTTCTTATCTTCTCTCTATTTCCGTCGCTGCCTGTCTCCCTTCGCCTCTCTCTCTCTCTCTCTCTCTACACACACACACACACACACACACACACACACACACACACACACACACACATATATATATATATATATATATATATATATATATATATATATATATATATATATATATATATATATATATCATTCTTTTTAAACCCTCCTTACCCCCATCCCTTGTGAGCTACTGTTGAGGTGTCGCACCAGATGCAGACAGTCACGGGGCTCACTTTTCTCTTCTTTTTCCTTTTATTATCACACAAGAATCCTGCGACGGAAGTCCCGAACTAGATATTTCTTCGTAATACCTGAGTCCTTCAATACATTTACTGGCCGTGAAGCTTCGCCGTAACTCCATGGGAGAGCCTCGTACGCTGCGAGCGGTGGCCGCGGGGCGGCGCTGCATCACCACGCGGAAAAGCGATGGAGAGAAACGGTGGAAGAGCGTTGGGCTAGGAAGGTTTTCAGCTACTTGTACATGAAGAATGTCTATACAAAATGGAGGAAGCGAACCAGGAAATTGACTGGTAAATACTAGAAAACAGCAGGTGACCAAACCCAAAAGAACTATCTGTTAAGAAGAAAGTGAGGGAAACGGAGAATGACACTTGGAGAATTGGCATGATTAAGAAGTCCGCACTAGAGATCAATCAAACTTTTAAGCAGGAAATTGCCAAGGAAAGGATCTATGGTAATACTCGGGGTAGTTCTCTACTGTTTGAGGCGAGGACGGGAGTATTGCAAACCAGGTCATATCGGGCCAAATACGAAGGGGTAGACACAGTATGCAGTGCGTGTGGAGAGGAAGAAAAAATTGCCGAACACTTGATAATGTTCTGTAAAGGGCGTCACCCTATAGTTCAGGATGATGGCGCAGAGTTTTTCAAAGCACTGGGGTTTAGGGACAAGCAGGGCAAAATAGACTTTAAGCGGGTAGACTTAACTAGAAGGAGGTTATCTGATTGGTGGCTAAAGTCAAGGCACGAGTGAAAATTAAACCCTTCACTGCAAAGTACGAATCCTCAAACTCTCTTTTAAAAAAATCTAGTTTTTGGTTCATTAAGTATTACGGCTTGATGGCGCTAGCCACCGCCCGATCTAAAGGGTACAGCCATATCCATCCATGCATCCATCCATCCATCCATCCATCCATCCATCCATCCATCCATCCATCCATCCATCCATCGGGCAGACTGGAGAGAAGCTGGCTGCTGGTGCCGCTGTGGGGTCAATGCATAACATTCCGGTGTGCCATCGCGTAGTTTTTCCCCGCATGATTATTATTCTGCTATAGTGTCCTGTTCCTAAACAACGGAAAGATACCGTATACCTGCTGGATACCTGGTTGTTGATCCGGTTACAAAAGAAATAACGATAAAGTCTCCGAGTTTTCGCTACCTAAAGTGCTCGGCGGAAAAAGAGTAAGTGCGCAATGCCTTGACAACTGGTGGTTTCACATTTGTTTCCCCGAATGTGCGCGTGTGGGAAAAGCACTTCGATGAGAGTGACATCGTTCGCATGGACCAGTTGCTAATCTGAGGTGTTGTTGTGAAGTCACCGCGTGACGTTTCGAAACTTTAGCCGACGCTGTACCGAGAATTTTCCACGGCCTCACGGCATATCGCTATAGTGCAAAAAGATGCAGAGCTCGCCGGCTTACGAGCGTCGACAGAAGCCTTCAGCGAGCTGAGTGCTGTTGCGGCTACATTAGACTGTGCATGAGCCCTCTTGACATAGCTGCATTGAATAATGACGCATTTATTGAAGGTGAGCATGCCTCTTTCTTGTTCCATGTCAGTAGGTAATACGGAAGCCCGATGAGTGAATTGCTCACCGTTTTGTTTATACAGGCACTGAGATGAACACAAGAGGTGGTATGCCGAACAGGCGGAGCTACATGCAGCTCCTCACAGCTTGAAAAAATCAAAGCACACATCTGTGCATGCAACAGAGACTTCAGCGCTACCAATAAAAGAATTGCTAGGGTGACGGCGCAAAAGAGGTTGCACCATAATGCTGTACAGTACTTGCGCAAGCTGTAAAAGCGTGAAACGGTAATTTTCAACATCAATGCGTCATGAGCACAAGAAAATAACTTTTTATGTCTCAAATTGACCAACTGCGTTCGGCACGGGACGTGGTCGGTCAATTATCACGTTTGAAGAGGCATGTAAGGCTTTAGTTTTTGTAGTAAAAGCACTAAAGAAGGATAGGGAAAACACAGCATCAGTAAGCTACACAGCACAGTGAAGGACCAAGAAGTGCATTGCATGGCTAACTGAGCTTAGACTGCGCTATAGTATACGGCACCGTATACTGATAAATGGCAAAACAAAACACCCAAACTAAGCAAACCTCATATAAAGTATTGCTTGATCCTCATCACTTGCTAAACTGAAAGCACTGTTTCATTGAAAGTGACGGTTAGTTTAACGGGTGCAAGGCAATTTTGAGATACTATCTTCGTATATAAAAACACCGAGTATGTATATCGTCTGGAAGGTTCAATATGCGCTGTCAAAAGTTGCAACCACTGCACTTCCGTGACGCGTTAAAAACCACCTGAGTTGTTGAAGAACTCTGAATTGTACACAGATGTTCACTAGATGCTTATAAAAAAAGTAAGCATGCTTTTATAGCAGTAACATATCTTACAGTGGAATCAGTATTCCGTCGAATTGCTTGCTTCAAACCCTCCTTCGACGCCTTATTTCACTGTATTGCACCTTTCCTGAATTTACTTGAAGCTAACATCACTCTGACGATTTATTCAACTTACACGGCTACATTGAATGACGTTCCACAGCTCCGGCACGTGCCATACAATTGCAGCGCCACGGCCGCTCCAATGCCCCGCTGTGGACGAGAGCGCCCTAGTGGTTCTTCTTGTCTGTATATTAAAATTTCGCCGAAGCTTCATGACCAGTAAATGTATTGAAGGACTGAAGGACTCTGGTAGTACACTTAAAGCAGCGACTTTCTTTCATGAGCATACAACTCTTGTCTTCGAAGCTGACGTCACTGGGGCATCGATCAGTGTCATGATCTTTGGCAGCACAAAAAACCATGGTTCTGTTAATGCTTCTGCCTTATTTTGAAGACCCCTTGCCGCAGGAACTGTTGTGACACTTGAGTTCGAATTTAGTTTTGGGTGTGCTTCGTTGAGCCTTGTTACCCTGGTCTGAGCGCACGTTTCTCTACATTGAACTTCTCCCTGAAAAAATTTCAGCAGGTGCTCTAAATGCTGTTCAGCTGAATCCGCACCACTAAGTGTGGCTACCAATGAGGTATTGGACTCGATGCTTTTGCTCTTGTAATACTCTACTGCCATATCCTGAGGTATCACTTTGAGGAGTTCGCATAACATTGCAGCGTAAGATGAAGCGCTCACTCCAAGGTTGGCGAGTCCTCTTCGGTTAAGTTGAATGTCGTCGAATAACTTCCGTAAGGCATCAACGTTGTACAATGAAATCACCGGCCCAAGCATGCGTAGGTTTTCAAAAAGATTTCTGCTCGAGCAACTTGCGGTTGCCATAGCGCTGCTTTAATATTCCAAGTGCGTCGTTGTAACTCGATTCCGTCACTTGGATTCCAGCTGGATGGGTGGATAGATTGATATGGCTGCACCCTTTAGATAGGGCGGTAGCTAACGCCACCAAGCAGTAATACCTAGTGAACCAAAAACAAGATTTATTTTTTTCCTTTAAATTGAGGTTGAGGACTGATACTTTTCAGTGAAGGGTTTCATTTTCACTCGTGCCTTGACTTTAGCCACCAATCAGGTAACCTCCTTCTAGTTAATTCTAATTCTAGTTAATTCTGATAAGGCTACGGCCTTATCAACAGCTCCCTCTAGCAGAGAAACCAGGTAACTGAAGCTGTCTGTGTGAGACAGTCTCGGGTTCTCGTGGACAGAATGAAGAAACATATCCCAGAACGGTTGCCATTGGATGATTGTTCCATCGAAACGCACCAGTTCTAGCTAGCGCAACCTGGCGCCAAATTCATGCTGTGAACGTGTCGTATTCGTTAAAGTTGAAGCAGGTCGATTCCCGTCGGCTACGGTCAGTGGATTTGTTGTCGGAAGCGAAGAGGAAAAGTCTTTACCATGTCAGTATTATTGCTCGAGCAAGGTCAACGCGCTGACTGCAGTTTCGTCGTATTCTATGATGCAATCATCATCTTCTATGACTTGCTTGTCGGTCATGACTGCTTCCCAATCGGCGTTGAGCACGTTCAACTCCAGATTCGTCGCCTTTAACGCACCCTGCAATACACGAAGCGTGGAAAGTTCGAACTGCCCGGACTGAAGGACCTCGCTTACCCCGTTCATGACCTTCGTGGGTTGTACTCGGCGAGCGGCCCACTTGTTTTCGGTCCGTTCCATGACGGCTCGATGGAGAGGCTTCTCCCAAAAGAAGCCACAAGTAGAAAAAGCGCTGGCAGATTTTCCTGGTTGTTCGACACCAAAAAGATGTAGGAAACACACTAAAGGGACACTAAAGTCATGTGACAGTTTATGTCAGCGTGAAATCTCAATGTATTACGACGTCTAAAACGACAATATTATACAGCAGTACCTTACTTACCGGGAAAATAGGGTGAATACATTAAAACGCATATGCTACGATATGACTTTTGTAAAATGACCCCGGTTACGTCAAAGGTACCACCTACAATTATTCACTAGTAATCGAACTACCTTCACTAAATACAGAACCTTCCGTGTATCAAGAGTCGTAATAAAATGCTGCTTGTTCGTTTCTGTTTGATTCATGGAAAAAAGGGCCGCCAGGCGTTGCTAGGAGAAATGGTGTGAGCGGTTCATAACTTCAATTTTCACCTGGTAAACCTGAGCAGGTTGTGTCATCCTGTGAGATCAAGGTCAACCAAAACACGTCTGCCATCTCGGGGATAATGGCACGAAATCACTCAATAGCCAGTGTTGCTGCTGTGGCTCTCGCTGCTTTCGTTCTAGTGCTACTAGTGTCAGCGGCCGCGCAGTATTGCCGGGCAATGTTGTGCAAGGCAACATTGACGAGACACGTTCTGCTTGAGGCGGGTAATTTGAAGTGTGCTAACCCGATGAGGACCACTAAAACGAGGTTTTATTTCAAAATAAGCACTTTCATGGCACAAAAGTAACACTACGAGGTTTCTGAATCGGTATTTCAACAATCAACGTGGACTTATGAGTTGAGTTGCTTTTAGTGTCCCTTTAAGCTATGGTTAAAATGCAGGCATGTCTCTGCTTGCCCAGTGGTGAACTCCGTACGCCAGCTGCTCCCTGCGGATGCGGTCATCGTGTACTTCAAGCTTGAGCTCGTCCGAACGGCCAATGACACCGATGACAGCTCGCACGAGGGGGTCTTTGGCGAGTTCCTGTTCCACGCCGAGCCAGCCGCGCGACCTGTGGCAAGCGACGACGACCAACAGCAGCCATCGCCGCCACCGGAGAGTCTTGTCTCAGGGTCAGTATCATGGTTACGGCTCAAGCTCTGTTTTCGGAGCTTGTTTTTCTTGAAAATTGGAGGGCGTTTTCGGAGTTTGATATTCATCGTTTATGAGAGTTTAGTACCCCTATAGTACTCCTAAGTGCCAAGTTCTGCGAAATCTGCAGTTCAACTTCGCATTATTCTCAGTACTCTGATATCTTAGATGGAAGTATACCTGAACACAAAAACATCAACACACGAAGCCTATCTTAGTAGGCTCAAGGGTTTCAATGTACAAATACATGTCACTTACACCTTATACGAGGTTCGTATGTTCGATGTTGTCGGGAGCACCCTTCAAGGAACTGTAATTCAAATATCGTCTCGCGCTTCCAGCGATCCTGCGTGCGTTGACGTCCCTCGCTCCGCGCGCGACAATCCCTTTGTGAAATGCGCGATGGTCCACAAGTCTAGTTACTTTCCACGAGTGGGAACGCTTATATCGGCCCAACCGTCCGATGTATCACCCATCAGTCACCAATTAAGATGGACTATCAAAAACGCGTAAAGTTAGCGTCGCATTTCTCCAAGGCACTCAGCATTACATTCCAAGAAAAAAAATGAAGTGATGTGTTGTTTTGTGTGAGCTTCAGTATATACAGTTTATTATTGCGTAACTAATCATCCTACTACTCTGCCACTAGTCAAGTTCAGTAGTCACATAAAATAATCATTTATTTGGCCCAAAATGCATGCAGAGTTTCTCTTTTGGTTGTATTCATTGCGACCGCAGAAAAAAAAATACTTTCACATTGGTCCTAAAACGCGGCACGTCCAACGGTCGTCGAACATGGTAGTGTCTCCAACAGAGTAATCACATGCAGCAATATGAAGCAAAATGAAATATATGACTGATATTTATCCACTCGGGAAGCGTGGAGAAAGGTGCACACCGAGTTTCAGGCTATTTGAAGAAACACTCAGCGTGTGATGCACCTTCGAAGTTCGCGCACACAAATGTGTACGCAGTAACTGAAGGAGATACACACCCTGTTAATGATAAATGAGACAGGGTCGTATTGGACGATAAAATCGGAGTTTATCGAATAAATTCGAATTGTCAAATATTTTATGAGTGAGTGTTTATCGGATTCCTCCAAGTTTATCCGATAACATGGAACCCTATACAACTGAGGCATATACAAGCTGCTGCTTGCGGTCGAGTGGCCGATACGGGTTACTGAAAAGGATGAAGCGCTATCACCCTACAGACCTCCATCGTATACCATATGCAAGGTCTTGTGGAATGCGTAGATAACCATGCATTTCATCTGTCTGCTTTGATTACCGGAATAGTTATTGCAGTGAATGGTAAGGTTTTAGATTAACTATTAAAGCCATGACTTTAAAGGATTCCTAAACAATTAACTTCAGAAAAATCAACAGGGATATTATGCATGGCACTTCCCGTCTTTTCGGCAGAATTCGTCGTGTCAGCTCTATGTCTACGTGACTTCATGTATAAATGAACTCTCGATCAGTTCATGTACGAGGGATATCATTTGTGAATCATCTTCTCCTTTGCAATTTTTATGCAGTCGTGCGACTGTTCTACCTTGTCTCTCATGACTATCGAGCACGATCAACTCATTTTTCACTTCGGTTTTTGCACTGTCACCTGCGCAAGCCGAAGTACCAGTGTTTAGTCTAAAAGCACGAAATCCTGATACGTTCCCGCTTAGTGTTGGCATGGTCCGCGTGTTTTATGCTGATATGAGTGGCGGTTATGAGACAGCGCCGGTAAAAAATGTATTAAAGTGAAAAAAAAACTTTTATGTAAAGTGAAAGTGATTTAAGGGCCATTCAAAAGGGTCCTGCAACACTTTTCCAAGTCATCGAATGGCCTCATTAGCTTTTTTTCACTTGGGAATAAAGAAGAAGGCGAGAAAACAGAGATGCAGTTAAGAAAATCTTCTTTCGCATTCTCCATATACTCGGGATTTGAAGAAATCGACACCTGATGTCATATCTTGGCGCCAGCAAGGACACTTTTTCATATCTGGACGGGAAATAACAAAAGAAAATTATATCTTTTGAAACGAGCTAGCTGTCAAAAACGACTGTGTGATTTATAAAAATAGAGTTATACCAGAACGCTTTTTTTTAAATTTTAGTATCGCACTGCGTGGCTTCCCAAAACAATTCAACACCACTCATTGGAAATACTTGAGACCCTAAAGTGAAATGTTGAACACTCTGTGAAGTAACGTGTTTAGTGCTACACTGTAAATTAAAAATATGCTTTAAGTCTCTGCTGTGTTGAAGCAGGAGTCGTTTTTAAAGCTTTTTGTCGTGCTTTTTTCGCCTATTTCTTAGTCAATAACAGCATGTCATCACTGCCACCTACGAGAGGTGGTGCTACGAGTAAATGTATCCAAAACCTGGTCATGCCAGCACGAAGTAAAACAATAATTGCGAAGAAAAGGGTGCTTTTCAAAAGTAAAAGAATAGGCCTCCAATGAAAATGTCTTAGTTGCAAGTATGGCGAAAATATTGCCGATGAATACGAGTTCTGGCCTTAAGTGATCAAGATATTTTCAATGATTCTCAAAGGCCAATAGCACGGCTTTTGTTCAAAATACTTAGTATGCAAAAAACTATTAAATTCAATAAATAACGCGATTTGGCTTAAGCTGACGCTCCCTACGTATGTTGTTTTGCTTGTACACCATTTTCAAATTTGAATTTTTGCTGATCAATCTTGGTATAGCAGGGGCGTATCCAGGGGGTGGCACATAAGACATGTGCCCCTCCCCCGGAATTTTTTTCGCCAGGGCATGGAGAGAGAAAATGGCCATTTTAAAACGCTCCCACACCCGACATCAAGGTGTTGCCCCCCTCCCCCCCAAAAAAATTTTGCTACGCGCCTAGTATAAGACGCTCTTGAAATATACGAATAAACATACCCGTCAGCCACGTTTAGTCTTTCTTGTTTAAGGTTCAAAACAGGCCTTACGTTTCGGCACCCATTCGGTCTTTTTTTCGGCAACTGAGGTCTGAAGCTCGCGCTTTTCGCCCCGCCACGGTGGTCTAGTGGCTAAGGTACTCGGCTGCTGATCCGTAGGTCGCGGGATCGAATCCCGGCTGCGGCGGCTGTATTTCAAATGAAGGTGGTAATGTTGAAGTCCCATGTGCTCAGATTTGGGTGCACGTTAAAGAACCCCAGGTGGTCCAAATTTCCCGAGCCCTCCACTACGGCGTATCTCATAATCATGTGATGGTTTCGGGACGTTAAACCCCACATATCAATCAATCAAAGCTCGCGTTTTTTATATGTGGTTGTCTCCCTCTCCACCACCGTTCTTCTCGTTGTTCTTGTTACTGCGTTGCTGTGTGGCTGGAGAGTCTGCTCAATTGTATAGTTTTCACCAGCCAGACAGATCTCTGTCAAATATGTTCGCCTCTAGTCTCTTCGAGAGTTCGCCTCTAGTCTGTTCACCGACCTCCTATATAAAGGTCACAAGGACGCGAGTTTTCAAAGTCACTGTGCAGTTTGCTGTTCTGTAATCTGTTTTATAAGTAACCTCCTCGAACGTGGACACAGATAGTGAAGAGGTTAAGATGAGTTTGTTTTCTCATGAATCGTCTGCCGCAACAATTTGTAGAATCCGTCAAGTGGGAACGTAGTAAATGGATTTGCAGCACGCTTTAACACCTTCAGCCCTCCTTGGGGGCCATAAAGAGCACGCTGAAAGCTATAGAGAGGAGAGAGGGCAAGGGGGCAAGAAGCAACGCCCGTTCATCAGCGCACGTCATTACCGTATACCATTTTAACTTTTATTTTTTCGAGCACGCCGAATACCTGCCTCCATTGTGATTGCGAGTGCGTGCGAAGGCAAGTGGCGGCGTCCTGCGGTGACCGCAGGTAACTCTGTGGCTCAAGATGCTTAAATCAGCCAACGGAAATTAACTTTGGTTTTATGGCGCCATCATTTCGGTTTACCACACTTTTTGTCGAGAGAAGAGCCAGCGATTTCTAGTTGATTTGAAGAATTTGTTGGGAATTCTAAGCCGCGTATAGCGATGTTTGAATCACGTGTTCTCAGGAGCCTAAATTAGCAGCATTTTCTGAAGGTGAAATCAAGTTCCTTAGTCGAAAGCTGTGGATCCGGGCTGGCGTTTCTCGGTTCACCATTCTTTAAAATACAGCAGGCGTCTATACTTCTGAAGACTTTTCATTCGAGAGTTGATATCTCTAAACTATATTACTCTGATATAATAGACGCATGCATAGAAAAAGACGGCACCTCCTATCAGACTGCGTAGAAGATGAAAAAACTATCCTAGGAGATTTATCAGAGGGAGAGAATCTCTTTGCTTATCCAGCAAATTATGGAAGTACAATGTAGATCCTTGCTTGCAAGGTCAATTGAAAGTAGATCCTTGCTTGCCAAATGAACAAGGCGCATTGGTAAAGGTAAAAAAAAAAGACCAATGAAGCAGCAAAGGACACCTCTTTCTGCAACCCGGCTTCAGGAAGCCCGGCTCAACGTCATGGCGAATATACAGTTTCTGTCAGTTTGCAATTGTCAAAAGATAGCTGCTTGATGACGAGGAGAAAGCAGCTGTCATGTAAGTCGCCCCAAATACAAGCGTCAGTCAATGAGCTTGTCCAACATATATACTCGATCGATTCATCGTCTGGGCGCAGCCAAGAGTTGGGCCACCCTTCCGAAAGTGAGCCGATGCCACCACGACGCGCGCCACGCGGTCCGGTTGCCACTACTGCTGATGCCGGTGCGCCTGTCACAGCAGAACAACCCGCGGCGACAAATGCACCCGCTGTGGCTGACGCCCCTGACGCGGCACCCGCCGCTGCGGTGCCGCCGGCTGCGTTGCCTCCTGTTCTTTGGCCGCGTCCCCGTCACCCACCGACGGGCAGAGGTTGCGGCGCCGTCTTCCATAACGTGCTGCCCGGCGTGCTGGTGTTCGAAGCCCTGCACGTGACCGAAGGTACTCTGGAGGCGGACGTCGCCAACTCCTGCTTTACGGAGGAATACAGCGGCAGGGTCATCAAGGTGAAGTGGTTGCACATCTGTATGCTTTTTGCAGACAACCTTAATTGCTGCTATAAGTAATTAAACGTCACGGCTGTTCACTTTTCGCATTATTTTGTGTCATCTCTAGTGTGGCCTCTTTTCTACAGTGCTGCACTGGACGACTTCATAATCATTTTGATGCCCGTCGGTGCGTCACAGAATTTTAAATCTATCTATAGTATATACGTAATACTGCAGTTTTTCAGACAAGGGTAGCGCCCCCGGTCTGCAAAGTTTTGGGTAGAGCCAAGCCCGAATTTCATGCACAGTTTCTTACGCATTCAGGGGCAACTTGCGCTAGTGAAACAATAATTGAGCATAATATTAGGTGTGTTTGCACATTTAACAATAAAAAATATAGCTACGAATTTCTCTCCGCTAGTCGGACGCGTCACCGAACCGCCATGACGTGCTTGCTGGTTCACTCGCCAGAATGTCGGCGAAAACAAGAACAACCGCAACAGCTAGCTCCACGCTCTACGAATAAAGACATCAGTCCAGGCTACTGTTGCGTTGTGAATGGTGACGTACGTAAAGGACTTCAGTTTCACCGATTGCCGTAGCTGTCGCGAAGCAGAACTGTGAGAGCGCTGGATACCGGCCATTGCGAACGTGTTGCTTGAGCGAATATCTCGCGTTATGCACAGGCCGTCGCATGAGAAATTGAGATAATGTAGATTTCCTGTGACTGCTTTGAGCAGCATTGATGAAAAACCGTGGTAACATTGAATAAGAAGCTCAACAGAGCTGCTGACCATGGTTTGTGTGATGCAACAGTATACTGGTGTCGCGCGCGATCAACATCGCACACGCCACGACTACAGTCCGCTACCACCGATAATCTGAGGGGGTGGCTGCTAGAAAGCATCACGCAGTCAGGATTTGAAGGTTCTGAGTTCCGCTTTTAATTAGCAAATGTGAACGCACACGTTATACAAGTAAATCGCAAAGTGTTGGTCGTGACAACAATCAGGTTGTTGTTTTTTTCCGTTGGTCTCTACGATTGTCGCAGCTATCTCGAACGCGTAGGTATTTATTGCGTTATGTTGCACACCGAGAAAGTGGGCACACGTGTATTCCAATTTGCAGTATATACGAACGGAAGACTATCGTCAGCAGCACATTTCAGGATACGTATTAAAACAGTTCAACGCACAGGAAGCGAGAGATAGATGGAGAATGCAACTTGAAAGGCGAAAATTGCCGGGGTCTTTCGTGCCGGATAAAGAGGCTTCGTACAATTGATCGTAAGATACATTGCTTGTGTATGCACTTCATTGCTTCTTGTGTGTGCACAGATTCACGCATTTAGGCGTTACAGAACGCACGTCAAAGTGGTTGTCTCTAACTTGATGTAATGCGATGGTGGCTTGCACTTAGACTGCGAGTCGCAGCATGTCGCAATAAGTGAAACATCTTTTGCATTGTACCCTCCGTTCGCTTCGATGATCTCCGTGCTTTGTTGAAGTGAAGTTATATTGACGGAAGCTTGCCAGGTCCCTAATTTAAATGAAACCACGTCTCAACACCAACGAAAGAGAAAGGCCTATGCACGTTCGCTTGACGACAGCTCCCTTTGCACTACCCAGCTATGGCCAGCGTGGTGATGAAGCCGCTGGTGGCAGCGTTTTTCGCATTGCCGCCTGGGCAGAGTCTGACATCTATATGCGAGGAGCTCATCAACAAGTGCATAAAGACGCAAGAAAGTGTGTCCAGGTATGGAGCACGCTTGGCGGACGACTAGTGTGCCCCGTACCTCTACTTAGTCGGACCTGCCCATTATTATTTATTGTACATGGTAATAGATGCACATCTTTCTTCCCGGTAATTGCAGCCAAAAACCCTCAATGTTTCAAAGAAGTGTTTACGTCCCGCCTTTAACATAAAAATCTAAAGACTAATGGTAGGCTTTCGTGAGAAGCACGTCATGACTACATTTTCACGTTTGTACTCCTTGCGAAGCTTATTTTCTTTTGGTCTTGATTAACGGAAGGGGGGATAGGGGACTGCAGTGAGTCTTCCCCTGACCTTTCAGTGAAAAGCTCTGCGCACGCCCACGCTTCAGTGGCATGCCTGCTCAAAACCGTCGGCGGACTGGCGCTGCAGGTGATGTCGGTGGCCATCTTCAACGCGATGCAGAGCAACCGACTGGACCCTTTCATGCGCATCTTAGGTGACAGCTTTGGTCCGACGACCGACACCATTGCAGTGGCGTTCCCCCGGAACCAGGACGAGGCGCGACTCGAGCTCGATGCCTTCGAGCGCCGCTTTCCACGGGTGCCGGCACTGGCCAATCAGGCCACGGAATTCAACGTGGATGGGCAGTTCGCGCCCATTGGCCGCCTCAAACTCATTCTGCTGCTTATCAAGCTGCAAGAGTGATGAGGTACGTGCAGCCTTCACGCCATAATTTGGAGCCATTCTGCTCTGTGCACGCGAAATCGAACGAGAAAAGCGTCAACGTTTGCAGCCCAATTTAAGAAGTCCGTACTGGCCCCGCCTAGAAGACTAAAGTATGGCAGCCGATCACCTTGGGTTCTAAAGTAGTAGAAGCAGTATTAGAGCCGCTCGTGCATTGAGCAATACTCTATGAAGGCTGTCCGATTTAATGGGCATGCACTCGGCAGTGTGTGCCCATTGCATGCTCATCTGCCTTTGAGAAGAAAATGCCGTGCACTTGTAAAGCTGTATTCGGGCTTATTTCGGCCAGTTGGCTCATGTCGGCAGAAAACAAAATGCAATAAAAGACCAATTCGACCTTCCTGCTTGAAGATGCGAAGACGAAGGCATCCCCCCCTCAACTCTTTCTTTTTAAATGTGTTTCTGTGATGATATAATTGAAAAAATTAGCTGCTTCTGTTGCCGACTTCTTTTTTCTTAACGTTGCCTGTTTCAGAACATATTATTAACGCATTCATTTCGAGGCAATAATTTACATGCCCCTTCACGCATATCACGTCACCTAAGTTGTCAGTATTCAGTGCATTTCCGCCCATTCGGGCATACGCAGTGACACAAGTTGCGGTAGACTGCCAAGAGAGCAGCCAACAGCTCGCACTCACAAGATGCAATATACTCTTTTTAGTGCACCTGCGAACACTGCCAAGAAAGTCATTTTATTAGGCTTTTTTCTTTCGTACAAATAAATCTCGGGTGTAAGGATGAAAGGTAGCTGTGCTCGTCCTGACGAAGCCCATGTTTTCTAATGCACAGCCATGGAGAATGCAGCCACCATATCATTACACACCATCAACACATGCTAGGACATAGTCTTTTCCCTCGTTTACTTGTAGTATTCTCCCCACTTTGTCATGCCTAATAATGAGCGGAATGTGTCGATTGCGATATGTATATAGGGGGATGGTGTGGCTAAACAGCGCTGATAACCACACAACTTCGAACTTTATGTCACACAATAACATTCAAAGTGCTAACGGTCGAAACGCATTGCCAGGTCTACTAGAGCATCTTATTCAGAAAACAAAATATGCACATTCGCGAACAAAAGTTTGGATATCGCACAAGCAGTCTGAAATCAAGAAGTACAAAACTATACGCTGCAATGAGCTATTATTGCACAGCTCACGTGCACCTTTTAGATCAATGCAACAAGCCTGCGTTATGTTTTTCCTTCCTTTTCTTAGCCAATGTACCACGGGAGCAATGGCTATTCATACGCGTAATACGGTCACGTTTTCACCTGTAACTGCATAATACGAATTCAGTTACTATAGTATTGAGCGTGAACTGACGAGTCATATGAGGTGTATGTTGATTGTGGTTTGCGTGGCGTCGAGCGTTGGTGCTTCATAATACAGTTGACGGTGAATTTAACAACGCACCCGCATTTTTTTGTTGTTTCATTTCGTTTATTACACCTGAAAAGCCCGAAGGCATTACATAGGTGGGATTGGGGAGGGCATAAACGTGTTTCACAACAGCACAATCTAGGCAATAGGTAACTAATCAAACAAAAGAAAGAGTACGAACAAATGTAGCTTGGCATGATTGTCTGTTAGGTCTCATTAATATTGTGTGCAACAAAGAAAACGAGCCCTTAACTTCTTTCCTTCATTCACTGTAAGGGTCTCGTTCTGGCAGACTTGGTGCCTTCAGGTATAGAGTATACGAAGAATTATATGTCAGTTGTTAAGTTCACTTGCTACATGATGCCAAACAGGCAGGTAAAGATTATCCCACACTCGCCGTTATGGCTGCATGCCGGCGTCGCTGACTGACGCTCTTTCGTCTAATGCACATATACCTGATAAAGTGGACGGGAGCACAGCCGCTGTGGAAGCTCAGTTAGTTAGTATGGAGAGCTCTGGACCAGTTATTCGAGAGTCACATGTTTAGTCCCCTGCCCACGGCAAGTCATGTTTTCGCCCACTTTTGTTTCTTGACATTTACATTATATAACTACTTCTAATAACATTCCCGATACTTTCTTTGGCATGATTGTCTGTTAGATCAATTTAATTTTGTCAAACAAAAAAAAACAAGCGCTTCAATGTACACCTCTTTCCTTCAGATAAAAGGACACGTTAACCATGCGGTATGGTAGGCGCATATTGTCTGAGCAAATGAGCGTTGGTTCTTTGCGAAATTTCGGTTAGTTCTTCGCAAATGGGCCAGTTAGTTCTTCGCCGTTCCTTATGTTAACAATTAGGAAACAATGCAATCAGAAAAATAAAATGCTTCGGCTTTCTTTTATTACGTGCTGCGTTTCCTCTGATTTTTTTTTTTTCAATTTTTTTTTAGGCTCGAGAACAGAACTTGGAACTGGGAGGCGGCGCTCACCGTCTAACGAGGGCCCGATGGTGCACGTAAAGTGGAAGAAAAAATATAGAACAAGAGAAAAAGTGCAGCGTGTCATACTTTCTTCTTTGCTAAGCTTTACGCGTATGTGCGTGTGTGTGTGTGAGAGAGAGAGAGAGAGAAGGAGGCAGAGAGACCGACTTATAAGTGCATACGGGATGGGTTGTTAAAGAACAGTCCGAATATCCTCGGAAATATTTCCTGGCTACCTTTATGAAAACTTTTTTACTATGGTGGCAAACATCTTAAGCTGAGTAGTTACGTTAATTACTGTATTATTAAATTAGAATTCGTACCAAGAGCTTATTGCCGCTATCAGTGCTCCAAAAAAATGGTCACTGGTAATTTTTGCAGAGTGGTCGAATTTGAAAGTTTATGTTTGGTGCTCACAGGCATAAAGTTAGTATACCGTGTACACGTGAATGTTCTTTTATTCCACAGTTGCCCCACTTCAATTAAAAATCTGCCGCTTTTAAAAACTGCAACGTGCAGGCTTCTTCGGCTACCTGTATGTTGACTTCACATGTCTAACAAACGATGGCTAACCTCCCTGTCCTTCCACTTAAACTTTCCTCCTCCTCTTAACAAGCGATATGGGGGTAGATATACTCTATAATGAGGCGGAGGGCTAGGAAGCAGTGGAACTGGTGACCATACTCCTCCGTTCTTTCCTCCTCACCCTCGCAGCACTGTTCTTCCATCTCACTTCCCACTACAACCCCACGGCGATTCTATGCTTTGCACTCTCCCATCCTGATTTCCCTCCTCCATCTTACACTGCTCTTTCCCACCTTCTCGTTATACTTCTAAAGCACGTTGGTGGGCTCCTTGGGTCGCATCCATGAAGAGTGCGTAGCACAGCATACGAGGAACGTAAAGGAAGCCGGGAAGGACACAGCGCTACTTTCATCTAATAATCGCACTAACCGATGGATATACACCGAGGGAGCGGAAATGACAGGAGGCTCATTTCAAGTCAAGTATACCCGGTCAATATTCCACAATCTCCGATCATGTCGAAAAA